>NW_027526335.1:98097001-98557001 GCF_048455015.1 Haemaphysalis longicornis
GGCTTCTAATCTTATAATTACTCCCAGGTTGACCTCTTTTAGAGTTCGGGGGGCCCTCTGCATTTGTTAGTTTGCAGGCGGTGGTTGAAATGGTTTTTTCTATTTTTTTACCACATGTTCCTCTGTCCCCTTCTTATTTCCTTCTTGCTGCCAAAAAAAATTCACATTTTTTTTACTGGTTAAGGGATTTCTTTTCAGGTTTATTTTTTTTCTTCTCCTCCCCAAAAATATTCGTCCCTTTTTCTGTGGTGGGGGGGGTTGATTTTTTCTTTCTTTTGCGTTTTCTTTTCTTTTTTTGCGTTATCTTTTGAAGCTTTTGCCTGCTTTGGTAATATAATCTATATAAAAGGGGCAAAATGTTGGCCTCTTTGTTTGTTTGTAGGTGATCGTTGAAATTGGCTTTTCGCTTTCAGCACAACTTCCGGTTTCTTTTTTTTGCCTTTTCGTCCTCCTTCTAAAAAATATTCTTCACACTAATTTGTGTGAGTGTGTGTGTGCGTGGGGGGGGGGGTAAAACTTTTAAGTCCAGCCTTGACTTTCACTCCCATATATAGGTGATATGAAGACTAACAAAACGAAAGTTACCCAGCTTGACAATCATCGTTTGTCAGCAGGCATGAAACCAAAAGATCAAAAATACTAAAAAGCGAAAACCCAGAACGAAATCGCAATCCCAATATAGCGCCGTCACTTAATTACCAGAAATTTAAAAAATGTATTAGAAAAAAAAAAAAACGGGCAAACTAAATCTTATATAAAAGGCTCACGTGATTAGCTGCACAAAGAAAAAAAAATAAGATTACGCTGTCCGGCTGGCGCGTTCCTCGAAGGCGACAAAGGAAAGGGTGGTGAATTGAAGGAGGAGTGTAAGAATGTTTACGCATAAGATGAAAATTAATACAAGCTTTTGTACTCTTTCATTTGAAACATGATAGACGGAAAGCGTAAATTGTGACGAATTGGCCGAGTGTCCAGTTGCCCTAGGTTACGAGTTTCCCTAGTGCGAGATGGCCTATGACGACTTTTCCTATGTGACGAATTCACCTATGACGAGTTGGCTGCGACGAGTTCACTTTTGACGAGTTCTCCTAGACCCCTGCGGGGCAATCGGTTGGATATTTATTATTATTCTTTTCTCTCTTTTCTTTTCTTTCTTATTATCCCTCTCGGGAGGGCAGTGCGCCATCGTCGAAGTTCATAAGCGATGGAAGCAACACCTTCAACAAGTACCGCGACGCGAGCCAACGTCAGCGTTGCAGTACCAGTTCAAGACATCGTGCCATCCTCTTCATCGACGGCGGCAGAAGACAAGGCGGCGAGACGGCGCGCTGCCGACGCCGAACTTCGTGCACGAGAAGCCGCGGCCAAACGTCAACGTCGGGCCGCGGATCCTTCGCTCGGGCAACGAGTATATTCGAAGCGCGCGCAGTAGAGGGAGAGGAGGTAGCACCTGCTGCTGCAACGCCTCTTTCAGCGCCGGAGCACGCGCATTCGCGCCCGCACCTGTTGTTGAGAGCGAGGAGGAACGGGAAAGGGGCGCACGTGCTGGCTGGCTGCGGACGCCGAGTTACGGGCGCATAACATCGTGAGTTAAAGAAATGCTCTGCATTTAAAAAAAAAAAAAACGTTCCTGCGTTTTTGCAGCCGCCCCTTTTCATAGGGGTGATTTCCCGTGCAAGCCGGGTGAACTTCCCAAGCGTTGTAGTCCCACACTGGGGCCGAGAGCCAGGCCGGGGAGTCGCTTGTACCTATTTTACCGGTAGGTGCCCGGCAACACCAAGGAACACGAATTCACATGGTGCCTTCCACAGCCACGATGGACGCTCAGCTCGCAACCGCCTGTGGCAGGACATGCCGCCAGACTCTTTCACCCCCGGCAATGGCGCAACGCGGCATGATTGCCGGGGGCCCCTCGATAGGGTAAAGGCAGCTTTCCAGACGTTAAATCCTCTTTCAAGAGTCCGCACTCGCCCAGGGACGCCTGTACCCATTAAAGAAACCGGTGGGTGTCCGGCGGTACCAGGATTCGAACCCAGTACCTCCCGCATACGAGGCGAGTGCTGTACCTCTGAGCCGTCGCTGCGGCCTCGTTGACTCGGCGATAGGGCGTATACGCGTACACTACGGAGTTGTTTGGAGCACAGCAACGCTGTACCGCGTTTGTGAACGTTGCTTTTGTGGGTTAGGGTCCAGGGTCGCGAGACGGCCCTAAGACAGCCGATTTCTTGCCCAAAGTCGGCCAACTTTCGGCCGACTTTCTCACTGCGTGAAAGGCTTTCGTAACCTTTTTGAAGACAATGCATGTCGGCAACATGAAGCAAACATTCGGTAGAGGACGAAAAAAAAAATTTTTCGCGGAGATCTATAGTACTTGAGAGTGTATGATGTGCTTGGGTAGCTTGCATCGAGCGCTATAGTTAATGACATGGGTCTGTAATTTTTTAGTAACATGCTTGTTACCTGATTGATGAATGGGAACCACTTTTCAGCACTTACAATGCGTGGGTAAATGAGCATTTAGAAGAGTGACTAAAACGCGCAGTGAGAACAACGGGCGAACACTTTTTTGTTGGGGTCAGCAGTTTGGAACGAACACCGTCAGTTCCGGCGAAAGACTGGCTTTGAACTAAATTGCGGAAGACTTGTTTTGAATTAGCCTGCCTAAGCCTCTAAGTCAACAAAACTGAGTTGCATCACCGGAAAACCGAAGTTAGACACAGACACATAAAAGGGAGGGGGAAAAGGATGTAGGTGGGTACGTTTGGACGTTTTGAAACAGTGATGCAAAAGCATTATTTAGAACGCTTGAGAAATGATTGGTTCGAATAGGCATGTTAGAACAAGTTAGTTCAGAAAGTGCTTTATATGCGCCCTTTATTGTGGCAAAACAACAAACAAATTCCAGGTGTCGGAGTTACTGAAACCCTCGTTATGGGATACAAATAGCCACAGCACATTCCTTGCAAGTGCGGTAGTAGTAAAACAGAAGGCTGCGAAGATTACACTAGCTTCGGAAAACTGTATTGTTAGATATATTCTAACGTTTCTTGCCTACCGTATTTTGCCCCTTTTGTGTTACCTTTGTTCGGTTTTTATTTCTTGTCGAATGTGCTAGATTATGCACAATTTAATGTTCTGGCCTTTGAAGTAAATAATAAAAAAAAACATCGTGAGTCATTCCACTCTGTAACGAAGGATGATCACCGGAGTTTTTTAGTGCACGAAAAAGAAGTGACCCAGAATTTAGGTGAAAGGTATGAACAAACTTTAGGTCGATTGAGCGTTGACGGCAGTCATTTTTGAGAGAGGCCCATACAGTGCCAGTCGTTTTCTGCTGAGCATTCGCGACATAGTTTGGGTTTGCCGCAAAGCGTTTTAGCACACGCAGAACGAAAATGCACGGAGCCATAGCCCTTCACCTCCCGCATTCGGACCCCTTCATCCTGTTAGGTAAGTAGAATCAACGAAAGAAACGCTTTCTTAACGCGTTTTGGGCCTTTACCGCGATAGAGTCCAAGTCCCGAGCAACCTTTGTTGAGCCGAAAAAACATCCCAATGGGTTCTATAATTGCGCGGTCACCATCAAAACCATAGGCTGTTCGAAACAAACAAACAAACAAACAAACAAACAAACAAACAAACAAACAAACAAACAAACAAACAAACAAACAAACAAACAAACAAACAGACAGACAGACAGACAGACAGACAGACAGACAGACAGACAGACAGACAGACAGACAGACAGACAGACAGACAGACAGACAGACAGACAGACAGACAAGCAGACGGACAGACGGACAGACAAACAGACAAACAGACAAACAGACAAACAAACAGACAGACAGAAACAAGCAACTGAATTGCACGTTGATACTTTACTTTACTTTCCTCGCAGCACGGGCAATATGCGCAGAATTTCGGCGATCGACGCTGGCGGGATTGTTCCGTTCTAGTTTCCACATTGCATCGTGCACAGACGAAGTAGGGTGGTTCGTCTGGCCGTGGCCTCCGCGATTTGCTGCCGGCGGCGCGCGCACCGCCGGTAGCCGATCGCGGAGGCCACGGTCTGGCACACAGACGGGTTTCTCGCCCCACGCCTGGATGCAGTTCCTCCTTGGGTCATTGCCCGGGTCCCGGCAGGTGTACACTTTATGTCCACGTCATTGCTTTCAGCTATGTGTCCTCAGTTTGCCCATACCTGGGTAAGCGGCTGTCGGCAGAGTTCACAAATCCACCCAACGGTGTGTTTTCTTCCTGCAAAGGGTGCTTCTCCGTGAAAAGACTCTTTATGAGGAGTAGGCCGCTTTACAAACGAACGAACAATTGGGTAATGTACTTTCGCAAGTTCGCGCAGTGCGTTGCCCAAAACGCACAAGAAAAACAAATTACAGAAAAAAAAAACAGAATTCTCAAACGGATGAACGTTCTTGCGCGTCGTTTATTTCTCGTTAGGGAAACGGCTGGGTGCGTTGCTGTCGTATACGAAATTTGCACTTCGCGATAGATGTGCATGCTTTAGATAGCTTATTAATACGAAGTCCACGTGGACAGAAAAAAACTTCAAATTAATTAACCGACCTCTTAGTTAAACAGAAAGCACAGTACCAGTTTTGCCATTAGTGTGCAACAGGTCTCCCTTCTTGATTTTGTTCAGAATCTCTACTTTCGTCGGCAGTTCGAGGGTACGACATGACTTTCCCTGATAGTTAAGACTTATCGATAAATTCGAGGCCTTACGCATCCAGCACGCAAACTGCTCACACACAGCTGTGATCAACAACGAAGGTTAAGAACCTGAAAACAGAGAGATGCGCACGCTGGAGCGAGTCTCAGCTGACCTGCCGCGTTACGAATGGGCGCTGCCTCAGTGGCGATGGCGCCAACGTAGTGCAGAGCACGGCGGTTTTTTGTGCGTAAAAATTTTGAATGTTATCTAATGATGACTGTCACCTCGATGTTTTTATTTGAAATAACCTCCAATCAACTGATATATTGAGTTTTATCTTCAAATTATTAAGCGCTTTCTCCCATTCAATTGCATATAAAATTGCCGGTACTGAAACATCACTTCCTGTTAACCGAAACTTTCACTTCAGCGACTTCAAATTGTCTAGGTTTTCCTTAGGGAGAGCAGAAAATTTGGGGCGGAATGTTCAACCAAAATTTTATTTCGTGCATCAATATAGCGGATAAGCGGTCAGGGTACTTGCCGAACGGATCCGATCAAGAAAGGCATTTCTTAGCGAATGAACACGTTTCTTTACTCACTTATCAGCGATATAGAAGAGACCCGACCTCTCCCAGGAAAATTACTGTACTGTATGCTCAGACATGGCCATAGAATTAATGCCTCTGGTAAAGGTAAGTTCGCGGATCAATTATATTAGGCTTAACCACACACCCGCAGACACGTAGCAGAAGCGGAGCAGTTTCCCCGCCTCTTGTTTGCGTAAGCGGGCAAGGCTGTGTGACAAACCGATACAAAACACAGTTCTCGGAAGGTCAAAAGTTTCAGGAAAAATTTTTTACGAAGGGAAACACACGAGTGCCCGAAGCAAATAACACTCAACAAACGTATCTGCTATATGTTTAAGCACATCTTGAGCGCTTTTATTTTGTCCGCAACTAAAACCTGAAAAAGAAATAAAATTGAACCATTTATTTTGATTCACAGCAGATACGCAAAATTGTATGAGCGGACACATTACCGAAACCGATTTATAGCGGTACCGCTTGGCTTTCAAGGCTGTTCCGCTCCACCCATAAAGGTCGATTCTCGGCGTGTGTTTTGTAATTCCTTCCTATGTGTAGCTCTTTACTGATATTTGTTTGTTTATTTGTGAGATTTATTTGCAAGATTTAGTTCACAAGACTCCCTGATCAAAAGACTCCCTGAAGTTTCGGCGGTCTTTTCTCCCGAATCTTTACGGCTGCTATCAAATGAAATCTTTCATGTATACGTAAGCAGGTGTATGATTTCCCTCGGCTATTTTATAGCCCCATATTGACATCATGCGAATCGCTGATGTATCCAGATAGTATGAGTGCAATGTACTACATATCGGTCTTCAATAATTCATAAACTTCGTTTTGGTGTTCAGCTTGGCTCCGGTTCAATTTATTCGGTAGTGCTTTCTCTTGGACAATAACCGGTGTTCAAACATTACACAGATTTTGTTTTCTTCTGTTAAGTTTTTTGGTGATGCTAGGGCTATACTTTCACAGCATTCATACAGTAAGCCAGGGCTATCAGTTCCTAGGTTTGATGACAAGTGTGCTGTTAAGTTTGAAGTACCTTGGCAACACTTAATAAGTAGCGTTATACAATCATTATTGAAACTGTTTTAGAGTGGGAACGCTTAAAGGGTGTTCACAAATCGGCTATCGCCTTACCTCTATTTGAATCGACTTTAATGACGTGTGCTGCTCGAAATTCTGCGTGTTCCCTGTTTTCAGCGGACTAATTTCTTTTTATTTTTCTGAGTCTGTTGCTGTTTGTTTTCGGCGTCGTAGATTGTTGCACGCGGTAAGCCTGCCAAGTATTGACTATTGAGCGGAAAGACAGTGTGTGTTACAGACGTTCTATCACGGCCCGATTGCTGAGGCCATTGATTTTGATGCTATGATCGAGTATACAGTAAAAAAAAAATGCTATTTTTCTGCCGGAGGAGTGCGATCAGTCAAATCGTTATATCTCGCTGTGCGTGATCAATGTTTGCCATGAAGTACGTTCACATTTTTAAATAATATTTAATATACTCAGAACTCGCAAAAAGTTTTTTTGGTTGTCGCGTAAACAATGGTACACCCCAGGGTGCCATCCTATCCCCCTTGCTGTTTAAATTCTTTTTCATCGTCCACCTCCACCCGTGGCCGCGTTGACAGGTTTTATGCGGATGACGTTGCCGTATCGGTCACTTATCGCTCAGTAGGAGACATGGAGAAGCAACGTACAATACGCGACCAACATTATCAAACGGTACGCAAGGTAGTGCGACCCAGCGTGTGCGCCGAAGGGACCTGGCTGCTGATCGACTCATCACCTAAGAAAACTTCCTCCAGAGCCGCCAACCATCTCCCCATGCGCAGTTGGTAACTACCAGGTTTTCCCAACGCCACAAGTCATGATTTTGGACATGCTTTCCCGAGTAGATCGCTCCAACACATCCACATTATCTGCAAGACCCTTGCCAAGACAACCAGGAGGCAAGAAGGGAATGTACCCCGGGTAGCCCAAAAATTAGTGGTCGTCACCAGGGGCCCTACGCCGACCCCTGCGCTTTACTCTTTAAGCCTAAGAAGAACAAGGGTGATTCCTTCATACACAAGACATAAAAACTAGTATTGGGGCTACCGATTAGCACCTTCACTCAAAAACTCCTAATCTTGGACTTTACAATACCGTGGATGAGCTCACCGAATCTCATCATCTGAATCATCTCCTACGCCTGAGCCCAACCTCCACTGGTTGAGCCGTTTCACCCAAACTAGGTTTGCGCTATCCGCTTCAACACCCTAGGCAGGTAAGATGCGGCTTCTGGTTAGGATTGACCCATTATTTGATGCGTCCCCACTGCAACGAAACATTTATCCGACACACCACCAGGCTCTCATAGAAGCTCGAGCGACAGCCACCCATAAACAGTGAGGCGCATAACCCCACCGCGTTGTACAAAGACAGAGGCTCGCATCCTGAAGGAATATCCGGGATCACCATGATGGCTACTCGTCATGTCCTCCTCCCAAGCACGACAATTACCATGGCATAACCTATGGTCTCTACCCCAACAGGCTAAGTAAGCGGCCACCGCCTTGTACATTGACTATATCCCCGCGAAAATCATACTCAAATATTCTCAGTAAAGGTGTACAAACCTCTCCTGCGGTTTCAGCCCATGAACCGGCCAAGAAAACCTTCAGAATCCCCCCACAGCACTCAGAACGATCATACGGGCGCCTATAAGAACTTGTTGCGCAACTTTTACGTGGTTGTCCATGCGGAAATAGAGAAGTACAAGAGTACGTTTTCACAACGCGTAGCCTGGAGTAGGAGATGACGGGTCTTGTGAAGCATTATGAATGAGAAGCTTGGTAATTGGAAGTCGGGGTGAGCAATGCACTTTGCTGCAAACATTTTGCTTTGGATTACTGACCCCCTTCTCCAGAAAGTAGTTATTTACTTTAGAATAACTAATAAAAGCAAAGTATCCCCTACAATCACTAGATGCTGCAGCGAAAAATCTCAGTCCGGGTGCAAAGGAAAAATTGCACCGAGAATGTGTATGTGCCGGACATCTTGGTTGTTTTTCACGTTGTTGCCAGACTACACCACGAGAGCGGGAGTTTCGAATATACCTCGCAATGCCGCATGTTTGAGGCTGCAGGCACCATCTATCCCAGATGTAAGGTTGTAACCCACCCCCTTCCCCAAGTTCCGGGAAAAGGCCTTGTCCAGGTCGAACCTAGACGACCAGCTTTGGCTCGTGAGAAGGAAGTGCCCAAATGTAATGCTGATCCTGAGGTTTTCTTCTCATTTTCCTTAGCATCGTGCTTCAAATTTGTCTTGCGTCGATCATCGGTCGCACCTGCCTGGCGCCATTTCTTGATATCGACTAGCACCACCTTTTCTACCACATCAAATCTCTTAGCGCATTTGTTACCTATCTGTTGTTCCCTATAATTACCGAGGTAGGATTACGTACAAGGGAACCTTTTTAGGGCGAAAAAAAAAAAGAATTTTGTAATAATAATCATTCACACGCCACAGCCAGATTTTCTTTTGTCCCCTTTGCAATTTTGAATGGGTGCTTCCTGGAAACACCTGCACGTAAGGGCAAGAATTTGTGAAGCCGGAATTATCATTCACTTGTGTGCTATTCGAACGGTTACAAAGAAAGCCTTTATGGTTTTCGCAGGCGTATTCTCACGATCTAAGGTTTTCAGCTGTGTTCTGCGTGGGCGATGGCGTTTTTCCGCAGGAAACGTACAGCTCCCAGGGGGGCTGTGACTGAGAAGCAGAATACCGGCGATCCAACGCCCACGCAGTTTGTTTTCGTCCAACTATTGATAAGTGCGCATCAAACCGAGTTTCCGTTCTGTTTTTCTGCTTTCCTTTCGTCATCCCTTCCGGAGCGGCGGCCTCGTTCGTGAAGCGCTATTACTGCGCTCGGCCTATCTCTGGCGGCGGTGATGGCCGCCGGATCTGGAGCCCAAGCCGACCGGCAGTGCGGCGGCCACCACCACGGCTGCGGCCCCAATTTGCTGGCCTGTCAGGAGCCGGCCTTGTCAGCTCACGTTAATTGGCCCACACAGTGGTAATCCGAGATAGCCTCCTACCCTCCCGACGAGCGCACTCTCACACTCCCACACGCACGCACACGCGCGGGCTGCGGCGCTCGCCACCTTCGCTTCTCCTCGGCCTAATGGCATGTCGCCCGCAACTGTTTCCCCTCCGCGCCGGCATATAAGAGGGCGCGAAGCTCTCTTTCTTCCGGACCTTATCCCTCTATTCGTCGCGTTTATCCATCTCTTTTCTTCTTCTCCTCTCGCGCCCTTAGAAACAAGCCGGGCGACGAACGAACCCCTCGTCTGGGCTAATGAAAGTTGTTCCTTGTTTCGTCTCCTGTCGCTCGCGTCCCGCTACGACCATACGGGGAGACGGCTGCAGCTGCTGCAACTGCAATCACAAGGTTCGTTCGTATATGGATCAGCGTATTCGCTTGAAGGTGCCGGCACCGCAGCCACCCGTTCCGAGCATATGGCAAACTTTTGGCGCATCCTCATTCGATGCTGCGAGCTACGCTGACAAAAAAGCCATGGTTGAAGTGATAACATCCAAAACCTATTTAATTGAAAGCACGTCCATCTGAACGACCTCAACTCGAGACGCCGAGGAACTCGCCATTGTCTTAGCCCTCATCCAATGCTCCAGCAAAGTCATCATCCCTGACTCTCAAGCATCCTGCCGCAGTTTCCATTCAAGGAGGGTGGTACCAACGACCCTACGAGTCATTCAATACTACCGTCCATCTCACCAAATAGCGATCGTTTGGACTCTGCCTCTGTAGCGGGCAACAACTTCCCCCGCTAACAGGCTCGCGAAGTGGTTTACCGAGCCCCCGAGGTCACCGCAGCTCTGACGCCACTTCTCACCTATCAGGACATTACTCAATTTTACCGGACTACCAGACAAACATTTCCGTGCCCTCACCCGTTACAGCTAGGTACACTCCAGCATATAATTCTGGAATGCGCTTACAACCCAGCCCTAGCATAGGTTCTCTTTACCCGTTCCTTTCCTGAGCTGTGGGAGACACTGTTGATCAGCTGTCAACCGGAGGACCAGACTCTCCTGGTGACACGGGCCAATACGGCTAGGGCAACGCATGGATTTCAGGGCTACGGTTCCACTCTCACATTGGGCCTGTTCTATTTTCAACTTCTGGCTGCCCGGGGCTGCCCGCGGGCTGCCAGAGGCAAGAGCCGGTCATTCGTTTTTTCTCGGGCAGCCCGAAACGTCACTTCCGGCGGCGCCAGAACGTCTTCGATTTTTCTGGGTCGGGAACTTCTGGCTCCCCGCAAGCTGCCAGAGCCGCCCGGGCGTTCGTGGTCTGGCGGCGAGCGGGCACCGATCTGGCAGATAGCAGACGACGCTGCTAGCAGACGACAAAAGGAGAGCGGCATGGCCAGTTTCAAAATAAAATTGCGAATATTTTTTGTTATTTCGGATTTGATTGTTTGGATTTTATTTATGTGATCTGAAAACTCACTTTCGCGCACATTTCAGTTGATTTTTCTTATTGCAACACCCGTTTTTTTTGAACAAGAAGTGAGATGACATATGATTCACCCCTAAACGGTCATTTACGGTGCGTCTTCTGGCTGACATGGAGGGCCTATTTCAGCTCGTGGGCGAGGACGGCGCCGTAATTCTACATGAAGGCATGTCTCTGTTTATTACTTCATGTAAGAGGTTCTAAGGGAGTACATTCGTTGTCCGCGCGCCATGAATGAAAGTTTTTTTATTCCTTCGGAAATGAAAAAGCTTTACCGCAGCACTTTGCGTAGTCGGCGCTGCCAGGAAAGCCGGCGAACACGTCGATGAACACTATAGTCCGCATTGTAGATCCCCTGGAGTACGATGGAGTAAAACTTCTTGCGATTGTAGTAACTCCCTTCGGACTCCGAGGGTCTAGAAATGCGGCACCCATAAATCGCGCCGATCATGTCCGGCAGTCCTCCGCTTCCTCGACGAACGAGAGTGTGGAACGCCCGCTTGTTTAGCTCCAATACTGCTCAGTCAGGCCAGAATATTTCCCGTCCGCTGATGGAAATAAACAAATCAGATGACTCAGTAGACTGCGGCGTGAACAGATGACTCGCTCACGTCGAATTCGCGATCATGTACACGTAGACTCTGTACCGATGTACGACAGGGCAATCACAACTGTCTTCTGGGCAGGCATTTCGGGGCGTCCTCGCAGGCCTTCGGGGTAGAATTCGGAGTGTTGAAATTCGGCGACCAGGGCTGCCACTGTATGTCGCGACAGGCGAAAGTCTCCTGAACTCCTCCAGGTAGGTCGGCACAACGTTCTCCACGTAGGGGGGTACGTGGTGCCGTTCTTCCCGCTGAACCATTGCGAGGACGACGCACACATTAAAAACGTTGGCTTCGCAATCGTACTCTTCATCTTAAAGATGACGGCAGTCCGCAAACAACGCGCCGGGAAGAGCAGCGAGCGCGCTTCTTGCGTCGTCCGACATTATTGTGCCGCTGAAACTGTAGCAGGCGACCGAAAAAAAAGTTCTCCGCAGCGCTAGTCGCAGCTGGGCTCGGTCCCGGCTTCCGGTGTATCCCGAAGCGCTTGAACAACGTAATCATGACGCAACATCCTGCCCGAGAGCAAGCTTCTGGCAGCCCGCGGGCTGCCACAACGCCCCGTAAATCGAACAGGCCCATTGGAGCTCACTAAAATGTTTTCGCTCTCCACTGTGTAAATCTTGCATTGTCGGGCTAAACTGGTTTTTCTTTATTCTCCATAAGAATTTCCTCCGCCTTTGAAAGGTTGGTGTTAGCTGTATTTGTTATTTTTTGTGATTGACAGTTTTCAGACTTTTAATGTAAAAAATTGCCATTCGGTATTTGTTTTTGTGCCGAGCGGGATGGTAGCAGCTTCAAAGTTTCCGGTAGTGCGTCCAACCATTGTACCGCAAAGCAACCGTCGGGGTACGCAATGATCTTTCTAGGTGAAACTGGTATTACACCGGTGACGCTACGTCGATATGCGGAGGGCGCACGGCAAAGGAGAGACCGAGAGAGAGAGAGAGAGAGAGAGAGAGAGAGAGAGAGAGAGAGCAAGTTATTCCTAATGTCGCCTACCGGGCTTGCCAAAACACCACCGATATACAAACAAATAATGCTTCGGGTACTGAGCATTGCTTAGAATCGGCTGTAATGTGTTGTGTTCACTCGACACGAACGCTGTAACAACCAACGTTTCTAGTAATGTTGGTAACACCAGCAGCGAGCTCTCTCTCACGCACTGCGCGTGCTGCGGAGAAGCCAACACAACACAACCCAACGTGTTACGTCGCGACCGAATCACCTTTGCTCGGGTACGCCCGGCGCGTGCCTCGTGAAAAATCACGGAGAAAAGAAAGCTTTCTGTTTTCTCCAATGAAAAAAAAAAAAAATCTACCAATGCTCTTAACTCATACGATTTTTTTTTTTTTTGCATGTGCATGCACTGGCCTGAAAACTTTGTGTCATGACATGTTTGATTGTTGGTTTTGTGGGTACTTCGGCTCGCCTTTTGGCGAGCCGGGCCAGTGCGTTATTGAACTCGACTTGAGAACGTTACATCGAACACGGTGTTTTGTATCGTTTGAAATATGCTATAAGGGCCTGGGTTCAGTAAAAGTTTGCCAGTCCAGGCCTGCACATTTCCCTGAAATCATCCCAAAATAGTTCACCCCACTCTAGCGCCTGCGCCCCACTAATCTAGTACATGTCTATAATTACTAGAAACACGTCCTGTTATCTAAACTTCAGGAGCCATCACCAATACACAGCGTTTTTTTTTTAATGCGAATGCACTTCTTAAGCGAGCCTGAAGCGTCCGCCGCCGTCCGCATAGCAACAGCTGCGGGTGCGCGCGCTCCTCGTCTTCCTTGGCAACGGGGGGAGATGGGCGCGCGCTGCCTGGCCGCTGACATGGCACATACCCACGTGGGGGATTGGCCAGGAATCTCCTCGTCTTCCTTGGCAACGGGGGGAGATGGGCGCGCGCTGCCTGGCCGCTGACATGGCACATACCCACGTGGGGGATTGGCCAAGAATCGGGCGTGAGAAGGGCTAATGCACCTGCTTAAAGGAGTACTGACACGAAATTTCAAAGCTGAGATCCGCTTTAGCAATCAAGTACAGCGACAACACAAATAGGTGTCTGTGAATAAATGCATCTTTCTTTCTTTGTAGTTGTGTGTGTGTGTGTGATCTCTCTTTCGCGAACATTACCGAACCGCGCAAATTCAACTCGTGCATTCGCATTTTCACATTCTTCCCCTCGGGGAAATGCGGGAAATTTTTTTTTTTTGATTGGAAAACGTTTTTTGAGCATAAAAGTTGGTGGGTTTTTTAGTCCAGATAGCCGCGAGCTTGCGCAGCAGCTTGGGCGCGAGCAATGAGGCTTTCTTGGTCCTCGCACCGTGAGCTGGCCAGCGCACGCTCCCACTGCTCAGGGGATGGGGAAGGGAGGGGGTTTGGCGCGTAGGGGCATTCCCAGACCAGGTGGTAGGAGGTGGACAGGACGGAGCAAGAAGGGCAGTTGTAGGGGTAAGTTGAGGGAGAGATGTAGTGGAGTATCGGGGTGTTGTAGAATGTGTTGGTCTGTAGTCGACGCCAAATGCGAGCCGCCTCTGTGCTGAGGGATGGGTGAGGAAGAGAGTATTCAAGCCGTAGTTGGCGATAAGGATATAAGATTTCAGTGTATCGGGGAGAGATCAGGGGATAGATGGAGGGTTCGGAAAAGTTCTCTTCCGTCGACGAATTTATCTTCTAATAAAAAAAATGGTGTTACGACTTAGAATGCAGTTTTTAAATGCGGGATTAACGATAGTACCTGTTAGGCGCTACAGTAACGCTCCTTGTCGGTGTAATACAAATAAAACATTTCAAATTAAAGTTAACGTCAGCCGCATTACCGCCTCGTTATGCAGACATGAATTGTTTTAAGTCCCCTCAACAGAGGGATCTGATAGCCAGGCTTCCCAGAATCAGGAATTTCTTAGTAAACTTTTTATTATTAAGCAGTTTTATCAAGAAATGCACACAAGAAAGCGACCGTAGTGCCTAATAGCATTATCTACGATTCTGAGACTGCCACACTACGGTTTATGTCAACCCATTTTTTTTCTCTAGTCAGACAGTTTTCAAAAACAAGCGTATGTTCTGGTAACTGAAGCAATACTGTTTTGGCATAATTATGACGTGGCATTTTCAATTTTTCTCGTGAAGGAAAGCCCCTTGTTATGCTTTTCCGGCCATTCAATAGACGCATTTTTAAAGACGATAGTCTTTCTTGGGCTACTTAAACCCAGAAATTTTGGTCTGTCTGTATGCCTGTCTGTCCGTCTGTCTGTCTGTCCGTCTGTCTGTCTGTGACTCGATTCAGCCACCCGGCAAAAGTAAAACAATGCATGCGCAATAGTCTTATATAGTCACAGCTAAATGTGCCCGTCTAAGTCCGGTGTTATGTTCATGTCAATATTGTTGAAGAACAACAAGACATTACGCACATATAAGACAATAAATTAATACAGAAGTGATATTTTCAGCGTTCCTTTATAAAAAATCGTACATGTTTGATTTTGGCGAGATTAAATACTTCATCAACTGAAGAAAAAAATATCACTCCGCCGTCGCCTGCTGTCGCCCGCGCCATATAGCTTCTGGTGGCATTTGAAGAAATCAAGTGGCAACAGTTACGAAAGGTTCCATTAGATAGGTTCCACGTTCTGCTTTGAACGCACGTGGACTAGGGAAACGCGCTTCCACAAACGTTGAAGTAGGGCGCCTCGATTCACGCGCATCTTTGCCGTACGGCAGCGTCGGCATCGAGACACCTGGTTTGAAGCAGTGGAACGCGGGAAATTTAAAAGAATTTAAGCGAACCTTTGACGTCTTTACCTTGGGAGGAGCGCGGCGCAAGAGGAACAACATGAGAGGTGAGCGAGAAAGCGAAGGGAGGAATTTACTCGGCAAAAGTCGATAAAGACTATCGTCTTTTGGCGACATTTGCAACGAAAGGAGCAGATACGCGGCCAATTTTTTCACCTTTCTTCCGAGACAGACAGACAGACAGGCAGACAGATTGTTGGGCTAACTAATCACCAAACACATAAACAAAAACTGGCGTTGCTTGGGCGTTGCCTTCATGGCAATTTGCGTTCGTATTAGAACATCCGTCAAATATTCAGGGAATTCTAGTTCGTTTTACGTACTAGGGGCTATTCAAACTGATTATTTCTGGTAGCAGAACGTTAAAACCTCTAAGTAAAAATTGGTTTCATCAGTGCTATTCAAACATGTGGCTATTCAAACACTATTCAAGCTACCCAAAGGCAACATAAATTGAACTTTGCGTTTTTTTTTTGTTCACCTCACCAAACGTACGAACAGTGGGCGGCCCAGCTGGCCAGCACCGACCTCTCTGCCCAGCGTAGCCTGGTGGAGAGGGCCAGGGCAGCCAGCGCGGACCAGGGCTTCCCGGACTAGAGGAGACCCCCCACCAGCCGTGCGCCCAACCATCAGCGTCTGACACTCGTCGAAATAACTCACTAACTCACTCTGACCCTGGCTTGTTACATTCTAAAAGAGATATCAAGACATAATATGGGAAACAAATCTCGTCAATGCGCTTCGGTTCAGCAGACGAAGCCAATAAGTTTGATTGCTCTAATATCGTTGGAGCTAATATAAGGATATCTTTGTGCTACCAATCCTTGCTACCGCTCAGACATCGAAGACCACCTCGAAGCAAAACCGCACGGGCAAAAGAAAAAAAAACTATATATATATATTTATATATATATATATTATATATATATATATATATATATATATATATATATATATATATATATATATATATATATATATATATATATATATATATGTGCTTTCGGCGCAACTACCCCAATAAGCTGTTTCTTGGTTCTCCAGCCGCATATCCTTTGTCATTTGTGTGATTAGCTTTTTTGCTGCCTTTATTGCGGTTAGGAGCCCCGTCACAACCCCGTGATTGCCCGGAATCGTCTCCACGCCACGTAAAAGCGCCAGGGGTTCTGCTTTCCATCCTACTGCAATCAGGCGTCGAGTGGAGCCGTAATGGTAAAGGCACTTTCTTTTTTTCTCTCGCCGCCCGAGGTGCAGTCGTCGCGCACACCGAGCAAATAAAGGGCACCAGATTCGTTTCTCACGGTATGAGGCTGGTCGATTCTAGCTAACAGTCGCTTAGTCCCGGGTGGGCCCGTCGGGGCCTGCAAAGTACTGACCTTGTATTGATCTCGTTCGGCATCTGGCAAAACAGGCAGCTCTCAGAGGAAGCCTCGCCAATCACTTGGTTACGTTAAATTGGGGTATACAGGGAAACCGCACCACCTCCGGGTCACGAAATGCAAAAAAAAAAAAAAATTAGTTCGCGTTAACTCAAACTTCGAGTTAAGAGATACAGGGAAAACAAAAAGTTTAGCCCACGGGTCACGCAAAAAACGATTTAGCGCATCTTAGCAGCTATGCCAGCAAATACCATTTTTAGCGACTGAAGCGTAACTTGAAAGCGCTCTACTAAATAGGACTAATATTACGAGGACATTCCTCAGGATGTGTTGAATACGAAAGCATGAATTCCGATTGCCCAACACGTCCTCTCGTTGTCATCACCATTTTTCCTTTGCGTCCTTTCCTTCTTAGTTTTGTTATATCATCGTCATCATTAACATTAATGAAGAAAAAAAGTCAAATGGATATTCACTGCAGAGCAGGGGTTGGGGGCCTCATTTCAGGACTCCGTTGGATCTTGCCACCTCTCTAGCCTCTAGTTCCCTCTGAATCTCCAGGTCTACGCTGGCAAGAGCTGCTAGTGGGAGCTTTGGCCAATCGCCCTTGTTCGGAATATTTCTAAACGAACGCAGGACGGCCTATTTAAGCAAACATTAAACCAAAAGCAGGGCGGCGTATGTAAGCAATAATTTAACCAAAAGCAGGACGACGTAAGAAAGATTGATATCCGGTCAGAAATCTCCTAAACTTCGAATATTATGTAAAATATAAAAATTCGGACCAATATTTAACTACGAATAGTCGCACGAAGTGGCCGCTTAGTGAAAAATATCGAAGATTAGATTCCTTGGTACAGTGTGTATTACCCAGCAATTTATTAAATATTAGTACTTTAGCAGCCCCTCCTAAAGTAACATCTCGCATAACTTCGCGGAGCCCATCGGTCGCATTTTTACCTGCTCGTTAAAAGAACCTAAGCACGCGCATGAATCGGTCACAACCAAGACGAATCCAGCGAGAACTACCCCACTGTGAGGATGTGACTTAGACACTCTTGCATGTGCCCGCTGTGATCGCGGACACCCACAAAACTGGCACAACGATAAATAATCGGCTGAAATAAGTGTACGCCTACCTCAACATCAGTCTGTTTCAATGTCTGTGATTCCGAACATTGATACAACACGCACAAACTCGAACCGGCGCAGTAAACGCAGGCTGAGGCAGAAGACCAATAAACAAAATATGACTACCTAGCTAGAAATAAAGACCGTACCTACCCGAAATTTAAAAAAAAACCTTCCAGCGCCGTCATCCTGATTTTAGAAGCAACCGGGCATTCCTCGGTTAGAAGGCAAGCTCAGCCGCGAACATTTCCGATCAAGCCGATGTGAGGGCCGAGCCCGACACAGGACAGCAGGCATTTCTTCTCTGTCACGAAACAGAGTCGCGGTAGGCCTTTGTTACTCATCGTGAACACGATCATAAAGCAGCATCATTCTTGAAAGCACCGGAGGAAAACCACGCTGCTGACGGAGCTGCCGAAACGGTGAGTAAGCGGCACGACGATTTGTAACCAGGCTCCTAAACTAAACTTCATTTCATTTTTTTGGTGACCTTTCTCTGCAAATCTTCTATAGGTGTATCAGAACGAGCATCATTGCCACGGGCGGCGGGAGGACGTTGAAAAAAGCACATAAAACATAAACGGAGGTACGGATCATTAGCTATAGGATGTGGGTGCACGAATAAACGGCGTTCTACGCAGAAGCATGACACCGGGCCCTGTTCCTTTTCAGCATCGTCACAGCTAGAACACGGGACTCTGAGAAAATGTGCTCTGGGCTGAATGGCTGACTTAAAGTGAAGCAAAACCTGGCCACGCACACCGTACTGAAAGAAAGAAAGAAAGAAAGAAAGAAAGAAAAAAGAAACAGAGGCACTGAAATGAGCCACACAAAGAAGAAAATTGAAACAACGGCGGGATGAAGAACGATGTTCCGGTTGAGGACGACGGAGGAAGACCCCGGTGAAGAGAGAGGAGGCCGAGAGACCAACAGGTCGTCTCCGGGTTCGAGGCGTCCCTGCCGCGTGCACTAAGGCCGTGAGAGCTATTCCTCCGGGATGTCACTTTGGGCTCCCTCTTGTCTCGCTCTGCTCCGCGTGGACGAAGAATAATAAGAACAACGGGTTGACGTAAGAGCCTTCAGCGACGGCAAAGCACACACAGAAGCGGCCGCCTAAAGAAAGCACGCGGAGAAGAGAGCGGCAGTGACGCGGCGCCACCTTGCGGCAGCACGAGCGAGCGAGCAGCGCAGCGCTGCATATAAGTAACAAGGCCAGGCCATTTACTCGGCGACTAGGCCGGCGCTATTTGTCTGAGTGCCGACATGTGTCCCGGGCCGGGATGCCATTTAGGGACGGGGCACTCCGCTCCCTGGCACCGCGTGCTGTTCGTGCCGGCGCCGGAAGACAACGGAAACCTTTTTGCCCCGGAACGGCCACCTAATGCGTCGCCCGTGCCACCGCACGCCGCCGACGCCGCCGCCCCCACTCCTTCTGTCGACGCCTTTCCTAGGCAGCCGCTTCGAACGGCAGCATACTAGACACTCGCGACGGAGCTGTACCGCTGCCAAGGCAAGGGCTGCATCCACGCTGCAAGGGCGTGTAGGTCGCGCCGGGCATTCCGTTCCCCCTTCCAGACCTATTTGCGAAAGTAAAATTCACGGCTGTTGTAATATAGTGCAAGCAGGAGCAGCCGCCGTGATTTCGTAGCGGCGTGGTGAGAAGCCGCTCGATACTTGTCGTTCGGTCACCTTCCGTGCGACGATTCGGCACGTTGTGGACGTGTAAACGTCCCTCAAAGGCAACAACAACAATGACAACAGCAACCACAACGACGACGATGACGACGGCGACAACAACAGTGGCAGCAGCAGCAGCTGCAACAACGCCAACACCCACAACACCCATCACCGCCACTACCACCATCCCCGCAACCACCACCACCACCAACAACAAATTTACTGAAACTTTCAAATGAGAATCGATAAATGCTTAATTGAGCCACTACACGGTTCACTGAGTTCCTCTAAGGTCGCCTTCACCGTAAACACACTTGCGCCGAGGTGAAGACATTTTTGCGCGCTTTATAAGCCGTCTGATACCTAAATAGGAATGGCCTAGGGTCTTTATTAAATCGTTCTATAACACTCTATCTGTCCCTACAAAACGCAACATACTTAGCCCATTTAAATTTGGATTCACTACTATACACCGATGTTTTGTTAGAAAGACATGTTTTTAAGGTAAGTATAAGAAGAGGTCTCGTACACGGAACTATGAAGGCCGTAGGGGCTTATATTAAATCCCTCCACAAATATTCAAAGCACCAGACACCAAGCCCCTGTAGAGTAACCTTCACTATTATACACAAATGGTTTGCTGGGAAGACATTTCGGGGGGTGCGGGCAATATAATGTTGATGGTTTGCGGTTCGTTTATCGGCAAAGGAACCCTTAGCTCTTGGTGCACCAAGGTGATGGCGACTTAGGACGAGACCAGAAGGCAAGGACGACAGGATGAGATGGAAACAAAAACTGTGTTAACGATAATTTGCGAATGGTTACTTACAAAGTGGGTGGAAGAACATTGCTGTCTTAGCGATCAACGTTACACAGTTACGCCCTACACATTCAATACTTTACATTTACTGCACAGAGTCTCGCCGATCGGTTCGAAAAACAACAGGCCGGACTGGGCTGTAAAACAACTTTAGCAAATTTACCAACTTCATGTATGTACAATGGGCGCAGGGCGGAGGATGTCTTGTTTTGTCACATTCACGTTAATTTTTGCCACGCGAGCAACACTAACGTCGCAATGACACCAACCAAAGAATTTCGGACCTCCTTTTCCCTTTAAAGTGATTCCCCTGAATGTCGGGATCGCTTCTTGAAATTCATGTATTTTCCTGTGCCTACGCGTGTCAACCGCAATATACTTTTTGTTCCGAACTTGACTGTTCCTTTGTTCTTTTTATTTCTTTGTATTTCGCATACTTTCCGAACTCCTGGACATACGTGTGCAAGCAATCGGGACTACGGCGTGCTTTTTATTATTGTGATGCCCGTCTAAAAAAAAAAAAAAAACGTTAGTCGGAGACTGTTTTGCGCTTCCTGTTATTGCAAAAACTGCTGGTTGTTTGTTTTCCTGCTATTTGTGATGTTTTTTTCTCCAACTTGTACTGTATACGTGTGCCCTGTAGGCTGCTTAAAACTTGACCGCGTCATATTGTACTTCAGTTTGGTGTGTGTGTGCAATAGAACGGACAATTGGGTTACTTGGTAGCTGTTCGTCTTAAAGGTAAAAGCGCTTACACAACAGGTACGAAAGTAGAAAAAACAGACGGCACGGCGCTAACTCACAACTCAGTTAGCGCCGTGTCGTCTCTGTTTTTTCTACTTTCGTTCCTGTTGTGTTAACGCTTCCACGTTCAAGATGGTGTGTGTGTGTGTGTGTGGGGGGGGGGGGGGAGAGATGGTCAAGCTGCTTGTACAGCTTTTTTTTCCCTTGCCTCCCTTGTCTTGAACGATAGAAATTTAAAAAAAAAACTATTCGTTTCGAGTCTTGACATAAATACTCAAGTGCCAAGTTTATCCTATCTCCCAGACGCAGTCGTCAAAACGGCAGAAAGGAAGTATGCCGCTTTTACCCTCGCTAGGGTAAAGGCAGCTTTCCAGGCGTGAATTCCCCTCTCAAGGGCCCGCACTCGACTAGGGACGCCTGTACCCGTTAAAGAAGCCGGTGGGTGCCCGGCGGTACCAGGATTCGAACCCAGTACCTCCCGCATACGAGGCGCGAGTGCTGTACCTCTGAGCCATCGCTGTTCTTCCCAGCTCGCGAGGGGCTCCGGCGCCGCCGTTGTCCAGGTTTCGTTGCCCCTCCTTACGACGGATTTCGTTCCAGAGTCGTCCGAAGACATTTAAGGGACGCTGAAGGCAACCAGCAAGTTGGTTTCAAACAAAGTCGGACTTTCCCATAGTAAGTTAAGTGTTGATTCGGTGCCGAAAGATGCCTCAGTTGCGGAGAAAAAGTTAATCAAATGCTGATCAAGCGTGATGCAATCAGCATCTACAGCCGCTGTTTGCGTCACTACAAAATCGGAAGCAGGCGAGACAGCGGTGATGTAGAGCGATATAGGAGCAACCGAATACAACGCCACCGCTTACCGAGCGGTAAGGTCAGTTTCGGTCGAGTCAGTCGTGCTTTCCCGAACTCCCATGCCTTTTGCAGCTTCGGACCGCTAAGCCAAATGTTCCTTCATAGGACCCGTGATCAGTATGAGGCTTTCTTGAGCAAAAACATATGTCCTTTTGAGGTTCTGTGAATGTTAGCGTAGAACCAACCGCTCGTGCGTAGCTCGTGAGTAGGGTGGTGCCATCGACGGGAGTCGAGTTTCCCAAATTTTCATTGTGAAGATGACTGCAAACAAACGTGTGCGTGTGTGTGTGGGCGGGGGGAGGGGGCGGGAGGTGACCACGTACGCGTGACTCCTGCGCAAACTCTTTTCGGATCGCGACTCCCCAATGCCGGTGCGACAAGGTCAGCCACCTTACAAGTGTGATGGCCCAACAGCATTTGATAGAAAGCCTCCGTAAGAACCCATACTCCCCTGAGCAGCGGTATACACTCAGCACACTTCAAAGTCTCCTTCACTCTGAGCACCAATGCTTTACTGCGAAGGCATTTTGAGGGGCAATATCAGCGGGTGTATATGAAGATACCAAGATCCCGGCGTCTTCTATTAGCACTTTTGCGGCGAAAGTGTAATGCATCAAGCGTCGCAGACAGAAAAGAAATACGGGTTGTTACGTTGACTCCACATGGCAAGGAAGCATTTAAAAATAAGAAGAGAGTCCTACGAGGGTTGGTGAAGGGATGCAAAGCATGCGTTGCCTCAACACTCCCCTTGAGAGATCGCGCCTAGTTCGTGTACTTTGAGCATCCCTTGGCGGGGGGGGGGGGGGGGGGGATTCCTTCTTTTCTTTTCTGTTTTGCATTCGGCTGATGTTCACCATTACGGTAAGTGCAAAGAAAGGGCAAATTCCCAGTAAATGAAGCCGCTTATCTTCTACGAGAAAAAACAGGGGTGGCCCAACGGGCCGCGAGGCCTTCCGAACCTAGGTGGCGCTGCTTCTGAGTCATTCGCAGTGTCCAGTGGCGAGTAGAAGAAAGAAGGCGAATGCCCACGTGCGTCCGCCAGGCTCTTCCCATACACACGCAGATGTTCCGGCGGATATATCGACACAGCCCCGGGATCGGTGCGGCAGCCAGGGCGAGCCGTGTTCCCGCCGTGGCGTCGGCCGGGACGTCCGTGTCTTTTCCCCTCTCCAAGCGCATCCCTTCCCTCCGCATCCTCGAGAGGACGCCGGGGAGCAGCGAGAGGGCGCGAGCAAGGGGAAGGGGAAAACGGACCATATCTCGCGCGAGATCTTAATTTAGGCTGACGGCCGTAATTACTGGCTCGCCGGATTATATTGAAGGCGCCGCGCAGCAATAATAACATCAAGAGGCCCGGGATCGAAGGCTCAATTTCCGGCGTCGGCGTTGGGAGAGAGAGAGGCGGCCGGAATGGCTCGCCGCTGGCGGAGGAGGGACAAGACGGGGAGGCTGCGAGAGGGGGGGTAGATATGGAGGCAGCAACGTGGTGGAAGGTGGGAATTCGGCAGGGAGGAAGAGGGACCCCCCACGCATCTCCCCCACAACGCCACACCACCGGCCCTGTCGCAAGACCACTTTCTTTTGCTCGGCCCGCATCTTATTGGATCCTTCAATACACGTCTGTCACTCCTCTCCTTCCTTAATTTCGCCCCCCTCTTCCCCGGCCCACCTCTCCGCATCCCCGACGCTCTGTCCTCGGCCTATATGCAAGCCAGGCCTCGGCGGTCGCTCGGAAGAGGGCACGGCACGCTCCCCCGATGTCGCTCAATCAGGCCGGGCAATCAATGGCGCGATGGTTTATTAGCTCCAGCGGAAGCGGTCCGCTCGACCCGCTATATGCCACTCCGCTGTGGAGGAGAAATAACCTCGCTACGCTCTGTTCGAGCTCGAGCTGCCCCAGTCGTTCGGCGGCCGCATAAATTACGACGGCCTCTTTCCCGCGACGAAGTAATTGGGGTACTTGGGATTTTTAACGAAATAGCATTGTGAAAAATCCGCCATATTTGTTCACATTAGTTTGTGGCGCAATACACTGGCCGAATGGTTATTAGTATAGACTATTCACATGCTATCGGTGAACTGTTCGCGATGATCGACTTATCCGTCATATTCACTCCTTACATGCTATGACTCCTCACTCAAGTTAAAATGGAGAGTCATGTTGCTTAGAGGGCTATTCTGGCGCACACCACGCGGGGACTACACGATGAATCATGCGAAAGGTAAAACTTGCCTTGGAAACAGCCTGTTTGGCACAGTAGCCCGTTACCGACGCAGTAGCAGCTACAGAAGTCTCTCGAAGGGCAGTCAGCAACGTCCAACCTAGAATGCTACTCTTTATTCTGGGTTCATTTTCCCTGCCTGTCCCATCTTAGATTTCACGTCCTCGATTTTCCCCGAATCCAGGATGAAACTGACTGACTGACTGACTGACTGACTGACTGACTGGACTCACTCACTCACTCACTCACTCACTCACTCACTCACTCACTCACTCACTCACTCACTCACTCACTCACTCACTCACTCACTCACTCACTCACTCACTCACTCACTCACTCACTCACTCACTCACTCACTCACTCACTCACTCACTCACTCACTCACTCACTCACTCACTCACTCACTCACTCACTCACTCACTCACTCACTCACTCACTCACTCACTCACTCACTCACTCACTCACTCACTCACTCACTCACTCACTCACTCACTCACTCACTCACTCACTCAAAAACCACCATGGAGTAACCCTAGAACCAGAGTACTTACCCAATCCCTAGGCGCATTATCTACGACAGCAAACGACGCTTCACCTATCCTGCGGTTTCATAGCGATACTTACAAAACTAGTAAATTTTACAAAACCCCAGGTTAGAGAATGCGCGATATTGCGCAATTTCCCAAAGAAAAAAAAACACACCTAATTTATAAGATTTTAAATCAGTGGTAAGTGGCTTCCCCTTCAGGGGCTGCTTGTTTACGTTCAGAAAGACTGCATGCGAGGGTAAAGACCACAGCTGTTAAGCAGAAATGTTGCTACTATACAACTTTATCCCCGAGTTCATCCACTATATTAGATTTCCGGGAGAGATGGAGAAGGGAAGGAGAGAGAAGACGGGGCCGTGCTCACAGAAGCGTTGCTTCTTCTCTGTGCTTAGTTCTATAAACGTATTTGGCTAATGGATGCCTTAGTTGGCATTGGTATACGGCGCCGCAGAAACCACATAGCAGCCATTCCGCGGCCGCACTCTACTCAGGCAAACGGCCTCACGCCATCGCCCGCTTTTCGACAGGGCACTCGCTGAGGCAACTCTCTCCGCTCCTCCTCTCTTGTTTTTCGTGCCGCCAGCAGTCGGCGCAGTGCTGGGTGTGGGCGCCGGCCTCACGCCTTTTTTGTTGTTGGCATTTAGACCCTGTCTTCCACCCAAAACGAGAACGCACGTACGAGTCGGTTCGTGAGCGCGTGGCGCGATTGTCATAAAAGCAAAAAGCACAGCGCCATCAGTCAACTTCGTCAGTGTCACAAGTGCAATTACTGATAATGTTTCGGTTGTGTTATGCGGTTAATGGCTCTTTCTTTGCATAACTAGCGCGAAACAGCATGTTCATATGTGCCTGGAAATAAAGCCCCGTTCTTAGCACCACCGCCTCATTTTCATCTCATTTAGGTGGATGTCGTGCATTTAGGTTGACTTCAAATGTTCTGAACTTTCTGAAGCTACAAAGACATACATGTCATTTGGTGGCTGACGACGGTAAGTTTGCATGCCAAGATCTGTCGATGAACCTGGCTGTAAAGCCTCTTGTTAAGGACGATAGCCTTCCTTGGGATATTTTATAATGAAAATTTTGGTCTGTGTCTCTGTCTTTCTGTTTCTCGATTCAGCCGCCCGGCCAAAAGATAAGAAGAAAACTCTTGAACAAGAAGTATATGTAGGCAACACCTTTCCAAAGTACTAATTCTGGTCGCATACTCCCTACTTGTCTACATTGTTTAACAAAAAGAAAACACTAGGCATATTTGATTCAAAACATAAGTACATAACTAATACTAGCAGTGTTCTTTTAATTAGGAATATACACGGATGTAGGTTTTTGCGATAGCAAAAAAAAAAAAAAAAGCAACGCTTTAAAGACAATATATTGACCTCAAAACACAAAAAGTGCTCTGGCTCGTGGCTCGAGCGCCAAGCACGAAAGTAATAAATAGTTCCAACAGATGGTGCGCCAACTGTGCAGACGTGGGAAATTTGAATTCGATTCAGAAACCTTCTTTTGTGGCAGGGGTGGCAGGGTGACGACATTGAAAGCTGTCAAATTTTGTTATTACTGTGGCTTTAGTGAACCTCAACCGAAGTGGACTGACGTGCACTGGCTGTGGGTGATGATGCCGATGGTGTTATTGATGATGATGTTGTTGGTTATGATGACGACGACGACTACTACCACGACGACGATGATGATTGTGATGATGGAGATGGCAATTACTATGATGAGATACGAACGCGTGAAGACGGCCGCACTAGAAGACACGAGAAACATGGCTCGACTGTGCCGCTCCGACAACAGAAGCGGTCCAGACGCACCACGCCAGTGGCCGTCCAGCACAGCTTGCGCAGCGACAATGGAACCACGCAATTCGGCGCTCCCCGCTTCGCGGGAACGGGCTCCCGCGGCAATCAACGAAACGAGAACCGTATTTTAGGAAACGGTGCTGGGCGCCCACGCTTCGGCGGCCCCCTTTGTGACCCCCCTTGCTCGGCCGCCGACGAGTAGGAGGGAAGCCCGTCCTGCTAGGAGCCACCACCGACAACACGTGTCGCTTGTCCCACGCCGAGCGGCACGCGACGGCCAATTTCCTGGGTCCACGGGGGGAGCTGGGTGCGGGAGAAGGAGCTTTTGTCCGGCGCCCAGGGCGCTTCGACCGACGTACGTCGACTTGATGAGGAGGAAGCCCCGGTGGCGGGTCACCAAACGAAAGTTGACATTAATGTTGTGGTTGTGGAGGGAGCGGGTGAGTCGCAACACTTTAATGGGCTGTAGAGATCGGGTTGGCAGTGGGCGTGGACTGACACTCCCAAGGGTCATGAAAAAGGGTGAGATGGTAGCACGAACGCCGACACACGTGCAGCGCAAACGCAAGCACTCGACTATCCGCGTAACTGGCCCGATAAACAGACAGGGGAGGGACAGAATATTTACAGAGTGACGAGCGCAAACCAACGTAATCCACCAATGATTCCGAAGTTTTTCCTCGTCCGCACCGCAGATTCCACGCACGGGAACGCTTAAAAAACGTATCCGAGTTTAAGCCGTGCATACGAAAGTGTACGCAATATCGTGTTCACCTGAAAAGAAGACGGCGGGACGTAGGCACGCGAACACGGAGCGCATTTAATCACCCCGCTTACGCTGCAGGTCTGATGCAGAATGGAACACGAAGGGTATATCGCGGTGTGGGACGTTTTGTCTGCGTACAATAACCCTCAACCATTGTCTAAGTGCCGAATACATGAAACCAACGTACAGCTAAACTACACATCACAAGCCTCTAAATTTTGTGCGGGTTTCTTTTCTTTCTGCGCTGCAAACTGACTAAACTGGAACGGAACGCCAACTAAACTCGTCTCTAACTTAGTTAACGAATACTCAGTAAGTAGCATTTTAGAAGGTGGCGCTGCTGCATGCTTTGGCCGGTATCAGTGCATAGCCTTCAGTTGCTCAGTGTTTTCGCGCGGGGGTCCAATTAAAAAGATGCGCCTAATAATAGTGTTGTTCACACAGAAAAGTCACATTTTGGGCTCAGAATGAATCCCGAATCTCCATTCTATATGGGCATGTGCCTTCGCATGTGCCTTCTATGTTGACTGTTGCCAGCTTCTCGAGGCCCAGGCATGTGCCGGTGATTTTAAGATGTTGCCGGTAACTCTACCTTATGTTCTGTTGACTTTGGTGTTTTATTTTGCCAGCATCTGGTGTTTGGTGTTTTCTTTTGCCCTAACAGCTGTTTTATATAAGTTAGAAGTGGAGCACGCGTTCCCATCTCTTTCTTCGTATGCCGCGCAGCCTATCTAATTTGATGGGAAGAGTATATCACACTATTGTACCTTGTAATAGAAAGTTCGCCTTTGGTCGCCAGTGTTCTAGATCTGATTGAGGGGTTGTCGAAGAATTAACGCCGAAAGTTAAAGTCTCTCAAGGCAAACACCGTGGCATTCGATTCGTCGACACTCACCCGCGCACGTCACTTTGTTGACTGCTCCTCGCCGCCTGTGTATTCCTTGAGTTCTTAGCGGAGCACATGATGATGATGATGATGATGATGATGATGATTCCTATTGGTTTCCCCTTTGAAGCGGGGTGATGACATGTCATCTTACCAAAAAGGACTAATATAACCATGTTTTACACTCTTGGTTTAATACTAGCGCTGCTTAGGGCAGGCACTAAAGCTTATTAGGCCCGAAATACTTTCTTTTCCCTGTTACAGGTGGTAACTGTCGTAGGCAATATTCCCCTCTCTGCTTTTCGTCCACCAGCATTCTAATCTTCTTTTCGTTCAATTTGGTTCAAATACACTTTTTTTTTCTTTAAACAAAACCGGCGTCGTCCTTGGCTAGTGAGAATATTTCATTTCTACTTTCGGTGAATGCTTCCGGTTATTTCATCCACATTCCTACTGCATCGCGTTTTCAGCGCTCTGTGGCGAGGGCAGCTCATGAACAGTGCTCATTAATTAGCTTAGAGGACAAAAGGGGAGCGTGGGTGGCGAAGGTAAACTTCCTAACAAGCGATAGGGTGTAGCGTTTGAAGTTCATGATGGATGCCGAGCTGATATGCGGCCGACAGAAGGCATTCTGTTCAGTTGTACGGTTGTACTCGCGAATTGTGCACGTATACATGAGTAACTCAGCGTGCGACCTGATTCTGCACCATCGCCATCGGCGCCGAGGTACTCTCGCTAACGACGCGGTTCTGTGAGGCACGTGTGAAGGGGACGATTGTTATGATCTAAAGTGCCTGCATGATGGCTTCTCTGCAGCACGACAATGCCTGCCAGTGGAGTGGGCTTTTGATGGCGGCTGAAAAGGGATGCCACTAGTGCGCTATGCCACCAGAAACAGCATAAAAGGTCTCGCACCCACGAGTTATTATTATGTGGGCAATACATAGTTCCGTTAGTGAAAAAAATTACAGATGGTTCGCGGCGCCAACCCCAAATTATCACGCTAAAGAAGCAAACATTCCTTGTTTTAATGAGTTCTCCAATAACCCGAGGCGGATAAGTGCTCCTCCGTCGCTATGCAACACATTGGCAGGCTTCAGAGTACGCACGCAGTATTCAGAGTACAGGCACACATTTCCTGTAGTCGGTCCTAGTAGTGCATGTGCTTTATAACCGATTGATTGATCCATTGATTGCTTGGTGCATGCACCAGCATTCAATCCGTGGCTAAGGCGTTGTGTTGCTGAGCCCACGGACGCGGGTTCGATTCCCGGCCACGGCAGCCGCTTTTATGATAAAGGCGAAAAGCGAAAACGCCCGTGTGTTCAAGATTTCGGCGCACGTTAAGACCTCCAGGTAGTCAAAATTAATCCGGAGCCCTCCACTACGGCGAGTCTCATCGCCTGTGCGATGAGGCTAGCCGGCGTGTTAAACCCATAATCAATCAAAAAGCGTTTGCCAATACCCCCATTGCGGATACGCTGTGCTCTGTGGGTAGGTACCATTTGGCTAGAACAATAGCGGAAACGGTTGGGTATGCGCCATCTTGGGCCTAACATTTCGCTTTGAGGTTTTTCGAAGTCAAATGGCAACTGCAACTCGACCGAATGACCGACCTACCGAACGGACGCTGCTTCGCATACTGGCCCACCTGCCCGGAGGGCAACACTATCCGAACTAACTACACAAGAATTCAGGAGTGCACGTATACGCGCCCTTGAACTGCAGCTTACGTGTCACTTGCAAAAAAAAAAAAGTAAATAAATAGAGCATTTATTTTACCGCAGGGCGTAGATGAGGGTGTTTGAGTTGATGATGAGAAAATCTGATTAGATAAACATGAAAATGTGCGCTTCGCGGATGAAGTCTAGGAGGGGGCGATTATGGGCCCCTGTGTTCGTGCGGTGTAAGAAGATGCAGGGTCTACGCGAAAGCCCGTCGCCGCAAGATGTCGCATACTCGACGGACGCAAGGCGAGGCAGGACCACAGCAAATGTTGGAGGTCGGCCACTGCGTCGCTGCGGTGGCAAACCGGGCACCTGGTGTCTGTAAAATAACCTCGGAAGTGAAGTCATTTGCGGGTCACGGCGGGAGTTAAGGCCACGCCCACCCGAATCCCTACGGTTGGGGGGTGGGGGGTAGCGTGTGAGAGACCGCGTAAGATATTAGTGCTCGCGCCGAATCTCACAATGCAGCCTTCAATTAGCGAGCTTCGCAATGTTTATGAACGAGTTCATCCAACGTGTTCAGTTGGGCATGTTCCTGGATTGCAACTATAGGGGTGATGTGTGGGATCGCCGTAATTGTTTTTATAACCTATCTTTTAATTGCTTCCAGTCGATCCCATTGCTTTGACGTCAAATGCTGGAACTGAGCATTGTAGACTAGGCGCGGTTATGATTCTGCTCCTATGGTTTGAATAGCCACGCGTGAGCTGGCTTCACCAGCTTTGGGAGCGATACGGCGTACTAGCGCTAGTGCTTGAGCAGTTTGTTTTAGCCTGAGCGAGCCAAGCTGTCGCAGTTCCTGACTGGTGTATCACCAAACGCGGTATCTTAATTGTCAGGCTCTCTTGCAGTGGGTTAAAGTGGGTTAAGCCAGTTAAAGGCGTGTGGGACAAGCAGCAAGTTTTCGGTGGCTCCAGCGATTCACAATGGATAGGTGTGTTGTTTTGCTTGTTGGAGGCCCACAGGAGAGGCAAAGGCTGCGGTGACATTTAGAAATGATTGCAGGGCACCCGCTTGAGTTTCCGGGTCATGGTGAGTTCTACACACGGTGATGTCATCGGCGTAAATCAGATATTTAACATTCGGTACTTCGTGAAGGCGCCATGCCAGTGGAATCGAAGCCAAATTTAACAAGGTCGGAGCGAATACCGATCCCTGGAGCATATCACGTGCAGTAACGAAGGACCCAACAGCTTCTCCGGGAAAGCGTATGGTAAATGTCCTATCTTGAAGGAATAACTGTACGAACTACTGCACCCGCATGAACAGGTGGAGCATATTTTTAGGCGGTGTTTCCCTAGGGAAATATTAATAAAACTACGAAAAAGTTGCAGCATCTTGGGATGCTGGTCGGTGCCTACATCAATGAAGAAGAATAGGATGCTGTTCGACCGGCTTTCAGACGTTCTTCTCTTGTAATGCTACAGTATTGTTTGTCACCTGCTGCTGTATATATTGTACATACGTATTTTATTCAAACATAATATCGCGATGGAGGGGGGGGGGGTATTTTTCTTCCTTTGATCTTCAGTTGAGTCCAGGGTGGCAGCGTGACTGATGCTGTCGTATGCCTTCTGGATGTTCATTGCTAGGATGGTCCGTATATTAGACGGTGTGTTGGTGGCAAGGTTGACGCGGCTGAAACGCTAAGCCCGTCCTCCATGCCTAGTGATGGGCGAAATCCGATTTGCACGTGGTGGTAATAGCCATGCGGTTCAAGCCACTGTGGCAGGCGAGTGGCTAGCATTTTCTTTGCAAGCTTGCAAACCGCCGCCGTAAGTGATATTGGCTGAAGTTTTTCTAGTACCATCGCTGGCTTGCCAAGTTTTGGTATAGGACGACATGCGCTAGTATCCAGCTGCCAGGAACGACGCCCCTAAGCCATACCTCGTTGATTGAATCGAGGAGCTGAGCGAGCAGATCGTTGCTTAAATTCTTGAAGGCTTCGTACAGTGTCCAGACTATAGGAGCAGTTTTCCATTTAGCGGAATCTATTTACACGGGCAATTCTGCAATGGTAAAAGCCGGACCGATACTTTTGACACTCACTGAACTCGTACGTTTAGACTCTTAACGCTTGGCCTGCGTATCTACGTTCTGTTCGTACCTTTCCGCTGTATTTTTCTCATTTATATTTTTTGTCAGTTTTCTGTTTTCGCAGTGCAGAATAAAGTACTGGGGTATAGCCTGGCTGAGAGACAGAGAGAGAGAGAGAGAGAGAGAGAGAGAGAGAGAGAGAGAGAGAGAGAGAGAGAGAGAGAGAGAGAGAGAGAGAGAGAGAGAGAGAGAGAGAGAGAGAGAGAGAGAGAGAGAGAGAGAGAGAGAGAGATCTTTATTGTGAGCTGATGAGGTCAGCCTTGATGGTCATAAGGGTTGCTACGCCAGAAGGGGGATGACTACAATAATGAGGGTGAATGTTGGACTTTAGGGGCACAGCAGGGAGAAGACAAACAAGAAACGATAAAAAAGAGAAACAAGGGAATGTTGGTTGCAGAGTCCGGACATAAACATAAATTTGAAAATGAAATCGCTTTTCACGCGGCCTCAACCAAAGATGTAAAGGAGTGTTGCACTGACTGCGCGTAAATGGAGCGTTTAGTCAAAATTTTAAGTTTAAGAGAGGTTCGGGCGATTCACCCATGTGCCCGACTTGCGCCGTGCGTGAGACTGTACTTCCCCTATTGTGCGTCCGCCCTCGATTCGCTGCTGAGCGAAAAACTGCAGCGAGCTGCCTATCTCGTGTACGTCGACGTCATGGAGGCAGGCTCGAACTTGGTCATTTCCTTGGTCTCTGGGCCAATAGCGCTGATAGTACCATGAGAACAAAAGTTCTGCTCCGGTTCCTACGAGGCTCTGAACTGGAAAAATATCTTTAGATCATATACAGTGCAAGTCTCTCAAGATATGTACTCTTTCGCGCTGTGGTGTTTACCTATTCATTTTTCTTGGGCTGGTGTACTTCCTTCTTCGCAACGTTTACTTTGTATTTCGATTCAGAGTTTACATTAACGGTTTCCTGATTGACATTCTTGCCTTTCTCTTACCTCCTTCTTTCCTGCAATAGGGTGAGCGGAAAGTCAATTCAGTTGCTTCTGTCAAACATGAGAATAATTTGCACGGTGCATTCCAGCCAGTAATAAAACCGATACGCTTGCAGTGCCCCACTTTTAGCTACTAGTTTCCGCAAGAACCCAATTTCCTAATTTACTACAGCTTGCCTCAGCGCTTCGTTCGTTGACGCCAGCGGCAAAATTTGCCGATTGACACTTTTCTGCCAGGGTAACGGCTATAACGGATCCGCGCTTCATTACGGCGCTACGGACTAACAAACGCGCCAATCAGCTAACGGGACAGCAATTACTTTCCGGGCCGCCCCTCCGCGAACGGGCGCGCGCTGACGCACGCTGGCGGTTCCTGTCGCCTCTTCCCCGAAGCTTCTCCCAACGCGCGTTTCGGGCAGCGGCGCCTGGCGGCAGCCTAAACAAGCTGGGACGCCGCCGGAAATGAGTCGCCGGACCGGAAGTCGGCCGCGTCCGTCGGGCGGCCATTTTTGATTGACCGTTATTCAATCTTGGTGATTGGGCAGCCCTTTTATCGGTGCCTCGGGCGGCCGTTCCTCGTCGCGTCATCCTCCTCTCTCGCCCTTCTCGGCTGAAGAGAAGAAGCGTGCCCGCTCTCCTCCTCTCTCTCGCTTTCTCTCTCTCCTCCTTTTCTCCCCCTTCTCCTTCCGGACGCGTTGTCCTGCTCCGTGCCGGAGCAATGCTGCCCAATCTGGTCTCGGCGGTGCGTGCCCGAATCTATGGCGGAGTCAATCGGCTAATGTAACTAGGCGAGCTTCATTTAATTAAAGCGGAAGACGGCAAAGTAGAGGAGCCCCCGCGCGGCCGGAGGAGAGCGCGCAACGGAGGACACGGAGGGGCAGTCGATGCTTCTCCGGCGTTGCTCGAGTGAGCGGTGGATATCGATGCCGCCAATACGGGGTGATTAAACCCGTGGAGGTGTATTGCGGTCTTATTGCAGATATGTTTTGTTGCGCAGTATTAACTAGGCAGGGCATGCGTGAAGCAAGAACACATCCGTGTGCAAAGGTACTGATGCTCGATTCACGTGTACGAAGAGTGCGTTGAATAATCAACGGAGAGAGAAAGCGACAGCAGACTAATTAAAACAAACAAATTGCTAGTACACGTTCGTGCTCTCGGACGCCGATGTTACAGATCTTTACTTTCATGCTTCAAAATCCCGTGGAATGAGCGCAAGCAAAGTTGAAGGCCGTGCCGATGTTTCCAGTTTGGGTATAAAAGAAACAACGTTTGCTTTCATTCCAACGGATACGACATTATTGAGGCATTGTCAGTGCAAAGCTTTCTCGAAAAAGTACAAATGTGCTAGCAGTGCAAGTATGGCTTTCGCATACGACAAACACAACTCCTTCCTCACCCTTACCCCGTGCTTTCATCGCCTATTCAGCCGTGGTAAGAAGCTCCCCACCCGCTACCTGGGGCTTCTTACCCCAGGAGCTGATTTAATGCATGGATAGAAAAGGAAAGCAAAGTGGGAAAATTTATGAGGTGCTCAGGTAATTGCATCTGGCAAAAAAATTTCGACGCTTAAGACGACGACGGGGACTCAAGGGTCGGTAGTTTTGAACTGTCGCTACAAGAAGCAGTCTCCAGCGCACCCCCCCTCCCCTTCCCCCACCCATGAGAAGATAGGTATGAAAATAAGGGGGCGTCCATTCAACCCCTCCGTTTTCTCGTGAGCTCATTCAGCGAAGTGTTCTGTTTTGCACGTTTGCTCCACTTCGATTTCGGCTTTGCGAAATACGACCTTGTCTTGCCTCCGTGAACTCGAAAACTCAGAGAGAGAGAGAGAGAGAGAGAGAGAGAGAGAGAGAGAGAGAGAGAGAGAGAGAGAGAGAGAGAGAGAGAGAGAGAGAGAGACATTTAATTAATAGGGAAGACGTCAGGGCCCCGCAACCACCGGGTTTACCACTTCAAACAAGGAGGAATACAGAGAGGCGAAAAAATAAAGGCAGAAATGTTGAGGTAAACAAAAATTGGCGCAGCTTGCACTACTGGTGCAAGGCAGTAGAAACCGCTGAGCTGGGGGTCGACCTCGCTTCTTCCGGTTTTGCTAAGCTTTGATAAGTTTTGTTAGCCTTTGGGGATGTTCTAGCTTAGTGTTGAGGGGTGAGTCGTGTTGAGGGGTGTGGCCGTTCACTTCGGTTCCCCGCACTGACAGCGGCTCCCAGGGGGTAACAAGCTAGGTCGTCCCCCAGGTCCACTGTTTCTCCAGCCTTGCACCGCTCGTGCAAGCTGCGCCATTCTTTTGCGTTTTAATAGCTCAAGAAAGACTATAACATTTAAAATGGTATAGCAAGGAGTGCGCATACGCATATACACCTCGTGCTCATACTCGAGCAGGTGCGAAAGCCGGCTTCACTGTTATATTATCCTAGGTGCGGCGGTGCACCCTTTACAGGCGGCGTAGTTCTTGTCCTTTTTTTTTTTTTTTTGTTAGCGTCACCGTACCAAGCCTAAGCCTAAACAACTCCGTGGTTAATATAAAATTGCAACGGATTAAAAATATGCAGTAAAAGGAGAAAACGATCCGGGTACCCGAGGATGGTGAATCTCGAACAATCCCGAATTATTTATAAAAGTCAACAGCTCCGTGTTGCCTACATGCAATCTTTCGTACAGCAGATGGCGCAGTCTTTACTGAACATGAGATGCAACGGGGTCGAGCAAAACAGGAACGCAATTTCTAAACTAAGCCCGCAACAGCGCTCTTACCGAAATAACAAGAAATAAAAAAAAGGACAGATAGACGAACACAGGTATGTCTCATACGTAAAATATAAGCAAAACTGCTTCGAAAAAACCATGCAGTTATCACAAGAGCCACTATATCAGTCCTTTCTTGAATTGTGCCGGCAAAAAATTTAAAACCCGTTTCGGTGGAACAGTTGCTACGGCGTTTTGCTGCTGAGCCCAAGAAGGCGGGTTTGATCCCGGCCGAGGTGACCGCTTTTCAGATGGAGGCGAAAAGCAAAAACACCCGCGTGTCGAGATTTCGGAGCATGTTAAAGATCCCTAGACTGTCAAAAAAAAAAAATCCGAAGCCGTCAATTACGGTGCCCTTTAGAGTTCAGGCATAGCTTCGACGCCTTAAACTCCACAATAAATCAACCGGGAGGAATTTTATACCTGCAATTCACTCGTCCATCAGCTTGAAGTTATCAGTTGGGTCTATACACTAACCTCACGTGCACTTCCCTTTACCTCACACCAATGGTTCTCAATTGACGATGGGATACGCGAGGCCATTTAAAAGGGTCCGCGATGCTTTCCACGACACTCTTCTTTTTTTTCTCTCTCTCCTTTTCGTCAAAGCTTGCTGACAACAAAAAAGTAGCTTTGCCTCATAGCACAAATGTTTGGCTTTGGGGCATAAAATGTGCTTTGCCTTTTTGCAGAACATGAGTATTCTGCAGAAAAGCCAGACACAAAGAATCTGCATAGGAGGGCTGTATGGGCGACTTTAGACGCAAAAGCATGTTGTTTGACACGAAGAAACATACTTCATCCTGAGGTACCCCATCACTTAGGCAGACCTGGAAGAGATACCCGGCGCTTTCATGGCTGATAACCGCTGCTTACGCGACCCTCACTTTCACAGCGTGGTGCAGTCTAACTTTCAAGTTGCTCACTGTAAAAACGACGTTAATTGGTGAGCCCAATATCCCGAACACCTTTAGCTTTCAAGAAATTTGGGTTAGCTAATTACAATTTAGAATTATGGGCTGTGAGGGAATAGATGGCAACGCACTGTTCGCCCTAAAGCGCTGTAAACGAGGCTACATGGCACAGGAGGAGGCCTTCCAGATCACCCCGCCACTTTCTTGCACGTTGCGGCTTGCACATTGTAACCTATGCTTCTAGTTAATTACTGAAACAAAATAGAAAGTCACACGAGCGACAAGATAGGGACCGCTAGAAAGCGACGACGTGGCGACGTTGGACGACTGCACAACCAGATTTGTCTCCTGCTGGGCCCCGTTTAAGTTTCTCTTTTTTCAATGTTTTTCGTTGAATATTATGCATCAACTCACCAAACTTTCGATAGTTCCTTCGCAGCTTGGCCTGACGCTCTTACCGATCTTAAGATAAAGTGATCGGCAAACTCAGGCTGCCAAAACCCGGACCATCGGAGCACAGTAGAACGCGCGGACTGATTGGTGTTAGGAATAACATAATTTCAGGATGCATACAGAGTGCTACATTGTGGTTACATAACTAAGAGCGCTAAAAGATTAAAGGGACACTGAAGTGAATTTGTCAAGCTCCCGTTTTTGCTTGCACTGCGTAGACTGGCTCAAATTAGCACACTTTTCATCGTTTATCCGGTTGACAAATCGGTAATTATTTTACAAAGCGCGAAAGAAGAAAAACTACCATGCGCGGTTTGCGGCGGCCGCACCAACTAAGGCTGTGACGTTGAGAGGAGGGGCGCCGTGATTGGACGATGCCCAAGGTTAGCAATCAAACAAGTTTCGGTTTCGGTTTCGGTTCTGTAAAACATAACCAATGGCGTTGTTGGATGGGCATTCTCAATATCTCAGTAATCATCGTACCGCGCTTCTGCCATGTTGGCGGCTGTAAAATGCACAAGATAAGCCTCCCAGGACGGCTTGTAGTCATAGCATTCACTAGCCGAGACCTACGCAGTGCATGAACGCCCTCCGCGTACCCGCAGACGCCCAAATGTCATGCGCTTTTCCCCCATATTTGGAGCTTGCCTCCCTCATGCCTGTATCGTAAAAAGCGTGTTCGCACCAGGCCAAGGGTCTGTTCATTCTGGACTGTGCCCACTGCCTGCAAGCAGTCGGTGCTTATGGCAACAGCACGCCAACGAGAACTCGCTAGCGCGCCAGTGCCAGCCTGCGCGTGTTTTGTGAACTAGTTCGTGTAAACATGAACGTTGCGGCCCAAAAAAAGGTGAACTCAATATAGAAAACATCGGCGGAAAACAAAAAAGTTAAGTTACAAAAAAAAAAAAAAAAAGCACGTACCCGCGGGGATTCGAACTCGTGACTTGCAAAACATTTGCAGTGAATTACATGACGCCTCAGCCCACTCGGCCACGAAGCCGGATCCGCAGGGCTTTCTAATATAGGGTATATATTGCACAACCGGTTTACACTTTTATTTAGTTTTGGCATTTCAAGCAGCTTAGGTAACTATTTGTTGTACTGCGCTCGTGCAGTAAGCGTCGCCCGAGTTTCCACAGTAGCTCACGTCTAGCAATTGCATTTCGTAGACGGAAAAGCGTTCGCAGATGCGTAGTCGTGCTGCTGACCGCTGTTCTTGTTCGCCCAGCGCAAAAAAGTGCTTCCCGCGCCCTAGTTTTACGCTGTACGGTAAAAATATCAGTTGATTTTATTTACTTAGTACCTATATTAACTTCGCTGACTCTTCTCCCGCCTTCAAGAGGCCTTATATTTTCCTACTGGCGTACCAGTCAGCGAAGCGTCGCATGTGCGCTTGTGCAGCGCCTGTGTGAAGCGACCTTGACTTGGAGCTAGATACAGTGTACAAACAAACCAAGTAAAGAAAGGCACATTCTTCCATTCACAAACGTGTCCTGGCTTCGTTTCAACTAAGCGAACGAATTGCGACCAAGCAATTTTTTTTAACCTCCTTGATTGCGACGACCCGCCGGCGGCCGGCGGACGAAACGCTGGGCCGACTGACTCTGTCTGAAGGCCGGGGAGCCGTGCAGTAGCGCAGCCAGCCAATTGCCAGCACCTCCCCTCCTGACGTCACACGAAAACGCTACAGAAAATGGGCGAGCGTAAAGAGAGGAGGACAGCATTTTCGAATTAGTTTTTCCACTAAATAAAATCGCGTAAACGCGCCTAGAGTGGTCGAAACATGGCCTGGGGACTCCGGACTACAATTTGCGCTAGTAATCCCGCAATGTTTACATATCACTTCAGTGTCCCTTTAAACATACGCGTATTTAATGTTATTACTAAAAACATTACACGCCCTATAGATAACCCTGTCTGAATGCTAACAACGAAAAGTGTCTTTATTAAGCGCAGGTTTATTCATTTTGACAGCAGGTATAATTTTCCTCTATTAAGTACACTGTATGTCGCTTCACTTGCGCATGTTTCAATTACTCACTACTTAACATGCCTAGCTGGCTTACAACGTCATTGTACTTTTGCTAAAACAAGAAATCCAGGTTTATGGGCACTATCGTTGTCTCGCACGAAGTACAAATTACTGGCGTTATCACACAACGTTCCAACATTACTGAGGAAGTACCGTAATACAGTAGGGCTGACAGGTAAAGAACCGCGAAATCATTTTTACAACTGCTTCCTTTCCGTAAGACAAGTCTTAATTCTCGCGATATGTGAATGGGAGTCAATTATAATATGTATATGTATATATATACATATACATATTATACCTCTATATTTTGTGGTACACCTGTATAGTGTATATGCTTATAAATGTGCCTAATTTGCTTGCGGCATAAATATTCTAGTAGATAGATGTGCTTTATTTGTTGAAGCGAAAGCTTTCTTAGTGAGACCGATGGCGTCCTGTCAAACAACTAATGCATTTCTCCATAGACCCGTTGGTCGACCGAAAATCTCTAACATCTCTGGACACATGGCGCGTGCGTGAAACCGGCTGTCCATTGTGCCAAACGGTTATTTGAAGATCGCGAAAAAGGAACGGTTATAGGCAAGACAATACCCGCATCGGTCAGGAAGGAGTATAATAGTATACCTTTATCTCACGAACCACGTATTGGTATGCACTTTAGATCGTTCGTGGAGGGGTTTACTTCGGGCGCAAAAAAATCGTCGCATGGGTTTGTCCTTCGTTTGCGATTTGGGTCCTTGAATGTTTGACGATCGATTGGATGCACTTTCAGCGGAGTTTGGACGAACTTTTAGCCAGCGCGCTTCTCTCAACATTCTTTAGAAAAGGATGGTAAGTTTTGTTTTAGTTTACTGATGACTGATGCTTTGTTTACTGTTTTATGTATTATTTACGTGCTCCTTTTATTCGTCCTGCTTGTAAATGTCCGTGTATATTGTTGCGTGTGTAACCAGCGACAGAGCGCAGACGGCGCCGACGCAGCGCTCTGTGTTGGCCACGCCAATCGTCCGGAGCCGGTGTGCGCCTTTCTGGCATGTCTCCATCATCCTCATCATCGAATTCGTGAGCGCGTGTTCTTGGTGTGACTGCTACCAGGCATCAGGCACAAGTTTCCCGCAATACAGCCTCTTTTCCTCTCTCCTACTGGCCTTCATCAATTGTTGCGCCGTGACAATATACTCTGAGCGTGTGTATGTAGGTACAAATATATATACGAATACGTGGTGTAAGCATCTATGTATAGTAATTTGGGTATGGTCTTATACAGTGTACTCCACGTTTTATTGCAACTAGTAATTTTACGGTGATTTATATTCGTGGTGAATTGTACTGCACATTTTTTCTATTTTTTGTTTTACTCAAGTACCTACGTATTTCATTATTGCGTGTACATTCGTCTTGTGTACCGTTGAAATTTGAAAGCGTTTTTTGGGATTTTTCAAACTTTTACGCGAGTAACCGCCCCCTTGAGGCGATTAAAAATAATGTAGTCGAAGTAACTTCATGTAACACAGGCACAATATTGGCAGGACAACAGGCCTGGTCACGTGACCTCCCACCAAGCCAGCTGGTTTCCCTTTCCGGGCTCTGTTTCTACCCAGTCTTCACTTGGATATCCACATTAAATCAAACAATTGAATAGGATTCCCGCGTATATTCGGCGTTCCTCTTTCTTTCAGAGTTTTAGGGTTTCATTTCTCGCAGCGGCCCTGGTAGATTCAATTCAATTCAATTCAATCCACTTTATTCCCCAGATAGTACTGGTTGGTTGCCTGGGCTATAAGCTGTAAGGACAGCTTGACGGGGGCCCAGACAAAGAACGATACATCAATCAATACTGCGTGTGCAATTGACTCGAGCGATACTCGAAACTCGAGCGAGGCAATTTACTCGCGCGACCAATTACTCGAGCGATACAGCAAGTGTGAGTTTTTTACACTTGGCCAACTTTGTGGCCGCAACAGTCGTATGAAGGGAAAATGAGCCAAAAATTGCCGGCTTCCGCGCTCTTACTGGATGAATGTCCTAGAAGAACGACGAACTGAGCGAACTGGTACTGGTTCATTGTAAAATAAACTGCCCAGAAACACACACATACAATAGAAGAAGAGACGTACAACACGGGCGCAGACTAGCAAATACAGTTTTATTGAAAACTGTATTGATGATCAGTGGCGAGAGTGCTGAATGTTCATGTTTGTTTCTTTTTTTCGTGTGTGGGTTACTGGCTAATCTGTGTTTGCTTTTTGCCACGCTCCATGTATAAATTCTTTCGTTTTCAACAAAACTAGTTGATAGTCTGCGCCCGTGTTGTACGTCTATTCTTGTGTTGTGTGTGCGTTCCTGCGTGGTTTTTCTTTACAATAAATGTTTTGTTGGTTTTAAGTTAAATTTGAACAGAAGGATTTCGAAAAGAAAAAGTGCGGGGGAAAAAAACGTGCACATTTTATCTCGTTTACAGTTAGTTCCCCCGTGGCACTGAAAATTTTGGGGAAATTTCGGCTAACAAATCAACGTGAAATTTTCGTTCGTATTTTAGCGCGCAAATGAAGCGAAAAATATTAACTATACTACTAAGCTTAAACACTCTCGTTCGTTGAGCGTTTGCGCTAAGTTTTCTTTTAATGGGTAGCATTCGCATTTCAGGAATGGGTATATGACCTTGAAAGAGCGGGGGGTTGCGACCGGTAGTATTGAGAAACTCGATGGTTGCGACCAACATCCGTCGGCGCTTCTGGTAACGATGATGATGAGGATGATCGTGACTATAGCCCCCCCCCCTCCTCTCCCCCCCTTGCTTTTCGCTTTCAATCTGGGTGACGGCATATGACTGTTCGCGATGGATTCCTTCCCTCGTTTTGTTGTTCATTTATACACTAATCACTTTTTGCTAATATCCACTGCATACAAGTTATTGCTTTCCTCATCGGTAAAACCAAAATCTTCAGGAAAGTGGTATTTCCCCAATTTAGAGCTCCATGGACACTGCCGTTTCATTACTACGCGTTCGATTGTTTCCCTATATTTTTCACAGCGTACAGACACGCCTCATCCTGTGGCGGGTATTTGCTCACATCGGTCCCCGTCCTCAAGCAGTCAGCTCTGACCTTATAAGCAACGCACTTAGTATTATAGCAAAAAGTTTTTTTCTTGATCCGTCGTTTGCTTGCTTCGTAGACTTGCGATGACTTTTTTGTTTCCATCATTTCCACCCACATGCCGTCTCCGCTTCCTTCGCTGTTTTTCTAACGGCCGATGATTGTTCGTTTACACTCCGTTGATTTTGTACTTTGTCGCTAGCTTTCTCCTCTTCCGCCGTCAAGTGTCCTCACGTTTACGGTACCTGTGCACTCTGCTTGGTATTTCTTCTCACAAAGAGTCTAAGAACACTGCCCTAAGCATCTCCTCGAAACGTATTTTGCTTTTTTCTCCTCTGGCTTGGGAAGACGCCAAGCCTATATCGCTCCGTACGGCCTCGTTCGCCGCCTTATCACATGATCTTAGAGCTAATCGGCTGACAGCTTTCTGGTTCACTTCAATTCCCGACAGGATGTCTGACTTAAATAGTAGTGTGAAAAGAGAATTTATTACCTTAGTGGTCTCAAGAACCACTTGCGCCATCGGTGCGATTTCGTAATAGCGTGTGAAAAACTACTATATTGCCGCAAACCGTGCATTGGGTTTGTTTATTTATGGTTTGTTTTTACTTCCCGGCTGCGCCCGGCTGTGTTATATGCGTCCCAAGCGAAGCGCATGTTCCATTCTTTATTTTTATGCCACACGGGTTATCTCATTCTTATAAGGAGAGCGTTTCACCCTAACGTCACTGGCCCGGAATAATCTTCTTTGATCTACAATGTTCTGGATGTAAATCGATGGTTCGAGAAACATTTGCGTCGAAAGATAAAAGCCTGCAGAGCAGACGCCGTGGCATCCGAATCGCCGACGCTCGCTAACGCACGTCACTTTGTTGACCGCTGCTTCGCCGCCTGTGTACTTTTTGAGTTGTTAGGGGAGCACAAGTTCGCTCCAATAAACTTGTTTTTCCTTCAAGACAACTGCGTCGTCTTTGGCTTCGTGACAATATCATTGGTGGCCCAGTTCAAACATGACAACATGGCTTAGCTCACAGGTAGCCTTGGGCAGATATAAGGAAAAATGCAAGTACATAAACAAAAATGACAGCGTTATTTTAATAAAAATTGGACTTTGGGGCTTTTTATACGAAAATAAGTAACAGTATGGTAAAAAGCAGCAACGAAGAGAGGCACTCAACAAAACAAAACAAAGGAAAAGATGCTGCCTAGGTTACAAACAGCGTAGGAGAAAGCAAAGAACAACATCTTGCCTCACGTTTTCGCGAGCGGCGCAAAACCACAACAACAACAAAACATACAACTGCGTTCGGCTGCTTTGAACTGCAAATGTCTGTTCCATTCCGCCCGGTCGTTTGAAAAGAATGCACGATGAGGATGATTCAACAAGGAATGCCAAATCCTACATGACCATTCTCTAATAAAATTTCCAATATAAAGTTGCGGCTGGAGTTTAATTTTATTACTTATTATTGTAATGAAGATAAAATTATTGATAACTTCGAACAAAAATTGTTTACTGTTGGAGTGTTTCTAGATTTTAAAAAGGCTTTCCATTCAATCAAACACGATATTTTGTTTCAGAAACTTGGAAATACGGAATCAGGGGAACCTGCCTCAGTCTAATCAAGAGTTACTTACATGATCGCCGTCAATACACCGAAATTGGTCACGCCAGGTCCAGCTTTGGAGAAATTAAGTACGGTGTTCCACAAGGATCTATTATCGGCCCGCTAATATTTTTATTATATATAAATGACATTGTTAACTTGCCTTTAACCCCGGATATAATATTGTATGCAGATAATACAAACGTCTTTTTTCTGGCAGAGATCTTGCTCTGCTAGAAAGACAAACAAATTTATGGCATGAAAATTTGTCAGTTTGGCTTAGTACAAATAAACTGAATTTAAACACAAGAAAAACAAAATATATGATTTTTCGAACTTGCAACACACGTTTAGGGCAACAGGTTTTCCTCAATTTCCGAGGCGAATGTATTGAACAAGTCAGTTCACATAAATTCCTTGGCATTGTGTTGAATGAAAATTCGAGATGGTCTCCTCAGATTGACAAACTTCGTACGGATATATCCCGGTGCATTGGTATTAGTTATAAGATGAAGTATTTACTACCAGCTTGGTTAGAAAGGCAACTGTACTACAGTCTAGTCCATTCTCGCCTTAACTACTGCCTTATGATGTGGGGTTAAACAGAAAAAAAGAAATACAGTAGACTCTCGATAAACGGAACTTCAAGGGACCGGAAAAATTAGTTCCGTTTAACAGGAGTTCCGTTTACTGAGAGAGATGTTCTAAGGTGCAAATTCATGTGCGTACACACTTCTAAGGGCATTTCATGGAACTCTAACCACTAGAAAGGGAATGTAGCTGATAGTTTTCAGAAAGCAAGAAAACTACAAGAAGCGCAGGCACATCATTCACAAAGCTGTTTTGGCAACAATGAGTCGCTGTGCACTACAAAATGCGTCAATTATTTTTGTTTGAGTCCTTGCAACTGCATCTTCACGGAGGCTAGAGGCCTCAACTTCGCGAGTGCTTACGAGCCACCGAATTTAGAAGACAGCAACATGGTAATGAAGGACGAATAGCACAACGATGGCACGAACGAGACGACAGGAGATGAGCCCTGTAGCCTTGGCGTCTAGAATCGAGACCGAACGACTGGAACAAGAACTGCGATGTTGCATTCGTTGCGCTAACACGGCTAACTACTTACGAGACGAGGCTTACGAGGCCAACAAGGCTAAAAAAGCATGGATGAAAAAAAAAAAAAAAGAACGAAACAGCCGGAACCGTAAAAAGCTGATTCTCATGCCAGTAGATTTCACAAGAAGTTCCATTTCTGGTTCCGTTTACACGGTGATGCGGAAATTTTAGTTCCGATTACCGATAGTTTATTTACGTTATCTGAATACAAAACCAACCAAATTCCAGGCAACTGTTCCGTTTAAGCGGCAATTCCGTTTAAGCTATTTCCGTTTATCGATATTCTATTGTATAGAAAACCTATACCGGCTCAAAAAAAGTCGTACGCATAATTGAAAACGCACCCTACATCAGTCACAGTTCTCCATTATTTAAGAAACATTAGGTATTGACAATTATGAACATTCTAAATAAAAGCTCTTTAACTATTTATCACCAAATAAGGACTGACCATAATCACTTTTACAGAAAATACACGTTAAGAAGACATGAATACAAATTTAGGCAGGTAATATACACAAAACCCAAAACTCGCACAAACTACGGTCACCAGAAATTGAGGTACCAGATTCCCAATTTTTTAAACAGTCACCCCGCAATTCTAACTATGGCACAAGATGCTAAATCTGAACAAGAATTTAAAAAGAAACTAGACATGTACTTTTTAGAACTACAGTAAAAAACATGTACTTTAACTTTTTGTTTCTTTCTGAAAACTTAGAAGTGATTTTTATTCGCTTTATGACATATCTTGTAGAGTAATTATTGATTCTTTATGAAAACTGAGAACTGTTTTTCTTCTTTCTTACTGTGAAATCTTGAATTCTACTTATCGTTTCCTGAAATCTAAGAACTGATGTGTGTGTTTCTTTCTAGGGGAATTTTCATTGTAATTATTGTTTCTTTCTAAAATCTGAAAGCTGATTTTCTATGTGTTAATTGTATGCATTCTTCTGTTATTTTTTATTGTCACAAAGGACGTGCCATTTCCCGCAGAGTCGTGGCAAAACGGAAGGAGCAGAGGGGGACGTCACCTTGTCAGGCTTTTTTTTTTTTTTTGTAGAGGTACCCTCCTCCCCACCCATCCCTTACCCCACATGAAGCACGGTCTATCACCGCCTTCAGACAGAAACTTTCTGTAATCACACGATTCTCTCACACATCTCCCCATCCCTCTTCCCCCATAACTGCCAAGCATGTGACCTTCCTCTTAATACCTACCACCTAGTCTTCTCCTGCCCGCATCACCCAACCCCCCCTTCCCTCCCCCACCCTTGAGCAGTGGGAGTCCGCTCTGAGCAGCTCGGCACCGGAGCAGCAACTCGCCCTAGTGAAACGAGCTCTGGAATCGCCGCGGGCTCGCGGCCTCCCGGACATGGGAGGATGACCACTTCCCCTTCCCTTTCCCCTCAAGCTCACATAAATGTTTTTTTTTTTTTTAACCGCCACCACCACCTTTTTGACCATCCCCCTCGACAACTGCATAGTCACCCTGTACATGTTGTCGCAATAAACTTTCAACTTTGTTTCTGGCTCCTCTGTGCTCAGAACAGGTGTCTTCGATTTGGCTTCACTGGCTAAGCTGGTGCAAGCAGTGCAGCGTTCTTTCTTCAATTGATTATTGGTGAAGGCTTGCAAGAACTAGTTCAATTAAGCTTCATCTCAACTCTTAGAAGAGAGGGCGCAGGTGTTGTGCGTGCACAAGCCGATTCAAAGTACATATAATGGCTCCGCACGACCGATTCGCTTCCACTCAACTGTCATTCACTGTATGCTCTGGATTGCTTTGAGTGTTTTCAATAAAATTGGTTATAACCACTAAAAATTTCTTTTGCCTTTGCACCATGTTGTTCGTTACAAATAATCTACCACTATTAGGTGCGGAGTACCTTAGAACCGCACGATGTCGGTCCGCGTCCTCGCGCATAGTATTTACAATCGCAAAAAATCCCACAGGTACCGGCAGGATTCTAGCCTGTGTCTGGTAGACCGAACAGAGTTAGCGTCAGTCGTCTTACCCATTGGGCTACGACCGTGAGATAGCACCCGAGAGTCAAACGGCTAACTTCCTCACCTGTAACGGTGCGGAGTACCTTAGGACCTCCCAATGTCCGTCCGCGTCCATCCGCGCGCACACCACCATCAAGCGAAAATCAAGCGAAATTCGACTTGAGCCGTGAGTTGCAGTTTTATTTAGGGAATAATCAAGGTGCAACTCGCGGCTCAAATCGAATGACGGTCGATGGGGCGCAAACCGGATGTCACTAGGGGCGCAACTTGGATGTCATTTCGAGTCCCCGTACTCCGCACCCTCGCCATCATCCACGGAGTGGAGACGCTGCCATTTTTTTATTCCACAATTTTAAACTTATCCCCTTGAATGCAACAAAAATGTTGACCTTTCATGCCCAAAGTTCCAATTTCATGACATTTTGAATCTCCACAAATTCGAAAAGAAGATATTGGAGTTCAAATTAAAAATAAAAAATGCACTTGGGTGGGCTGTAGTGAGACGAAATGACAACCGCCGGACCACCAGGGTTGCTGAGTGGAGACGGTTCTAGAAGAAGTGGATTACCATTAACCCATTGGAGGGACGAAATAAGAAAATTCGGAGCAAAGATCGGGCAGCGCAGGACAGCAGCGGTTGGAAGTCAATCGGAGAGGTTTTTCTGCAGCGGACTTAAATAGGCCTCTGTTGTCGATAATGGTGTTGGAAAGCTCTAAAGATGTTTGCTTGGTTACAGTCATAAACTTAGCCCGCAATAACTGGCAACACTTCTTTAGTTTTGAACCTTACCAGGTATTCCGATATCTGTCTGCAGATTTCCAATTGAACGGCTTCAAGGCCCATGTGTTCGTTCTATGTGTCGGTACAGACATTGAATATTGGCTAACTTGGCATCCAAAAGAAGAAAATTACAGGAATTTTGAGAATTGTCCAGGAAAATGTAAGTTTTGAACAGTGGAGCTGTCGTTACTGGGCGTAAGTTCGGTGTTGTAAGAAAAAACACCAAGAAAATGCGCGCTCATGACCTCGTGCGTTGCAGCGGCTGCCGAAAGTCCATGCACGCGCAGTGGCTTTAGCAAAAAAAAAAAAAGCGTCAGCGTTCGCCGCAATCATGGCAACACTTGCTCGGAACGAGAAACACACGTCAAAGCATACGACCCTCGTTCGTTAGTTCGTTCTTTTGTCGTCGTGCGCATGCGTTCGGCACCGTAGAAGAGCCCCCGAGATCGGCAGCGTCTGAAAGGCACCCTGCTTGGGAGAAATCTCCGCGGCCGCCGCATTCTCTAGAAGCCATCATGGATAATTGGAGACATGGCTACGAGTGTGCCACTCCTTCCCGAGACGACTTGTAGATGCCACCACCGCTGCCTCGAGTCGATGACGAAGAGCTGGTGGAATTCAATGGTGAGGATGGCTTTGCATCAACCACTCGCCCCGAAGAAGACGAGGACCTCTTCGATGCACACGACGACGATTACTAGCCCCGCAACTATGTAAATAAACAATGATACTGAAACCTAACTATGTGTCCCGCAATGCTCACCATGGGCGTAGGCAGGGGAGTGCAAAGGGGGCACTTGACCTCCCTCACTCCCAAGCCACCCCAGCACAATTGCCCCGCCCCCTCACCCTCTCCCTCTTCCCCCTCAATACAAATGGGTTTGCCCCCCTCAAGACAAAATCCTCCCGACGCCCATAATTCTCACCTACAACAGCTTCGCCATTCAAGTCTTGCGCGTGAGTGCAAGCGCCCCTGAACTTTTTTCACCCCGCTACCCGTTTCACGAAACAACCTCGCTTACCCGCTTCCTTGTTTCCGAACTCACCTCCCAGTTCGGATATCTCTGTAGCTGCAGTCGCTCCCCCATCTAACTTCGAGCGGTCGGCACATGTGCGACTAAGCAATCGTGTTTCCGACACGGCACAGCAAAATAGGGAGTTTTAGCAGTCCGTCCGGTCCGTCGTGTACGTAGTTACCGGGCTGACTGGGACCCGTCTGGGCACTTGTGCATTCGTCGTGGTGGGGGGGAGGGGGGGGGTTAGTTCCGCGGGCCTGCCTTCACCATGAACGCGCCTCCTCGCCCTTCCTCCTCGCCCTTCCGCGCGCACAGGCGCACACGGGTCCCAGTCAACCCGGTAACAAAGTAAGCAACGTAACAAACGGACTGCTAAAACACTCCAGTTTTAGCATACCGTGGGTTCAGTGGGCTCCGTATGTTTCGTTTGTACCGGGACCCGAGTGCGCATGCACGCGCGGGCACGGCGGGGCGGGCCACCCGTCAGCGGAATTTTAATGAGCGGGCACGGCGAGGGCCGGGCGCACATCAGGGGAGCTAAGCCACCCAACCGGAACGAATGCGTACATGCCCAGTCGGGTCCTGGTGCAAACGGAACATACGAAACCCACAGAACACACGGTATGCTAAAACTCTCTAATATCTAACCGATTGAACCCGCAAGAGAGCGGCCGGGTGCAAATGGAACATACGAAACCTGTACAGAACACACGGTATGCTAAAACTCTCTGATATCTAACAGATTGTACCTAGTGTCACTAATTGTACCCGCAAGAGAGCGGCCGGTCCAAGGATCTTTCTTGCTCCAAACCGGTACTATATGAGCGACAGACGCGTGCGCAAACGCGTCCTTTTTCCGCTCGAATGTTTCGGCATTTATTATGCTTGTCCACGCATTTTCACTCACCCCGTCCAAGAATGTCTAAATGTAAATCGAAGCTCGTGAAATTAAACGCATACTAGTAATTTTATAGCAGCTTGTTTTGTCGAGCGGAACTAACGATTACACGAGACAAGTGTTTTTACGCGTTGGGACGAATATTTATTTTGCGTACAATGAACAACCCTCCTAGGTATGCCTCCATTTTGTACGCCCCAGCCACGACGTTCCGCTTCGTAGACGGTACAGAACTGAAAGTACCTAGCACCATTTACTGGTTTGCTTTCAACATTAGCGTCTTTCTTTTGACCAAATGTTAAAACAATCTGCCGTTCAAACTTCGTGGCCTTGAAGTAGAGTCCCTGTTTTCAACTGTAACCGCCTGAGTGAGTGAGTGAGTGAGTGAGTGAGTGAGTGAGTGAGTGAGTGAGTGAGTGAGTGAGTGAGTGAGTGAGTGAGTGAGTGAGTGAGTGAGTGAGTGAGTGAGTGAGTGAGTGAGTGAGTGAGTGAGTGAGTGGGCGAGCGAGACAGCGAGTTAGCGAACGGGCAGACCCAGCCTTGCGAGGCATGCCGGCCATTCTCGAGTGGCACCTTTCAAAACTATTCGCGGCCAATCACCAAAAGTCGGAGAGGTCTGTGTCCTTCAATAAGTTCAGGATAAGGCGAAGGATACAGTGTGTGACCTATCACCGTGTTTATTTATGCTTTGCGCCATGAAAAAAGGTCCAGTTGACGAAATGAATTCTCCCGTCCAAGCCATGGTGTAAGCTACGCACTTGGCCCCGGCCAATCCTGAATTTTTCTTTTTATTACCGCTTTTTTTCTCCCGGCAATCTAAGCTCCTCTGACTGCCAGTCGTCTGGCTGCGCGGGTGCAGACAGCTGTACGGCCGCTCCGTTGGCGCGGTGAGCGCAGCGTGCCCGTGTTGATGGAGTCCCCCGCGGCGCGGGCGACCGGCGGCTCTAATCAGGGCGCCGGGCGAAGGGGCAAGGGAGCCGGAGGTTCCTTCAATTAAGCGGGAGGCTCCTCCGCACGACACCTCACGTGCTGCCGCCGCGGCTGCTTGTCGGGCCGCCCCGCACAGCAGCGGCTAAGAGACGGGCATCAGCGGGGCGCAGGTGTTTTCACCGGTGGCGCCGGGGAGGACTCGGCCGTGATCTCGGCGGCCGACTCCCACAATCGCTCAACGCCCTCTAATGTAAACACGCGCCTAATGAAGGACCCCCCTCGCTCCCACCACCACCGCCGCTATTATTCCTCGCCAAATTGCACCTCCTTTTTTCCCCCAGGATAGGTATGAGTGCCCTTCTTTTTATGTTTCACATATCTCCGGTGGAGATCATTTTTCGTTGTTATTTACTTATATATATTTTTGCGCTGGAAAAAAGAAAGGCACACATGACAGCTCCGCTTTGTAGGGTAGGGGTTTCGTCACCCGAGAACAGTGACGCGCTTGGTATCAAACAATACACGACAGAGCTCCGAAATAAGAGGACTGTGTGAGTACTATCGTGTTTCTAAGTATGCACGCCGCATATTTCGTTAAGGTTTTATACATCCGAGTTTCAACCCTGCACAACGGCAAAAAAAATGTTACAAACAACAGGAAGGAAAGTGGCCGGGATACAAAGTCAAGAGCTAAGCTAAAGGCTTCATTAATTCCGCATCGAGAAATCTGTACCTCGATTGCTCGCTACGCATTTGGAAGAAGACCTCACCTCAGATAATTTATCTCCAGCTGAGTACAGTAATATGCTTATAGTGACCGTGGTTGGTTGGTTAGTCGTGCAGATGTTGCTGTCTTTACAAAATATGCCGGAAATCGATCCCCCCTGAGTGAAACCCAGTGGGCCAAATATACGACTCCTTCACCTTGAGACCGTGAGTTACGTGTCCAGAGGGAAAATAAGGAGGCGCGGCACCTTTGCAAGTAGTATACAACGACCCTCTGGAAAAAAAGAATTAGCAGTGGCTTAGCTCGGATATGCTAGGATATACGTAGCGTGAGCTTAGGTTCAGCTGGTGTTATTCTTAGCTTTCCTGGTTGTCTAGTATTATCATGATTACTGCTGCTTCAATGACACACACACAGTATACGCATTATGTGACACATGCATATTAATCAAGCGGCTCCGGCGCAGCGTCCCCAACCGCCCCAGAGCTAAGCTGGTTCCACTGGCACACGCTGGTGTTGCCGCGACGCACGAGCCATTGTGGTTGCACACCCGGCCGCCCCTCGCATGATCATCAAGTGGACCGGTCCGCCACGTGCGGAACGGAGGTCGGCGAAGACGCTGGGCGTGTGGGGTGTGTGAGAGACGCCGGACAGAACGTTCTGTGCTCCGTGTGACATCACTGCTCCTCGCGCATGCGCAGCACGGCTCTCCAGGAGCCACGCGAAACTGCTTAACCTCGGCCAGTACAGCTCACGCCACAAAAAAAGTTGTCCAAAGGGGGTTACTAACTTGCTTATCGCCGAGGAGAATGTAGCTGTCATGCCAAGCGTTAGCACTGGTAGCAGGTGCGAATTCGAGCGTATTCTGGCAGCGACGTAGAACAGCGACGGCCTATTACCCGCGCATGGAGAGGGTTCACGTCAAGCTGAGGCCGCGGAGGTAGTGGCGCTGTGTCCGCGCTGCTGCCGGCTCAGTTGCTTGGAGTGACGTCAAGTCAAGGTGGTGCCGGTGGGTACACAGCCGGCACGGGCATGTTGCCCGGGCGTGTTCTTACGCGTCTACGGGTTGATGTGCGGAGTGTAAAGAGAGTGCATGGCCGAGTATGTGGCAAAAGAGGGTGGAATGGGAGTGATGGCGGCGGAATTCTGAGACCACTGAACAACACAGGTAGCGACAAGCGTCCTATGCAGCAGCTAAGCGAACAAAGGTGACCACTGAGGGACATGAGTAAATGGAGCTTTCAATAGCTCCCCGGTACCACACGAAGTACAACCGGTGACCACTGAGGGAGGAAGAACTCGCAGCTCGGTTGGCACGGTGCACGGACGCGACACGTAAACGGCGTGCGAGAAACTCCCAGCTGCGGTCTCTCGAAGCCGCAACAAAGCATGCATATCGAACCATCTTCAAATTTGCGAGGGGATAACGGAATGGAATATTAACGCATTCCTAAAGATCCATCAATGGATCTTGCACTGATTCTAGATATCTAGTCGCTTCGATACGAATTCAACGAGTAAAATCGTCTGCCCGTCTGTAACGCTTGCTTTGTCACACTATCGTCGCACAAGAAAATGCAAGTGGAAAGGCCACATGGCGTTCACGTTTTCATACAGGACGCCTTAGCCCTCGTTCACACCGCCGTTTTTCACCCCGTCACGTCACCGTCACGTCACCGTCTTCCGTCATGGGCGACGGTTTTTCGGGCGATTTCTCGGGAGGCCGAGCTCTATACGTTTCCGTCCCGTCAATGCGACGGGACCACGCCTCACGGTAAACCAGGGAATTTAGCGAAAAGTGAGCACAAGCCATTTTCTTTACTTTTCAGATTAAGCACGCTGAATTCTAGGCTAAACTGATCACGGCAGACGACCCTGTACTCTGACGGAGAGCTTCAGTACAGTGGCTATATTCTAGCCACTGTAGCTCCAGTACGAACACTATTCCGTTTACGGCTCCGTTGCGGCTTCTTGACGTGACGGTGCCGTGGCGGAGAAGGTGACTGCTGTGTGGATGAGGGCTTATACTGCCTCTGGAAGATGTCATTTTTTTTTTAGTAATGCGTCTGTGCATAGTAGGGAGGCCTACCTTAAAAGGGCTTTGTGAATAGCGCTTCTTGGGTATACATGGGGTTATACTAGAAGTATTTAATAAAAGGCACTAGTACATTCAAGTTTTCACATATGGCGGCTTATGTTTCCCCTAGAAAATGAATTCCCAGCAATACGTTTGAGCATACATGCGAAGCCGATTTTAGTGGGACTCTGCCTACAACGCTTTATGATACATGCTATTTTCTAGACGTATATAATAAAATAAGTTAGGTATTTTCTATTTTGATATTAGACTGCTCTATTGCTGCTAAAAAAAAATCCTGGGCCATCTCCACTAACGTGAAACGTGGGGAAGGGCGAAGCATGCAGTGTATAAGTCTATTCTCGGCGCCTTGGTGTTTTTGCCCACGGAGATAAAACCGTTTGGGGTAGAGGTATACAGCTTTGCTGTAAAAGTCTCTTGTCTTTGAAGCACGAAGCTCTCTAGGGCGGGGCATAAACGAGTGTTCCGCTGTTGTTTTAGTACGCGTCACGAAGCGCTCCAGCGGGAGGAGTAAACGAGTTTCCCGGTGTTTGAGTACCGTGACTACATGATATGACGATTACGACGACGACAGGAGACGCCAACAGCCCCAACCCCTAAGGGGCTTCGCCCCTAAGATATGTATTCCCAGCAATGCATTTTTGTATAGTAGGCAAGCTTACTTTAAAGGAGCTTGGTGCATGGCAGAGCGGTATATCATTAACCTTGAATTCCCCCTTGGGAGTTGCAGCAACTTTTTTGTTTCTTTTTTCGTACATGGTAGCTCCCGAAGTAACCCCATTCCTTCAGTAGACTGTTTTCTGACCCAGTCTCTGTTTTGTGAAAATTATTTTAAAGGAGGGGCGTGCAGCGGCCCCCGGTTAAATAAGAAAAGAGTAGGAGGGAGAACAATTTCACTGCGATATGAACGCGTACGTGAAATGACGAGACTGCATCGTGTATTTTCAGCCTACAAGGCGATTGGATGGCGCAAAAAGGGGAGCACAAAATCTCGTCAGACCAGCTTAGCAATCTCCGGTCACAAATGGGGCACGAAATATAGTATGAAGAAGAGCAGACAGGTTGCACTTACTCCTTCACTTTTCTCCTTCTGCTAAACCCTCCATTTTGTACCATGTTTCAGGCGCCCTCGAGCCAACGAAGTTTAACCAACTCGCCCGGTTTTAGTAGGCATCTGGCTGCTCGTGCGTCAGCGTTGTTTCCGGCTCAGGCGGCGTGAGCCGCGCTTAAAGTTAAACCGGATGCTTTCCCTGGAGGAAAGCTGTCGCGCTAAGGCTCGCTAGTTATCCCGGTGCTACTATGCGGCGAAAACACTTTATCTGCCCGTTTTATGCCGCGTGTATACATGCCACGGGGGGCCGTTATTTACGAGCGGGAATTGAAGCTACCCCGGATGTAGAACGCCCTTAAATAATGACGAAAGGGGCAGGCGTGAGTTCACGGGCCAATATACTGCGCAGCTTGCACGCACTCCGTCTGCGCACGAATGCGCTTCGACCCGCTGTAACACTTGAAATACGTCCGTTTAGTTTCATTGCTTATACGATGCTTTGTGAGTGCACCCCTGTATACACGATACTTATTAAGGCGGAAGGCTTAGGTGCCTTATCTAAGGAGAAAAGTGAGCGTTGTTGTCGTCTGTCGGCACGAACGGCACCAAACTGAGCGTCGCTGTAAAAAGAAAATGAAATAAAAACACATGTGAGTCCGTGTACGATGAAAAACCCGGTCGACTGAGCAGGACGCTTCAAAATATTCACTTCCTGTTGTTATTTTTGCCGTGCTAGGCTTGCCGGTTTCGCTGAAGGGGCAGACCGATTCGTTTGGCAGCCTGGAAGCTTCTGTGTCACACACAGCTCCACAGGCGTGTCTGACGTCAATAGGAGGTGGAGCCGCCGTTTCCCGGCCTTTCAGAATTAAACCAACTTAAAATTGGTTCCAACCGGCGGTCATGATATCCAAACCATATCAGTTTCTAGAAATATAACTTTTGTGTCAGTAAGTCAGTGTGCCTTTAGGGGAACAAGGGAAGCAGCGGCGACTCACCAAACTCTTTACGCCAGGTCCTCATTGGCCACCGCTTCGACTAAAACAACCGCCAGAAATGGCAACTTTGCTATTTTGTGACTCCCCTAGTTCCTTTTGATCACGCCACTTGTATGTTGACGCAGTAAGCATTGATAAATCGGTCTTTCGCATTTCCGCGTTAGGTCACACGGCGCTAAATTTCAATATTCCTCATCGTTTTTCGTTTAAAAAAAAACCTTTTTCTGCTCTGAAATCGAGTTGGGTGAGCTACCAAAGGCGAGATCCTTCCAATAAGAGTTGCATTTAGTCTCCACGGCCCCTCTAAGCCTCGTCGCTCAAGTTGAGGCGCTGGCCGCGCTAAGTGGAGACAAATATGGTCGCGATAAGCCGATGTCACAATAGGGCTTGAGCTTGGTTGCATTCCAATCAAGGGAGGCGCTGTTGCGGAGAAGAAGCTCGCTAATTAACTGCCTCGGAGAGGCGATTCGTAGGGAACCAATTTATTCCCTCTGCGGATAGAAGAGGGCGGAGGGGGCACCAAGAGCCGCACGTCACGCCATCGCCGCCGACTGCGTCTCGGTGCGGACAGCGTGGCGATAACGCCGCACCTTGGAGGCTCCTCGGCCTTAGCAAACTTTCGTAACTTGCAGCATCGCGTGAGGAAACGAATAACTGCGGGCGCGTCGCTATATAGCTGGGGCGGCGCTAATTAGAAGGGTCCCTTCGAACGCGTGCAATCAATTCGGTTACCCGTGAAAACAAACGCACGCATTGAGGCTTTGCGAGCCGATGACGTTTCTGTTCTCCCACGAAAACCGTTGCTAAATTTTTAAGCACGAACTGCGCGGCAAAGTGCATTCCAATCAACGAAGGTGTTGTACCGGAACTCGGGCTAACTAATTAACCAGGAGGGGACGGTTAAGGGCTGAAATCCAGAAAGCTAAACTCCGCTTTGTGGGATACAATATGAAACACGAAAGGAGCGGAATGAACTTGACTGCGCTGAGCGTGCCGTGTCTGCAAGACAGAAAATTTTGCCTCATAACCACGCTAGTTTTAGTAGTCTTTGTCTTGACCTTAGTTAGTATATGTGAGACATATGACGTTATGAAGAGGCCAACTCTAAACTCTACTCCTTTAGTTAGTACAATACGCTTTCAAAAGTGACTAGACACCGAACATCCGGACCACTTTCCCATTGAACCTTTGGAATATAGTACCCACTTAAAGTGCAGTCGCTTACTGGTGGTATGGCGGCTTATTAATGTTGCTTTGAATAGCTAGAACTAATCTATGAAGTGCCAGCGGGATTTCCGAGAACTAGAGCGGCAAACGTTTCAATCTGCTCCGACAGACACAATGCATTAACAGCGTCAGACAGAGAAATAGCGGTTAAACTTATTGCGCTGGGAGTAGGGTGTTGGAATGCCAATGATGTCGTGTGATCGTTGTCACTGCCCCACCACCTCACTCCGGCGTAACATTTATGAAACAAGCCGTGCGCTATTGATATTTATTGCTGATATTAGACGATGCCACACTGCAAAATTAAGCGGAAAAGATCCTGCTAAGCCAGCAAGCAAATTTTTTATTGCAAGTAAAACATTTATTGTTGCGCCGGTGATAGCAGTTTTCCAATATCCGCAGTATTTTGGTGGGAGAATCGACGTCCAAGTCGAGAAGCAGCTGCGGAGAAAGACGGTTTTGTGTTTTCGAGCTCTCGCAAAAAGAGGAGAAGAGCGAACGAAAAGGTCGGGAAGCTAACCAGGCGTTAGAGCCTGTTTGCTACTCTGCAATGGGGAAGTGGGATTTTAAGGGAGTAGTTAAGAGAGTGCAGGAGTAGAGGGAGAGGTTAGATTGGGGGGGGGGGGGGGGGGTGATGAAAAAAATGTGATCATTTATCCTCGACAAGGGACTTTCGCCCGTGTAGTACGGCGACGTTCCCTGATGGCGTTATTTCTTACCTGCTCGGATATGCCAAGCGTATGTTTATGCCCTTGTGCGCTACATGCATAAATTAATTTGCATGACATAAAACAAAAGACCCCGTGGGCTTTCTTGCTTTATTTCCGCATTTTTTGCCTGTATACTTTCTCTTCCCCTTGTATACCCTTTCTTTCCTAATCGAGGCTTGTTGTGGCTCCTTACTGAATAAATTCAGTCGTTAGAAAACCGTCCATGACATCGCATAATGACATTACTGTTGTAGAGTTTCAATTAAAATGTACCTCTTGCCGGTTTGGAACTCTGCGACCAATAGGGTGGCATTCAGCGCCTGAGTTGACAGCAATTGACCACTCTGACTTTTCTTACAAATACACAGCAGACTACGCTCTTCCTCCGCAACGTCGATTCAAGCTGAGCGAACGACTGAAATGCACATCTTATAAGCTCGCCCTATAAACGGTCTCTAAGCTTCTTCAAATCAGCCAGAAAAAAGACGCGCAAGAAAGAAATTGGAAGCGCTAGTTCAAACGCCTTCTTCGGCGTGAATGCAACAGTTGACGGCAATCGCGAAGAAACCTTGTTAGACTCTTTCTAGGAACATACATGAAACCGAATGGCTTTCTTTCAAACTACTTGAACAGGGACCAAGCAATTGCGAAAAGGCACTCTCCCAATCTAAGAGAGTAATAACAGAAACACAGCGAAACGGAACGGGGGATCTTGATGCCCTCGTGTCTCGTCAGAGCAAAACAAAAGATGCGAAAGAAGAACGAAGATCCCAAAAGCGGGAACAGAGACTGAGAGACGAAGAAAAAAACAAAGCCGAGAATAACAAAAACAAGCTTAGCTGTATCGCCCTGCCGCTTCATAATTAAATTAAGCCCCAAAATTAATGGCGGTCATTTCTTGCCCGGGAGCCGCCTCTTTATACGGCGGCTCCCAGAGTGGCAGCGCCGGAACATCCTCTGTATACCCGCCAGGGGGAGTGAGCGGCGTCGTTGGAGTTAAAAAAGAAAAAAAGCTCAACGTCGGAGCGTCTGTGTGGACGTGCGTGCACGCGTACTGTACGCACGGGCGCGTATGTGTGAACCACCCAACAATATATTATCTGAGCGCCTTTCAAGCCATTTCGTTTGGTGTTTTCGTACGTTTCATGCTTCGCTTTACTTAGCTCCTGGCGAGGAACCTCTGGACAGCAGTGGCAGGAAACATTAGAGCGCGCAGAAGCGTGAGCTATATCGTCTCGCGTCTCCTCGTTCGCACTGCGTTGGTACCGTATAGACTCAAAACTTGCCGCACCTTCTTCGGTAACTGCTACACCCGGGCTGTTTTCTTCGCTTCCAACTTTTCCGCGAACCTGAGGACCTCGTACAAACAGAGAGACTAACGCGATGTCTGCGCGCCCTTAAGTTATTTACAAGTCTCTTCGCGATATGAACCGAGGTTCCCGGTGTTGCGTATTAGATAAAGAGCTCAAGAAGAAAAAACAGAATCGAACAAGGTCCATTACCGAGGGTTTCGAGATGTATCGCTACGCACGAGGAACACGGAGCGAGGCTTCGAGCGAAGTTGAGATATTACGCAGCGAAGCCGGGTAATGTGCGAGCGTTTAACAACGAAAGCTAGGTAGCGCGGAAACGGGGAAAATTGGAGGAGCCATCAACGCAAGCCGCCATCGAAGCAAGCGCGTGAACGCCATAAGCTGACGGCGACGAACAATCCCGCAAGGATTTCCTTCTATTACGTGCGCGCGCGCGCTTCAGAGCGCAGGGAGTGATCCGTTTCGAGTGTCCGAGAGAAATGAGACGACAAGGTAATGAGAAAACCGGCCTGCCCGAAACCCGCTTGCGCGCTGTTGGGAGCAATGTATGATTTTGACTGCGCCCATTCTTCTTCACATCCTTCGAGCGAGAGAATAAGGCCGCAATTGGACGGTGGATGATTCCGTACCTCGTTTTTTTTTTTCCCCCGGGTACTTTAATTTAGGCAAACCTCTTTGTCATGTTCTTGCTACGGGCCATTTCGGGCACACGAAGGATATTAGCCTTGCAAATTTGTTCGAGTAACGTGTTGCGCTACGCGTGTATACACTGCTCGTTCGAATTAAGGTGGTCGTTTGAAGTACAGGAGGACAGTGCAACGGCTTTGAGACCTTAGCAACTAAGAAGCAGCGAGGCTTTACACGCCCAGGAAAGTGACTTAAATACGTCGCACCTTTTTGTACTCCTGTGATGTTGAATATTGATTGCGCTGAATAAGTAGAGAACCGAATTACCCTATACGACGAGACATGACTGCTGCGGGCTTCAGAGTCGGTCTGAGTTACTGTTGATTGAAATAACCTGTCGATTGTTTGATCGATTGAGCTTTCCCGAAACAATGTTGTAATTGATTGTAATTACTTATTTGGTTAGCTGTTTCATATGGCCTTGCCTGTTTGCATGTACACTGGAGCCATTACAACTGAGGCGTAGGCAAACTCGATGTATGCGAACGCCATATAAAACGAAGGCAGCCAAGCCGGGCATTGAAACTGGCTCTGTAAAAAAAAAAGGTCACCTGCTGACTATCAGAAAGTGATGGAGTGCATTGTACGAAACAAAAAAAAAAAAACTATCAGCTTTAATTCACAGATTACAAGCTGAATAAAGAGCAGAGAGAAAGGGGGGGGGGGAGAGGGAGAGATATGCTTAGGGAGGGCGGGAAGGAGGGAGGGAGGGAAAGCTTTTCACTACAGGAGAAAGCCGATATACTAGCCGGAATCTTAACACACACATGCTTCTCGGGGGAGTGGGGATAAGGGTTAGGGAGGAAAGAAAAGGCCTCGTTGATAGCAGAGCAGAATAAAGACGAAGGAATAAAAGAAATAAAATAAGAAAAAAATTCAGAACGTCGAGTTCGTGTGAGCAGTTGATGAAGCAGTCTGAAGATCTCGGTTTCATTCAAAATTATTTCAGTGACGTCGATCTCTTCTAGGTCATCAAACAATGCCGTCAAAGCCATGCGTTGAGCTGATGGGAGATGCCATGGACCGAGAAGTACTAAACTCGTTGGCCCTAGGCGAAAAGCAAAAACGCCCGTGTGTACGAGATTTCGGCGCACGATAAAGATCCCCAGGTGGTCAAAATTAATCCGGAGCCCTCCACTACGGCGCGCCTCATCGCCTGCGTTGCGTCGGCGCGTTAAACCCCACAATCAATCAATCAATCAATCAATCAATCAATCAATCAATCAATCAATCAATCAATCAATCAATCAATCAATCAATCAATCAATCAATTGAACTCGTTGGCCCTGGGCTTAGGCGCTCGATTTTCTGCTCCAAACGGCGACTTGGTTTCACATGAACGTGGCACTATAACAGCAGGTGTTCCACAGTTTCGGGGATCCGCGGATACCGCACGAAGGGTTTCTTGTCGGGCCAAGTCGAAACAGGCGCTGCGTTGAGACGCAGTCGGTGATAAAAAGTCTCTAGTCTGCGCGGAAGTGGTTCTAGCTGGCAGCTTCATTCTTAGGTCAGCGTCTACGTGTGGCAAGAAGGCATAAATGTGCTCTAACAGGTGCCAAAGACGGTTTTGTTACGTTAAAATGAGCGCTCGTTATAGTTGAGGCATAATGCTTAGTGACGAAAATCTTCCTCCCATCATGCATTGCAAGGCCCGTGCGAGCAGCTGCATCGGTCTTCTCGTTTCCTAGAACACCACGTTGGCCGGGAAGCCACTGGAACGTTATCTGGTGCGTATCACCAGATCACCTTGCATCACCTAGCCGATGGCCAGGTGATGCAAGCATGCGATTTCAGGAAAGGCGTGTTTGTGAATTCTGAAGCAGTCATTGCGCTTCAGGCCTTGGATAGCTGCCCTCGAGACCGTGAACCGCACCCGCCGCGGTGGCTCGAAGGCTAAAGCGTTGTGCTGCTGAGCCCAAGGGCGCGGGTTCGATTCCAGGCCGTGGAGGCCGCTTTTCTGGCGGAGGAGAAAAGTAAAAACGCCCGTGTGTTAGGGATTTCGGCGCACGTTAAATATCCCCAGGTGGTCAAAATTAATCCGGAGCTCTCCACTACCACGCGCCTCATAACTTGTGCAGTTTCGGCAAGTTCACCCCCATAAACAGCTAAAGATCTTTAACTGATTCAAGAATCCATAGCCCTCCACTAGGGTGCGCCTCGTAGTCCATGAAAAGCCATATAGCAATTTTTTTGTTGTGTGTTCTAGATTCACTCCTTCTAGCTTCAGAACCCACACTTAGTTGCCATCGTTTTTATTGCACTACGCTATCCGATTCATGCGTAATAATTCTGTTATAGCCATAAATTGTTACAAGCAGCTTCACAAAATGTAATGGTGACAATTCCTATCCCCACAGCCCCCTTTTCCCTTTTATCTACCCCACTCAGTATCCCTCCCTTTGCAAATTCTGTCCAACGACCGGCACTTTATCAGGGAGTGCCAACAAGCTCCAAACCTACCCCCTATCCCCTTCCCATCTTTTGAGCGGTGGATGGCTCGTCTGGTCGATCCGGACCTTGCACACCAGCAAAAACTGGTAAAGAGGGGCTGGACGGCAAGTCGCAGCCTGGGTATGGTGGCTAGCCTGGATATCCCGGAATGAAGATTCCCTCCACAGGGTGAGTGTCATCAGCACTTACGCTCAATAAATGTTTATTCTCCTCCAAAAAGGCACTTTTTACTTGCAAGCGTATCTCATTGTTTTTAAACCTGCCGTTTAATAACCATAAAATATACAGTTCAAAGGGAACAGAAACGCGTGAGAACGGGTGAATGCCAACTTGGTTTCAAGCATGGTTTCAAAGCTGCGCGGGAAAAGAAGGGTGTAATTTGATACGAGAACAGCTCAATGGATGCCGCCCGTGTCGAGCTCTCAAGGTTAGCGGAAGCCCAATTTGGTCTGTTCACATTGGGCCGGAAAGTCAGGACGCCGTAGGCGCATACCGCAACCGAGTTACAAGGAAACCGCAAAATCACTGTACCCTTGTCGCATTGTCGGTTCACGTGTTCTTCCCGGAATCGAAAGCACGGTAAGCGCAGGTCTAATGCCGCGACAAGTGTTTTCCACGCGCTTCCATCGCATTTTTTCGGGTTGTCAAGGCCAACCTTACGTCAAGGCAAAGTAATGAATGACTGCTTTGCTACCTCAACGTGTACAGTACTTCCTGGTGCATACATGTCCATGACATAATAATCTGGGGCTGAAAAAGCTTATTTTAACGTCAGTTTTGTACTAACGGCTCTTTCACGGCGTGAAATTTTTGAAAGATCGACGAGAAAAGTGCTACGCTTGCAATACATGCCAATCCTAAAGCGGCCCGGGCATGTGGCGGCACCTGCTATTGAAGCACGTTACTAACCTTTGCGCGCCTCGTATGGGGCTGCCAGATGGCACCGTCGTACCCTATTTCGCGGATTGGCGAACGAGCGCAAGGCCGTCTGCTTTATTCCTAGGAATGTCGAACCCCCTGCAACATGTAAGCGGGCTGCTCGTTCCGATCGAGCGAATACATGTGCCACAAGTGCGTGTCAGGCTTAGAATTACTGAGCGCCTGTCGGTAAATCATTTTCGCTGTCTGTATCCCCCTCGTTTTCCTTTCCTGTTCTGCCTTCTCAGATGCGCAATCGAGCGAGCGAAAAGGTTTCAACCTTTCTGTCTAGCCTTGCACGGCTAAGAAAGGCTTTTTGTGTAACTAAAAAAACAAAACATACATGTTGTCATGTGAACAATCGAAGTTGGAACTCCTGAAGCATTTATGGTTGGGCTCAAGGAGTCTAAGCGGCGAGAGTCCGGTATATTTCGAATGATATTGACAGCGGGGTTATTTGCAAACCTTTGTGTCGCCCGGAATCATCTCCCAACGATATCGCTGTGCGCAGTGCATGACTGCCATTTGAAGTTGTATAGCTGACAAATAATCACTATCAGTGCAATGATCGAGACAGCGCGTGAATGCAACTGTAAAGCAACTGTAAAGCAATTGACAAAGGCTTGGGTCATAGCTGTCCTAAGCGCGTAGGTTTTTTTGTTTTTCGTTCTGTTTTTACCACTGCCATTCCTTTTTACCACTGTTACATGAATACACAGGAAAGGGGATATTTTCAAGGATGGTGCTCCTAAGATCGATGCGGCAATTATCATTTATTGTTTGACTAGGTAGAAAAAAACGCGTCAATTTTACCGTGCTTTCGCAATGCCTTAAGCACTTATTATTCTGAAAGCGGAAAGTTCACCAACAAAATGTCGGCAAACACTATTCAGTTTTCCCTTTTCTCTTTTTCAGTATGAGTCATATCATTTTTCAATACTTCCCCTAGATCCTCGTGACCTTTTTCTGTTTTCCGTCATGTGTAGATACATATAGACTGTGCATCTACTTTTGCCTCGACATCTTGTGGGAGCAATGCATTTTTACAAGCACTACACTGTAGTCACTTTGCGACAAAAATGAAAATTTCAAAAATATGTTTTGTGCCGGGTCCCTTCGGGCTATGAAGACGGTTGCAAAAATCTCAGACCACAGAATGCGATGCTTGCATTGCAGGTCTCGTGCACAAGACACCAGACGTTGGAGCTGATGCTGTGGTGAATAGCTGGCAGGGCAGTGAATGAAAGAGGTTTAAGTTAAAACAAAACAAAAAGCAGAAGGGGGCACGTATCTGCAATCAGAGCCATGGATCCAGTCGAACTTCGCATAGACGTCCCCTTCGGCACGCTGGCTGCGAAGGTGTGGGGGCCTGCCGACGGGAAACCCGTGCTCGCTCTGCACGGATGGCTCGACAGCGCTGCCAGCTATGACACGTTGTGTCCTCTTCTCAACCCATCTCTGCGAATCGTGGCGCTTGACTTTTCTGGCCACGGCGACTCGTCGCACAAACCGCCGGGCTGCCACTACAACCCACTCGAATACGTCATCGATGTCCGCCGGGCTGTGGACCGCTTGGGCTGGGACCAGTTCACCCTCATAGGGCACAGTATGGGAGGCACTGCGGCGGTGTTATTCGCTGGGTTGTTTCCAGATCGCGTCCTGTCTCTTGTCTTGCTAGATGTTGTTGTGCCTAGTGTGAGGATCGACTCCGACGCTCCTTCCACACTTACGCATGGTATCAACAAGTTCCTGCAGCTTGAAGCTCTGAGCACAAGCCCCAGTCCCGTTTACAGCATGGACGACCTGCTGGAACGCCTCGAGATTGCCAGTCCGGGACAGCTCAGTGAGAAGTCAAAGAGAGTATTGCTAAGTCGTGCCACGCGGTCCGTTGAGCGCGGCTTCGTTCTCAAGAGAGACATCCGAGCCAAGACAAGCCGGACATTCGTCCTCGCTCTGGAAGCTCAGAAGGCCATAGCGTCACGGTACAGGGGAGACCTGCTTATCTTTCGGGCTACTGATGGTCTTTCGATTAAAGCTCTGAAGGATTTGGAGGCGGTATTCTCTGCGTTGTACCAGAAGCACTGCAAAAGATTCGAGTATGTTGAGTTGAAAGGGGGCCACTATGTCCACTTGAACCAACCTGAACTGTTGGCTCCGACGATTAACCGCTTTCTCAGCCTTCCGTCTGTTGGAAAAGCAAATTTATAGGTCCTATTTGAGCCCGCCGTTTTCCAGCATTTTATCAAATTTTAAGGGTGGTTGACGTGATCTGCCATGTTATATAGCAGTAATCTATAAAAGATGCATTGTGCTAGGACACTGGTAGGCTATGCAGTGTGCTGTGCATGGGGAATAGTTCTATCTTGCCTCATGTTAGCCACAGTGCACAATTGAGGCCTGTTTGCACACACCACAAAGCGTGCATTCAAGATACTTGTGCCTGGTATGAAGGAGGCCTCTATATTGGCTTTTTCAAAGTGTTTGTGAAGCTGAAACGAGAAAGGTCGGAGTTCCTCAATGTCGCATGAACGTAATGTTTAGCATAAATCAATGCTTAAAAGGGAGCAGCACAGATTTGCTTCTTTGCAGTAAGCTTTTCAAATTGGCGAAGGTTCCAAATGACGGCAATAACTTTTTAGATGGGATATTTTAAAATAAAATGCATGACGGTTGTGCTGCGGCTTAACATTCGTAGTCCGTGCAAATATCTGTTATGTCTGCTCGGTGATGAGGTGCTATCAGGCTCCATGAAAGCACCTTTCAGCAGCTATCAGGGAGCCTGCCTGATCTGCCATACTCGTTTCTTTCTACCCGGTGGTGATCAGGGATCTGCCTTTGTACTTGTGTATTTTCTAGGTATTGCCACGTCTCCTACAATTTATTTTTGTTGCAGCTTGTAGCTTTTGTCGTTGTGTACGTTTCTGTCTGATACTGTTGATATATGCAGCCTTTATTCATCTTGATATTAACAGTACATAGGAAGTGCCGTTGACATTTGCAACAGCTTTTTTTTTGTTTCTTATCTTCAAACGGTTCAGTATTGATATCAGTGTCACACCTTGCTGCAAGCACATTGCGATGCTTCTTTGGATGCCGATTGATCAGACTGTCAGTAATATTGAATCAAGCTGTACGGAATCGGTAGGTTGTCAGGTTTCAAAGTGGCTGTTGATTTGGTACGACAAACCTATTCTGGCATAAGTTCGGATTGGTGTGGCATTTACGGCATAGCACTTGACTTGTACGTGCAAAGTCATTTTCGATTTGTGCAGCTCAATAATGCTGAGTTGAGTTAAAAAACAATACAATACGGTGTGCCCTAAGGCTTTATTTTGGGTCCATTACTTTTAGGGGCTCGGGCTGTCGGCGTCTCCTTTTGTCGTCGTCGTTTCATGTAGTCACAGTACTAGAGCACTGGGACACTCGTTTTCCAACGCCTCGCGCTATAATGCTTCGGGCTTCAAAGACCCGAGACTTTTTACAGGAAAGCTGTATACCTATGCCCCTCAGCAGTTTCATCTCCGTGGGCGAAAACTCCAAGGTGCCAAGAATACACTTATAGACAGCATGCTTTGTCCCTCCCCAGGTTTCACGTTGGTGCAGATGGCTTGGGACTTTCAATCTAAACCTTAATGGTACTGTACTAATATGTACCAAGAACCCAAGACATAGTATGCAGCTTTAAAGATAATAATGTATTTTTTAGGACGCTTCTCTCGCTGATGTAGTGAATCAGTCAGATAAGTAGTAAAAGAACTTTCCTTTTGGTTGTCTTTTAATCACCAAAGACCTAACACGAATAAAACTGATCACATCACATTGAGAGCAAGAAGAAAACAAAAATCGGTATTGGACAGAATTTAGCGTGGGTGGAAAAAAATAAAGCAAGCTACGTCATAGATCTTCGGGCATTTATTTTCACGAATGTCCAAGTTCGTCAAAACACTACTTGCATTGCGAAATTACTAGAAATTTCAAGAACCATAAAAATGCTGAACAGATTTAGGTCCACCTGGCCTATATGGGGCAAACAACAGCTGTCTAATGCAGTGGTTTATTCATGCCTAGTGCGGATAAGCCCTATTCTAGTGTGGAGTGCTTCAGCAAGAGGCAATAGCGAACAGATTCAGGTTTTACTAAATGGAGGCTATAGGTTCATCGAAAATCTCTTGCTTCATCGAAAACCAAGGAAGCCCGGTAGGCTAATGATTGAGCACATCTATCTCCACTGACTAGCACTACAGGTATATGGTGATTTAAAATTTGTTGGTGCGCTGTTTCTATCAGCTTACAAATGTCCTGAGTGCAAGTTCACATTCAGGAAAGGCCCATATATTAAAAAGGTGTGTGAACTTCTTATGAACCACAGTCAGTACAACCCTGTTCACCTGATCGTCTGGATAAAAAAGTGTCCAAAAATACCTGTCATGGCCTATTATGCGAAGACAACTATTGTGTTTAAACAATGAGTAAAGACCCTTCTGCTGAGCATCTAGCTATTGCTGTTTTTTGTATGCGCTGTTCCTCTGTTCAGTCTTTTTTTGTTTTTTGATTCTACCCTTTTTCATTGTGTTTTAGCTAATAGGAAAAATTGCATTCCGTTTTGATGTGTGCTTCAAGGTGATATGAACTCTGCACTTCTAATTGCGCGCATGGGAAAAATGTGCTGTTTTATATGAATTCTGTGTGGCAATGTGAAATATGTAAAGGAAGTGGGCTCGAACAGTTTTGTGGTCAGCATGCATATCCTCGCTTGCCTTGACAGCAGTGCATACTTATTTTCTTTTTGTATTCCAATTGATATATTACGCCTGAGTGCATTTATTTCTTGGAAATAAATTGAATTGAAATAAATTCCTGGTATCGATTGTATGTCCAGCTGTAACGACTTTAGTAACTACAGCGGAACACCCAAGATTACACACCCTGGTATAACTGTCCTTTGAGATGTTAAGGTTATTATTCTAAAGGAGGGGTGTTCTTTTAAATAAAGACACCACATGATACGGACAGTAAATTGCGAGGAACATCCATTTCTTCTTGGGTATCAGAAAAGCCTCAAGATGTGGTTTTACAAGACAGAAGCAACCAAAAGCTAGTTACTGATGGCCAAGGCAACTGTGGCCTTGGTAGTGAACAACATACTTTTTGCACTGCTCTTTATGGTGCGGCTCTGGGTGTGATTAAAGCCTGTCACTGAAGGTTGCCAGCGGGCTGTAACGGTCGCTGCCATGACCCACTCTCTGCTCGCACCCTCAAAGTTGCCCATTCCTTCTGGCTGTTTCGGCAAATGCATGGTCATAGAAGATGTTCGATAACCCTGCGGCAGTTAAGAAGCTGTTTGAGGACTTTCACTCTTGCTCACATTAGGGGCGGTGGTTTCGTGAAAGTGCAAGCACGTATACTCTCCTCTTGAGTGTATTGATTTGAGTGCAGAAGTGGGGGGGGGGGAGGGGGGGGGGGGGGACTGTCGTAAAGGCATGTTAAACTGTGGGCACTTTATGTAACAAGTGCTTTTTTCATTTGTTTGTTTATTCTGCACAAGTGTGCTGTATTTATACACTCCAATTCTGTGCTGGGTCAGATGCATGGGCAGGCATGGCAGAAAATGGGAATCATAATTTTTCAAGCACGTGACACATTTGATGGCACCGATGCCCTTGTGTGGGTGTTAAAACTTCTTGAATTCAAACGTGCTTATTTGTGACCTGACTCCAAAGTAATGTTCGCAGTGAGTGTTCTCTTCGGGCTTATCTTGTTACAGTTTTTTATATAAGTAAATATACATCAGTGGACTTATATCAACTGCTAAGTAGATCTCCATGTTCAAGTTTTTATTTTTAAGTATAGCGGTGTTGGTTAAGGTAGACATTTAAAAACCTGCTAGTTTTGACTGCAGTGTTCGTTTGTATGCCTACTGCATAGAATTTCCAAATTTAGTGCAGCGGCCAGGGTAAAATATTGAGTCAACTGTTTTTCTGTGGTCGCTTGAGATGTGGTCGCTTAAGATGTTGTTACTATAAGTTGTGGGGAGATAGTGGGCTCAAGTGTAAAATTGGGTTAGGACATTCAACCTCACTTTGGCCTACCTTAAAGCATGGAGATTGATATCAAATTTGCCAAATTTACTGCGGAAGGATGGCAAGTCGGGCTAGTTGGTTCATAGTGACCATAACGAAATGCAGCGCAAAAAAGGACGGGACAAAAGAAGAATTAACGACGACACGGCGCTGACTCGCAACTGAATTTATTAGAAAAACACACACATATATATACTCAATCCTCGTGGCTTCCTATCATGTCTCTCGCGATTGCAGCAAAACTACAACGTTGTGAAACTATGCCTGCCAAATACCACACACTACGCACTGCACCAGACAGTAAAACGAAAATTCACTCCATCACCTTGGCAAACGCGATAACACCACTGACACAATTCACGTGCCAAGGACTACCCTATTGTGCACTGCGACCATTCAAGAGCACATATTCACTCTCGGCTAACGACATTGACGGAATGCTGACGCACTTTTCTCTCTTCTTTCTAATGTGATACGCTTCTATAATTTCCCGCACACGTTGGTCCTTATGTTTAGCAATTATGACAGTGTCTTCAAACACAGGAGCACACCCACACTTGGCACAATGCTGAGCAGCTTGAGAATGCTTGTCACCTTGCAACGTGCGCTTGTGCTCCAAGAGCCTCAGGTTAAGGCAGCGCCCCGTTTGCCCGATATACACTTTCTGGTAGCACGAAAACGGGATCATGTACACTACTGCCACGCTACAAGGAACGCATGGCGACACGTGTTTGACTTCGCAACCTGTATGCTTGGCGGCTCCTGATATCTTCTTATCAACTGTGTTGCGCAATCTACTTAATTTGTTTGGGGCAGAGAACAACACGTTTACTCCGTACCTTCCAGCTACATTTTTTAAACCATGTGATAATCTGTGTACGTAGGGCATGACAGAGAATTTTTTCTTTCTGGATTCAAGCTCACGATTTTCTCGAGTCAGAGATCCGCATTTCACCCATTTTTGAACTTGATCTTGAACGTAACCTACACGGCATGTGCACTAAGGTATTTAGGTACGTCGATGATTTCCTTATTGTCACGGAACCTTGTCACATTGTTAGTAGGGTACCTGATGTCTTGAAAGTTTTCAAGGAGTGTGGCTATGGGCTCAAGATCACGTTCGAACTTCCAAAACAAAACCAAATCCAGTTCCTGGATCTTAAGCTGGATCTTCAGGCTAGTCATGTATGCTGGGAATATAGCCCTAGGTCACAAAAGCCGGTACTGAACCTTAACTCTGGGCACTCTAAAATTGTGAAGGCTAGCATAGCTGTCTCCTATCTGCGCAACGTATTTGCAAAGTCTTGTGCGCATAAGTATCTTAACAGTTTTAGTGCGCAAATGGAAAGGTTGGGAAGGCTGGTTATGATAGGCAAGTTATGTGTCTCGCAGTAGAAAAAGTTCAAAAATGGGTGAAATGCGGATCTCTGACTCGAGAAAATCGTGAGCTTGAATCCAGAAAGAAAAAATTCTCTGTCATGCCCTACGTACACAGATTATCACTTATCACAAGGTTTAAAAAATGTAGCTGGAAGGTAGGGAGTAAACGTGTTGTTCTCTGCCCCAAACAAATTAAGTAGATTGTGCAACACAGTTGATAAGAAGATATCAGGAGCCACCAAGCATACACGTTGCGAAGTCAAACACGTGTCGCCATGCGTTCCTTGTAGCGTGGCAGTAGTGTACATGATCCCGTTTTCGTGCTACCAGAAAGTGTATATCGGGCAAACGGGGCGCTGCCTTAACCTGAGGCTCTTGGAGCACAAGCGCACGTTGCAAGGTGACAAGCATTCTCAAGCTGCTCAGCATTGTGCCAAGTGTGGGTGTGCTCCTGTGTTTGAAGACACTGTCATAATTGCTAAACATAAGGACCAACGTGTGCGGGAAATTATAGAAGCGTATCACATTAGAAAGAAGGGAGAAAAGTGCGTCAGCATTCCGTCAATGTCGTTAGCCGAGAGTGAATATGTGTTCTTGAATGGTCGCAGTGCACAATAGGGTAGTCCTTGGCACGTGAATTGTGTCAGTGGTGTTATCGCGTTTGCCAAGGTGATGGAGTGAATTTTTGTTTTACTGTCTGGTGCAGTGCGTAGTGTGTGGTATGTATTTGGCAGGCATAGTTTCACAACGTTGTAGTTTTGCTGCAATCGCGAGAGACATGATAGGAAGCCACGAGGATTGAGTATATATATGTGTGTGTTTTTTCTAATAAATTCAGTTGCGAGTCAGCGCCGTGTCGTCGTTAATTCTTCTTTTGTCCCGTCCTTTCTTGCGCTGCATTTCGTTATGGTTGCCAAATTTACCGTGGCAACCGACATTGCCTTGTCAGCACCTCATATTTAAGAGTCTGATGCCCACTTGAAAGTAAAGTTGGCCTTATGAAATCAAAGTCCCAGAAGGCTGCTCAACTTTGACCATGAGTAAGTGAACTGAGAATTTGAACTGTAGTAAGGGTCGGGGGGTACTCATCAAACCAGGTGGCACAAAATTGTAGCTTGCATAGATATGTGCGCCTCTGCAGTCGAACAAGCAGCAAGTGAGGATACCAGGCTGGAGAGGGTAAAGTGTATTGGCCTACTAGGCTGCAAGAGAGTGTGCAAGTGGTGTTTTGTTAGCGACATTCATGACATAAGCTCGGTTCAGGTAAGTGAATGAAGTGATTATGAAACTGGAGGGACGAATCAATGTGGGACGCCTTTCTTTTGTCTAGAAGAGGGAGAGAGAGAGAGAGGGACACGAATTTTATTGTTGGGAGCAGGAGGACGTTGTCGGGGTCTCTACCTTGCGGGAGGCGTCGCTTTTGCTTTGGCGCTGACTGGGCGAGTGATGTTACGTGCCGCAGAATAATTAAAAGAACCATCATGTAATGACTCGGATGTCAAAAAAAAATGTGTATAGTATATTTGCTCTGCATTGAAAATGCAAAACGGGTGGCTGAGGTTTTTGTGGCCTTTGTTGCTTCGTTGGCCCACAGGCATGCCTGCGTACAGCACAGAGGCCGAGTACACTGTCCCCTACGGAAGCCTGGCGGCCAAGTTGTGGGGTGATCCCGCAAAGGCTAGTGTCCGCGTCCTGGCGTTGCACGGCTGGAGGAACAATGCGGGCACCTTCGACACCCTCATCCCGCTGCTCTCATCAGGTCTGCTCACCTTCCTTGCCCGCTGTTCATTTTAAACTTCTTGCTTTTTTTTTTTTGTACTTCCGCCTAGCTTGTTGTGTCTTTAACCCTTTGAGGGTCAAATTTTTTTGCCAAATGCAACCCCCTGGGGTTGATTTTTTAAATTGCTGATTTAAATTCTTCAGAGGAATTTATTTCGAGAAAAAATTGCTCAAATGTTTTTAAGGCGACTATAAAGTGACTAAAAAATCGTCTGTGTTGTTGCATACATGTGGTTTATTCAGAAGTAATGCAAGAAAAATTCTAAAAGAGTTTCTCGGGCGCAAGAAGCGGGAAGCTAGCCGCTTCCGAAACTAGCTGCTGTGTGCCCCACCGTGACCAGATGTGCAAATGATAGCCGGTGCACCACTGTAGAAAAACATTAAGAAAGGAAAGATTGGTGCAAGAAAGATATTTCATGTATTTCCGCAGTCTGGCAGCTTATGCCAAGTGAGAGAAATGATCGAAAAAGGTGTGCTTTTTGAACATACATGTGATGACATGCATGTACGTCATTGACCCAGAAAAAGTTAATGCCAAAGACAAGTGATGAGTGTGTGCCATGGTTACCTTTTACTTTGCTCCCATTGGCTGTGCTGCTTGTCAGGCATCACAACCACTTCTTGCCTAACGTCATCGGTCTCGCTGTCTCCTTCGTATGTATATATTTATGCGGTGGTTTTGAAACCATTTTATCATTTCTCAGCAACAATCAGTGGCATTGAGACCGGAACTTGGTATTGTATGAGATTTTGTGTTTAATGGTTTGAAAAATGCCCGTGCCTTTTGTTGAGTGTCGGCTTTGGCTTAATTGCGCAAACAAGAGGCAGAGGTGATGAAAGAGAGAAACTTGGAGCAAAAAAGATACTGATGGATGATGATGCTGATGATGAGAGCACGAGGAGCAAAGTGGAGAAAGGTACAGGGAAAGGATCAGGAGGAAAGCGTTTTGCCGCGTCTTAGCAGTGGCCTGTTAAGAGGTCTGTCTGTGGTGACATCCGTGAAAGGTGCCCACATATCGCCTCTGCCCTCCCATCTGCAGTCTCCTGATTCGAGAAGTTGTCATGCCCCACTCTGTTCAGCTGCAATGTTCTGCACAATGCTGTGCTACTCAAAGCATTTTTTTAAAATCATAACACAAATTGGAGGCATCTGCATCTGTACAGTCATTGACAAATGAAATGCGAACATTAAAATATGAACCAGAGCACACAACATTGAAAAAATAACTGTTCTTGGAGGTCCAATAATGGCACACTATAGCTACGTTTAGAAAGCCACATTTACCAACTTTGTCGCTGTAATTAAGCCATGCATCAATTTGACTTGCGTGGAAAGAAATGAGTTATTCGTGTGTTCGTGTTCATATTTTTGTGATTGCGTTTCTTTTGTCCATGTGTCCACTCCAACATCCGCTCCAATGTACACCTGCACGTCTCTTTCAAATTCGGCGCCCCAATATATCGCAGAATCCAAACACTTCAACAGCTAGTAACCGTTGGTGCATTTTTTATTTTTATAATTTGCTTCCTTGCGGCCTTGTCAGCGCCAAATGACAAAGATTTTGCCTGTTTAGAGATTTTTAAATATAGTAGTGGTTAAGTGGTCTATGTTCTGAAAGAGTGCACAGGGTGTTTTCTTCATTCGAATAATTGAAACCAGTTCGGTGCTTGTAAATGTAAGAGACACTGTGACTTGAATATGAACGTGTGAATTCGCAAATAGCTAGGTTTTGCACAGTAAATTGGCAAGGTAAAGTCAGCACGGCCTCTTACAGTTAAAACCATTTTTTTGTATTGCCCAGGATGAAAAATGCTGAACAAATTCTTGACTGCAGCTTGGGTTATGCAACTCCAAAAGGAAGCAGAAGCTAATGGGGACAAAGTGGCAAACTTAGGTGGAGCTTTGTCTTTAAAAAAAAAGTACACCAAAGGTACTTTCCTGAACTCTTGTTTGCGGCTTCATTGTGTAGTCCATCTCAAATGCTCACTTATTTTAATGTTTAGCTATTGTAATCAAGAGTCTTAGTTTGTGAAGCTAGAGTGAAGAGAATGCACCAAGTGCCACTAGCGGCCAGCTCACTAATTGCAGCAGTGACGTCCTTTGGTTTCCAACATAGCTTGTTGCCATCTCGGTGCTCAGACTTTGCATGCAGTTAATATCTTAAGTTTTGTTCATTTGTACGAATGGTTTGTGGTTTGCGCCTTCCTCCTTCAGAAGTATTGTAAGCTGGGCTAGTTGGTACCGTTCCATGACGAATAACAGCGCCAAAACGGGACGAAAACTGGGCCAGTTGGTACTGCTCCAGTACTCCTGTTTGTGTCCTCCCCTTGTGTATTCTTTGTCCAGTGTTTGCGCTTTTAGTCATCACTTCCTGCTTCTTCCTTGCCCTCCAGAGATGTTTGTGGTGGCGCTGGACCTGTCGGGGCACGGCCTGTCGTCGCACAAGCCGCCGGGCTGCAGCTACAGCTACCACGAGTACGTGATGGACGTGTGCCGGGTGGTTCAGCAGCTCAAGTGGCAGGACCGCTTCTGCATCGTGGGCCACAGCTTCGGCTGCACCGTGGGCATGATGTACGCCGCCCTGTTCCCCGACCGGGTGCGGGCGCTCGTGGCGCTGGACCTGTACGCGCCGCTGCACGTGCCCCGCGAGCGCCTTGTCCAGGACACGAGCAAGCTCATGAGCAGCTTCCTGCACCTCGAGGCCAAGCTGGGACAGGCCCCCGAGTACACGGAGGAGGAGCTGCTCAAGAGGCTCCACGAGGCCACCCTGTTCACCCTCAACACAGACACGATGCGCATCCTCATGGCCAGGGACGTCGTGCCAGCCAACAGCGGGCCCGAAAATGGCAAAAAGTTGAGGATGCGCACGGACCCCAGGACCAAGGTACTCTAGTCAGGGCAGCTGCCAAGTCAAAGTGGGGTATTTTGTGTTGACGCCTAATTGGGGCTTTGAGGGCAAAGGAGTCATTGTGGGCTATTTTGGGCTGAAGCTAAACTTCAGCTGGTAGGCAATAAGGCTGACCCGCGTAATGGAGGGCTGCAGATTTATATTTCGGCCACCTGGTATTCTTCAGTGGGGAGACGGGAAGATGCTGGTGATGCGATGGGACCTGTTGGCCAAGGTATACTACTTGTGTGCAGCTGTCGAGTTAAAAAAATTTCTTGGCTAAAGCTGCTGACGTGCCTTGAAGGTGAAAGTGGCATGGCTTCCACTGGCTGCACATATAAACTGCGTGTTCACTGCAACATCATGCTTGCATCTTTCCCTTCACATTCACTCATCTTTTGACATAAAGGGCTTTGACAGGCAGTCTGAGGATACCTCATACCACAGCTCCCCCAGCATTAGAGTTCTCTGTGGCAGGGGTGTACCGGTTCTACTATGTACTGTCACATTCATCTGTCATACAGGGTGCGCTAGGCTTGCTCTGCCTTGCTTTGCCACGGGCAATTAATTTCCTTAAGTAGCACACTGATATTGCACTCAGCTCCTAGTTTGCAAAAACTAGGCTCAATGCCATATGGACTCCAATGTGTCCACTCCACTATATCCACTTTTCTTTTCAACCTGATTCATTTACTTTATCAAAGTTAATCCAGATATGCGCTTTGGCACAAATTCTGACATTTTTGTAAGCATTTGTTACTCTTTACAGCACAGTGCGACCATTTAAATGCTGGACAACAACATTGCTTTTAACAGCGGGGCTGTTTAAATTAAAGGGACACTGAAGTGATATGTAAACATTGCGGGATTACTAGCGCAAATTGTAGTCCAGAGTCCCCAGGCCATGTTTCGACCACTCTGGGTGCGTTTACGCGATTTTATTTAGTAGAAAAATTAATTCAAAAATGCTGTCCTCCTCTGTGGTGTTTTCGTGTGACGTAGGGAGGAGCCGAGCTCGCAATTGGCTGCACTACTGCACGGCTCCCCGGCCTTCAGACAGAGTCAGTTGGCCCAGCGTTTCGTCCGCCGGCCGCTGACGGGTCGTCGCAATTCATTCACTCAGTTGAAACGAAGCCAGGACACGTTTGTGAATGGAAGAATGTGCCTTTCTTTACTTGGTTAGTTTGTATACTGTATCTAGCTCCAAGTCAAGGTCGCTTCACACAAGCGCTGCACAAGCGCACATGCGACGCTTCGCTGACTGGTACGCCAGTAGGAAGATATAAGGCCTCTTGAAGGCGGGAGAAGAGTCAGCGAAGTCAATATTGGTACTAAGGAAATAAAATCAACTGATATTTTTACTGTACAGCGTAAAACTAGGGTGCGGGAAGCAGTTTTTTGCGCTGGGCGAACAAGCACAGCGGCCAGCAGCACGACTACGCATTTGCGAACGCTTTTCCGTCTAAGAAATGCAATTGCTAGACGTGAGATATTGTGGAAACTTGGGCGATGCTTACTGCACGAGCGCAAAACAACAAATAGTCACCTAAGCTGCTTGGAATGCTAAAACTAAATAAAAGTGTAAAGTGGTTATACATTATATACCTTATATTTCCAAGGTCGGCAGCGCTCGCCCGTGGCCGTGTGGTTTGGAGCGCTAGGTATGTCTGTGCAAGTATTTTGCAAGTCAGAAGTTCGAATCCCCGCGGGTACATGCTTTTTTTTTTTTATAAGTTAACTTTGTCGTTTTCTGCCGATGTTTTCTATGCTGAGTTCACCTTTTTTGGGGCCGCAACGTTCATTGCTCCACGAACTTGTTCACAGAACGCGCGCAGGCTGGCACTGGCGCGCTAGCGAGTTCTCATTGATGTGCTGTTGCCATGAGCACCGACTGCTTGCGGGAAGTGGGCACAGGCCAGAATCAACAGACCCTTGGCCTGGTGCGAACACGCTTTTTACGATACAGGCATGAGTGAGGCAAGCTCCAAAAAAAAATGCCCCCACCTCCCCGAAGGGAATCGTGAGGAAGTGCGAATGCATTTCTTGCGCCGAGAGTACACGGCGTAGTAATTCTGCCATCGCCTTGAGAGGCGCAGTACCGGCGAGGGGGAGCTGTCAGGCGAGGGGAGAGGCGCGCGCCGAGGGTGAGTGCAAACCTAACGGGGGGAGAGGCGCGCCAGCTGCAGAGCATGTGACGTCACGGCGCGAGGAGAGGGGGAGCAGACGCAAAGGCGCCAGCGCGCGGTCACGTGGGAGTGTGACGTCACGGCGCGAGGAGCGGTGCGGGAGCCGGCGCGGGCGCGCGCAGCCACGGCGCGGGAGGCGGAGCGCGCGCGGGTCACGTGGGGTGTGACGTCGCTGCGCCGTTGCTACAGACGCTCCTCTCCGCTCCTCGCGCCGTTGCTAGGGGAGAGGAGGAGGAGCAATGCGGACGGCGGATTCAGGGTCGCTTATAAAGTGCATCGCACTTAATATAGGGGAAAAGCGCATGGCATTTGAGCGTCTGCGGGGACTCGGAGGGCGTTCATGCACTGCGTAGGCCTCGGCTAGTGAATGCTACGATTCCATGCCGTCCTGGGAGGCTTATCTTATGCATTTTACAGCCGACAACATGGCAGAAGCGCGGTACGATGATTACTGAGATATTGAGAATGCCCATCCAACAACGCCATTGGTTGTGTTTTACAGAACCGAAACCGAAACCGAAACTTGTTTGATTGCTAACCTTGGGCATCGTCCAATCACGGTGCCCCCTCCTCCCAACGTCACAGCCTTAGTTGGTGCGGCCGCCACAAACTGCGCATGGTAGTTTTTCTTCTTTCGCGCTTTGTAAAATAATTACCGATTTGTCAACCGGATAAACGATGAAAAGTGTGCTAATTGGAGCCAGTCTACGCAGTGCAAGCAAAAACGAGAGCTTGACAAATTCACTTCAGTGTCCCTTTAAGCTTGAGTTTCGTTTGTTCTTGGCGTCGCTCAAAACTCTGCGCATATAAGTGGAGAAGAGGAAAATGGTAGGCCAATAAGTGTGAGGGAAAGTGGCGAGGAGGCAAGGAGCTTACAAGTAGGTGCTCGCCTTGAGAAAAAAAAATGCTTCCTGTGGTCGGAATCAAACCTGGGCCTCTCATGTTACAAAACCGCCAGCTATCCGATTTCAGCATCGTTGCATTCGGGGAGCTCAGCATTTGCTTTGGGTTCATAGCGCACGTGTTGAATAAGTACTTTGACTGAGTTGAAGGGGACCTTGGCCTCGAGCTTGGCAGGTTTAATTTTATAAACTTAAAAGAGTGTCGATTGTGGATTTTGATTTGACCCAGTTTGCATATAGAAAGCTACACTTTTTAACCACCTTACCCTTACTTAGGAAGGGGCACACCTATGAAAAGCAAGGTTAAAGCTAGTTATGACCACGAGCTCCGCTGTTTCCTCAGTCTTTACATCTCGAAGGGGAGTTTGTTTACACCTCGAAGGGGAGTTTGTTTGCGTTGAAGCTAAACTCTGGTTATAAGGCCTGCCATAGTGGAACGCTAGGGCTTCATATAGGTCACCCGGGATTTTTTTTTTGTCACAGGCGCGACAATCTCTTGCATGAAGGCATCTTTAGTTTTTGCCGTCACCAGAAAAGCAGCTGCCGCAGTTGCGAATGAAACGCCCACAACCTTGTGCATGGGAGCGCAACACTTGAGCGGCTGTGCTACTGTGGATGGCTAGCCGTTAAGTTCGGTCACTACTCATTCTCATTTCGCTTTCTTGTCGTTTACGACTGTAGGACACGTTTCTTCAGTGTCGCCATTGTCGTGGCTTGTTTCTCCTCATTTATTCGGTTTCACAACTCTACGGCCATGAGTTGGCACGATTGGCTGCAGTTCAAACTTTTGTTGATGTTGAAGCTGACAAGGCTGAGAATGCGGAAGCTTTGGGATCCATTGAATTGTGTTCTCTTTGTGTGGTGCTCTGAAGGCATCTGCTACGGCGGCACGTTTACGCGCCTTTTTTTTTTTTGCGTTTTATTTTTGTGGAAGTAGAAGCGCAAAGCACCACTGCCACTGTCTCAGAGGGTCTAGTCTGCAGCCAGTGTGGGAGGCACAGCGAAAGGAATGGAAATGATGGTGGCAAAAGGCCGACACTGTTGGGCAACAAAAGGAGCGACAGGCTTCCAGTGTCACTGCTAGAGCAAGCAAATGTGTCCACTGAGACAGTTAGAGCACTAAGCATGGTTGCCACGGTGTATAAGAATACAAGGTTATGAAGTATGTGTGAGTTGTATGTGAGAAGCGATGTGTTATGGAATTCTGAAGCTAGAGTAAGTTGCGTCAAGCCGTAAGTTTGTGAGGGAGGGGGGATGAGATTCCCGTGAATTTTTAAAGATTTACCAACGGGTCCTTAAATACAGTGTAGACCGCTTATAACGTATGTGGCGGTAGCCGCGAAAATCTGCAGTATAGGCGGTACCACACTATAAACAAAACATGCACGAAAGCACATCGCAGTCCACCTTTTAATCATTATTTGTTTATCATCACTGTAACTAGGGCCTCTTCAAAACAGAGGCGTTCATTTTATCTTCTTTTCTCCCTATCAGCCACTGCAGAAGGGTCTTCTTCCAAGCTACTGCACAGTCTTACAAACCGCGAGTGCGGTTTTAACTTTCTTTGTGTTTGTGTTTTGAAGAAGCACGGCGGGGTTTCTTAGCGTCTATGAAGGGATGCCGCGGGACAACGTGATAAGAATGCAAGTGGATTTTTTTTTTTTTTTTTTTTCACCTAACCCTGTGTTCACATTGCCAAAGGTGGTTGCTTATCAGCAACCTGCGGCAGTGCAGCTTGCTATCTCGAAATGTTCGAAAAGGTGGCTGCTTATCTGCACAACGTTCTAATAGAAACAACTTACTGCTTGGGGAGTGGGAAGAGGGTCTCGCTATCTTCTAATGTGCATCAAGGGAGGGCAGTTGTGGTTATCATGTGAGAGCAAACGGAACATGCGAACAAAAGGGCACCTTTTTTTTATCTCGAAGTTAGAGGAGTGCAGGAAGTGCGCACTGCGTCGGATGTCCAATTCTGTCTTTTTTTTCTTCTTTCTCATGACCCTAAAATGATTGCTAATCTGCGCCGACCGATCAGCACGCCTGCCAAAAAACCGCACTATAAACGGTATTGTGATACGGGCAACCGCATTATAAGCAGTATGCTTATACATGGAGTTCTATTGGAGGCCCACTGGTGGCAGGAAAACCCGCATTATATCCAGTCCCGCACCATAAGCAGTTACGTTAGGTCTACACTGTAATTTTTTTTAATCTCAGCCTTGAACTTGCCTATCACGTGCTTGCTTATCTCATCCCTAGGGTAGTGCGCTGCCTTCCTCCTCTTCCTTAGGGCCCCTGTATCCTTCCTCTAAGCATCCATTTCTTGTAAGGTTAGTTTCACAGAATTGAGCGAGGTAATTTAGGGGCCGATGCCTCGGACGGGAGGAGCGACAAACAACTCCCCCCTGGATACGAATATAGGATGTGGTTCGGACCTGCTAACCGGCGATAGGTCCACGCCTGATTGGCCGCTGGCGTGAGGCACGAGACGGGGCACGGGAAAACAGTTTCAAAACAACGGACATTTACTTCACATTCACAGGAAATTCAAAACAGACAGACAGAAGGTTTGACGAGTTAATAAGACAATGCAGTTGACACCCCGTTGGGATCAGAGCTTCCAAGATACCAACACGAAGTACATTAATCACAATGAAAGAAACGGTACACGCCGTTACGAGCCCGAGGAGGAGGCGACAGTAAATGAAGGGGACAGTAGAGTGTATACAATAGGCGGGGTTGGGGGCTTCCCCCAACTACTAACAATAGGCCCGCTAGAAACACATACAGCGTGGTGCACTGAAGGAGGCAGATAAGAAGCCCGTGCAGTCCGCATAGGGAAATACAACACAGAAGATGAATAGGAAGAGTCCGAGGAAAGGTGGAGAAGGGGAGAACATCTTAGCTGCGGTCCGGCTGATGGTCTCGCCGGGGTGACGGAGGCTGTCGGTCGTCTGTGGTGGGGCGCCGCTGATCAGCGACGCAATTTGGGTGAACTCCGGCCGCGCACTGTCGCCTCCTTGAGGAATCTTCGGGGGCCCGAAGTTCACCGCCGTCGTCGCTCGGCCTCCCCAGCACAGCCCTCAAGGCCGACGCCGCGTCCCGGCCGTACGTCCGGCCACCACCAGTTCTCAGCCCATTCTCCTCGGAAACCCCGCGCTGCACCACGCACACCGTCCACCGGGCCGCGCGTCTTCCAAGAATTCCCGGGGCGCAGCCTTCTGCAGGCCGCGGCACTCTCGCCCAACTCTCTCCCCGAAACACATGGCCAGCCGACCCGGGTGCGACAATGGCGGCGAGAACATTCCTTCGCTTTGCGGTACGGCTCCTCTCGGCGAACGGCAAGAAAACCCGTCAAGGAGGGACATGAATTTCGCGACAGTTAGACACGTAACGTCCACCAAAAGTTTTGATCTGGAATGTTGCCACACACTCAGGCTCGTTTTTTAGTTAGTATTATGGCTTTATTGCTTGTTATTTTGATGCATCACACTAATCACTTTTCTTTCTGTGTCTTTTCGAGCAAACATAATGTAAGCATCATTAAACGCTATCGGGAGAGCATTGACATTGTGCAGGAAAAGAGGGTTTGTGTGTTAATAATTTCCGGATGCGTTTCACTGTGAACTATTTCATGATACTACTGGGCTCTGCTGAGTTGGGGACACAGCGAAAAATGCATGGTTATCTGCATAAAGACGCGTTTTTAGATTTTGTTGCAATAGGTTTTTCAACTAATGACGAACATTTCTGCCAACTTGGGCTCTTATCTGCCGTGTAGAAAAGAAACAAACCAATCTCTTTCCCGTGGCAGCGGTACGGTATGCGTCACTAAAATTGCACCTGAATGCCGTTTTCAAGGCACGTCCACAGAGTGAAGAAACAGCTTGTTAAGGAGTGAGTGTTGTCGTCAGAAACTTTTTTCACACCCTCTAACGTGCCTAAGACCTTGTGTGGGGAGTGCTGTGAAACAAGAAGAAAACTGCGAGATAAAAACTCTAACGTGCCTAAGACCTTGTGTGGGGAGTGCTGTGAAACAAGAAGAAAACTGCGAGATAAAAAAATTTTTGAGGCAGTCTGTTGCAGATTTATTATATGTGCACAAGCACACAACATCCATTTCTGAATTTCGTTAAAGACACCTTGATTTGTTTACGGTGCTTGTTTGTGTTCTGCTGAGAAAATTTGATTTAGATGCCTGTTTTATGCCCTTTCACCCAACGCGTCCACACGAGGGCTAGTGCTTCCATTCATACTCTCTAGGAGTCTCTTGGCTTTGCATTAGGGGTGTGCATATACCGAATAGTAACTTTTGAATCGAATATCACATTGAATACGGTTAAAAAAAAAGCCGAATATCAAATCGAATATCAAATATCAATTTTTTTTTTATACAGGCCTAGATTTTTATAGGTTCTTGTGCAAAAATAGAGGCTACTTCACACGTTCGGAAGTTGTATGATGATCTTTTTCAACCCGAGGAACACACTTTTCAATTCTCATTCGCAGCAGTCCAGTCACTGAGCCACTATCAGGGTTCGTACAAGTCCTTGAAAACCTTAACAACTCTAGAAATTGAAAATTGAGTTTTCAAGGGCCTTGAAAGCCTGGAATTTTGTCCTTCTCCTTGAAAACCTTTGATTTCTTTGGGCAACAAAGAGGGACCCGATTAGGTGTCCGGGTTTTTGTGGCTTATATCAAGTGTGGCCCGGCACACTCCCCATCCAAAACATGGTTTTTACAATTTAAAGCCAGCTTGGGGGTGCAGTAGTGCTGCTTTATACAGCTTTTACAATTTAAAGTGAGCTTGGGAGCACAGGTGTGCTGCTTTGCACATTGGCTCGTACGGAACAAAATCCCTGCATCGGACTAGGCAGAAATTAGCATAGGTTTCCTTCCAATTTTCCATACTGCTTCCTGCATTGCCTCATCCTGTTATTAATTTTACATATCTTCCCAGTGCTTGGCCCCGCCATAGCTATGCCCCACTACATTTCGAAAACGAATGGTGCGGACACTTTACGGTGAAAGAAAAATGAGCACGGATAAGCAAGACCCTGAATGTTAGAACACAGTGCATCTAGCTCCTAAGCTTTGCTGTAATATTCTAGGTTGACCGGTTTGATGGTGAGCAGAGCCAGTATAGTCATTAATCACCCCCCCCCCTTAATGAACACAGAAATTTGGGGGGATGGGAATGGCAGGGGGCATCAAGTTATGTTCCTCCGAGACTGTCGTCCAGACTGTTCGAGACTGTTTTTCGAGACAGTATATTAAGAGCATTTGCAGAGCTCGAAAAAGTTCAAGATGGCATGGCTTTTGTAAAGCTCCCTCAGTATTACTGTAGGCGGGTGTAAACTTGTCCGCTTCCAAAGGGTGGAGCTATTCCAAGGAGGTTTTTCTTGAGGTTACTTTTTGAGACACAAGGAAGCAAACATTTAGTGTGTGAAAACACTAGAGTACACGTGCTCCCCTTCACCCTTAAAAATGCCTTGGCAGGGCCTTGAAAGTCCTTGAGTATCCTTGAATTCTTGTCCCTGAATCCTGTATGAACCCTGCACTATGTGGCGGTACTTGAAGAATACGGAGCGGGTGCGAAACACACTTGAAAAAAGAAAGAAAGACTTGCACTTACTGCAATTTTAGGCAATGACTAGACAGCGCCTCATAACTCCGAAGGGAGCTTTTTTTGCAGGCATGAACAATAGGACGCGACAACACGGCACAAGCACAACCACAAACAACGACGAGGCACTTCTTTGGAAGCACATGGGGACCATGAAGCGAAAGCTCGCACTACAGTCGCCGTGCACGAATCTGCGTTATCGACTGTAGTCTAAAAAAAAAAAAACACAGTAAACATACACCAACTGCACTAAAAACGGCCAGAACAGCTATTCATTTTAAGTTGATGGAGGCGCTGTCAAAACAACAAAAGCGGTGGCGATTGCTTCCTAGGAAGCTGCTCTAACATGTAAACATCCGGTTGCAGAATTCAATATGGCAGCCAGAGTCGGCGGCAACGGCACGAAGAAAAGATATTTCCGACGCCATCGCAAATTGCTCAGTGCGGCAGGATAAAATTTACGACCTCTGCAAGGCATGCTCTTCGAAAGCACGATTAAGATGAAACTTGCCGAGCAGAGAGTGTAGCAGCAGTGCGTTAGCGTGCGCCGGAATCTCTCGCTTTCGCAGAGCCGGGCGCATTCGGAAAATCCACTCGACTATTAAAAAAATCAAATAGTGGATATTCGATTCGCGAATTGAATTATTCATGGCGGTACTATTCGATTTGTATTCAAATATACGAGTGTTTGCGCATCCCTACTTTGCATTTCAAGCGTGGTAGAATTCTGAAGGCCAACCGTTATCAATAGCTGTGCCTGTCTATACACCCATATGTCCACTTCCGACATCCCAGGCCTCTTCCTGTGCAGAAGCCTGCATCCAAACAGCACGTGTAGGAAACAGAACAGTACAAAGAAAGATATGCTGAGTTTTGAACTGTGGTTCTTTTTGTACGCCTGAGGACATTGCTATCGCGGACTTCTTTTCACACTCGTCACTCTGTACAGTGGATTGCCTTGCATGTTATGCTCGCTGCAATCCTCGGGTCTCGTTTAGTCAAACCTTTCGTTGCACATTTTGTCAGACCCCTCGAGCTTGTTGAAGTTCCACTCCTTGTCACTGTTGTAGGTGACCCTTGTCCGTGGATGGCTTAAAACAAGAAGTGCAGTGGGTCCAGAAAGCATGGCCAACTTATCGCACTTTATCTTCAGCATCACTGATCAGTTTGTTACCCAATAGATCTCTTTCTTTCTTTCTTTTTTACTCGCATGGATCTCAATCTCACTGCCTTCGCTATCGTCACCCTGCCACTTTTCTGCCGGCGTCATTTTTGAATGTTTAAACACCTTTTGTGGAGCTATTTCACTAAGCTGCTTGAAGTTTGCAATCTTCACAAAGGTGGTTACCACTGTATGGCCAACTTTTCCCACTTCATGACTCAGTTTTTTTACCAGTTTACTATCTCATTGATGTTGATCTGATTGCCTTCATTCCCAGTGATCTCTTTATGATCGGCCCCATTTCAGCGTCAGCCCCAGTGCAGGTTTCCTTTTCTTTTCCTGCCTAGCTAGCTACCACACGGACACTCTGCACAGCCGTGCTTGAAGGCATCCCGTGTCCTTTGCAGGTGATCAGTACAGTGCTGCTGGACGCAGACTTCCAGTACGCGCTCATGGAGAACCTCCGCTGCGACCTGATCATGATCACGGCGTCCGAGATAGACGAACGCATCATGCGCGGCAGCATGGAGCGGTTCTTCGCGCTTTACGAGCGCTGCTGCTCCCGCTTCAAGCACGTCGAGGTCCAGGGGAACCACTACGTGCACCTCAACCACCCCGAACGTGTGGCGCCGCTTATTAACGACTTCTTGATTGAGAAGGCACCGTCGGCGTAAACGTGAACGGTGAAGTATTAACGGCACTTGATAGTATATTGGAGCTTGAAATTAAACTTTGCTAGTGAGGATGATAGCTATTCTGATGCAACCCTTTACAAAGCACTTTATAAGCTCCCCAACATTGTACTATGGTATAAACCAGACTGAGGGTATAAACCAGAATGAGGGTATAAACCAGAATGAGAAAGATTTCTAGAAAAGTGCCCCTTCATCTCGTGCAGAGGTATTGGCCTTGGTTTTCATTTTTTCCACCTTAGGTTAAGGAATCGACCCGTACGTCCACTCGACTCATATAATCCAGTTTATAGGGCACTACGCACAAGGTCAACCCATCGCTGCTGCTTTGAACTACAAATCAGCTGATTAGCATTTAAGCTTCTGGCACGACGAAGTAGGTGTGGCGGTGAATCAACGGGTGCTTGCTGCCTGGAATTTGCCAGCACTGCGGTTAAAGGCACGCAGAAGTGGCTTACGCCGCCACACACCGTTCTCTAAAATCGATGCTCTATAATGAGGCAACTTAAAGTCACTATACGTAATCATCGATATGGTGATGCTGGTAGCTAACAACTACCTCAGAGCAATTCATAGAAGTGAAGCACAAATATTTTTGATTACTTTCGAGCAATGCCAGAAAAAAAACGCTTCTTAGCTGCAGAATTTATTCTTTGGTATGATGCACACATACTTTCTAGCCTTTTGCGGAACATCCAGTGTAAAAGTGGAGGAGAGGAGGGCTAGAGGGAAAGGACAGGGGAGTGGAAATAGCGAGGTGGCAGAGAACGACAGAAAGATGGAGACGTGTGGGAATTTAAAAGGAGGTACGGGTTAAATAACAATACTACTAGACCCCATTTATTGATTTAAACCATCGAAGTTGTCATATTCACAGCTGTGTACCGCATGTATGCAAACGGCACCTTAGCTTGAACTAAGACCCCTAAAAGCATTTTCGAAAAAAGAATTTTTTTTTCATTATTTCCTTGAATTGGCTTATTTCATTTAATGTGGTGGAACTGCAGAATTGACATGCATTGCTTCTGCCAGAATTTGTACATGCACTTAAAATCCTTGAATAACTTTGACCAAAAATGAAAAAATCAAGCTTGGAAGGTTCCTCCGAACTGTTGAGAGGTTAGTAGATGTCGCCTTAAATTTCTTATTAGCTCAGGCAATGCAGGTCCCTTAAATGCAAACAGTGGATGGAGGTTTACGAGTGAATGGAGGTTTACGAGTATTCGTAACATGGAAAGAACCTACACAGCGCAACATTCCTGGAAGGAAAGTTCTGCGTGAAACTTCCAAAAAAAAGTATTTACAGGCAGTCGTTCCTATATCGAGTCTGGTTGTGTGACAGATTTGTGTTTACCTGAATTCACTTCCCCTCCTGCTCCCTCAAGCCTCCCCACTCACCTCTTTGTTATGCTGTCTGAATAATTAACACATAATCAACTCCATTCACACACGATGGCTGAGCCGTGGTGTGTTAGTAAACTTTTTACAGCTTCAGATTTTGACGAGAAGGTGTGCGGGGAAAATCCCGTCTTGCCTGCCGAACTCCAGCACCGCCTATTGGTTGCTGTCTCAGTTGATGCAAGAGACTGACATTGTAATCACGAGTGTCGTGTTTTTTATGACTGCCAGAGAAGCAAAAATTGAAATTTGTGAAGTAGTTGTTATAACAGAATTGGGCTTAAGTGAGGCTCCAAGTGAAAATTCAGTCATAGGGTTCGTAGACAGTACATTCTGATTGCACGCACAGTGGAGGGGATTGCCGAGAAGATGAATGTGATTCATAAGCGTTGCACCACATCAAATGCACCAGTAAGGACTTTTGGCGATGAATATGCAAGGTAAAACTGTTTAGCAGCAATTTAAACACTACCGTGTAATGTGGCCACTTATCTCTGATAGAAGATGCGTGCTCGCTCTAAAGCACATAACTGCGATCACTGAGATTATACAGAAAAGCAGAATTTAAAAGGCTTCACGCACTGCTGGACTGATGTTACTCGGTTTGTTTTGTGCCTGACCTGCACGTTCTTAGGTTTTACTTTTTTTTTTTTTCTAATGTCTTGGATCGGAATCTACTTGGGTCTTACTGAAGCAAATGTCAGACCCAAAACTTATACTGAAGCCAGTTTGGTTTGGACACAAAAGGCAGCCATGCATAGTGGCTGAGGAAAGGCACAGCTGTACTTTTGAGGCAGTTCTTTTCTGGAAAGAGCTGGGTAATGTGAGTGGATATATTTGATGCAGAGAAGGGGATGGTGGTTCCGGCAAGCCACATTAGTAGATGGAATGATCCGAAGTGAATAATCCGAAGCATGTGCATCAAAGGATTGCAATGAGCAAATGAAATCATTCAAAGCGGCCTTGAATTCGTTTCCACTTTTTAGTGGCTTGGTCTAAAGTACTGTCTAGCACAAAGCATAACATGTAAAGGGGTGATGTTTGAAATTTGTCACTGGGCCATCTGGAATTGGGAAATGTGCTGTGCATACTTCACAGCCTCAAAAAGCAACATCGACGAAAGAAGCATACATTAAGCTGCCAGGTGGTGTCAACATTTACTCCAGGTGCTCCATGAATGACCTGTAGATTTTTGCAGTGGGCAGTTCATAAATGACAGAGCAGCTATGGAGTAGTGGGCCATTCTTTCTTTAGGCGACCAATATCCTCTTCATTTCTTTTGGTGAAGTGCATGAAAACTTAGTGCAGTCATTTGTAGATATGGTAGCTTTGGGAGCAACTATTTTCGTTGCACCGTACCCGCCTATTCACAGTGGTGGCTGTGACGCATCTTGCTACACCATTGCAGGGTATTGTTTTTATAGTGCGGAAATTCTAGTGAATAATCGTCGTAGGGTCATAAATCTGGTTAGGCATTGGTATGCACAGCATTCTGGCCTACATATTGTGCTCATGAATGCTGGACTTGTATGTTTGCAGGAACATTTAAAAAACGTTTTGACTGAAAGACTGTTATGTTTACTAATCAAGTCAGGAATTGCCTCCCACATCAAGGTGTTTTTAATGCTACCAGCACACCAAAGGTACCTAAGTACGTGTAAAATAGTGTCTAATTATATGACAGCCTATAACCTGCAAACAATGAATATGTTGATTTTCTTGTATATTAGACAGACATGCGAGATCCAGTTCATATACATTATGTCTTATAGATTACCTGAGTAATACCCCTGCTACACTAGCATCCAAATGTCATTTGAACCAAATGTCATTCGACTCAAATGCGAAGTTGTGCTGCTCCACTGGGTTTTGAAATGCCATCCGGCTCAAATGACATTGGGGCCAAATGAGCACCAGAGAGACATTTGGGGCGCTGAAATGCCATTTCTAGCACTCTCGCGCACAGCGTTCCAAGTCAGCATAAACAAATACATTACTGGCACACTTACAACAAACAAAATATTCTTAACGGTGGGACCTTGTTTACTTCTCGTTCACTTAAATCGTGATATCGAGATGTAATGATTCCGTACTCTCAGCACTAGTGCGAGCAAGCGACAAACCAGTGTGGCCAGACAGCACAAGAAAACCTCGATTGCGATTCAGAATTAAGCAAAAAAACGTGTCAAAGCTTACGATATTTTTAATTTGATATCATTTTAATGCCGAAGACTGCTGCTCATTTTGATTGTTGCATTAATGCGTAAAAATGGAACTCGACAGCAGGAGTGCCTCGCAGCACGGCGAGCGATTGTTAAAGCTTTCAAATGTCATCGAAATCGTAGTGGAGCGAATGCCATTCGAAGCCCCCCATTTGAGTCAAATGACATTTGGTTGAAATGACATTCGGACCCTAGTGTAGCCAGGGTATAAGTTTATTTGACAATCATTTAGAAATATTTGAAGGCAGAATTGCATCTTGGTTTGTGAATGCACGTGAAGAATTACTGTTGTGTTACATGTGTCTCCTGTGACCAATGCTGGCAAAAGCAGTTCAAATGCTCCTGCTGCATGAGTGCAAGTGTGTAGTGGATTGCGTTTTTCAGTGCTTTTTGCTTGAGATAGTGCATCACATAGACTTGGCACTACTAGTTAAAAGTTCAGTTGCCAGAAGAAGTCATAGTTATTAGTTTGCATTTTCAGCCAAATGCAGTGACGTCACTGTGATAGATTATGCAGAATAAGCGTTCCTTTCATATTTTTAAAGTTCACTCCCAAAATTGTTGTGTTAGTCTATGCCCATATTGCATTTTCAGAAAAAAATTTGGTGATGTCTTGTAATCTCGAAGTTGGGACAGTGTACGTTGTCTTAGTTTAACACCGATTTCACCAGCGCCTATCATTAAGTCATGCCCCAATGAAACATCACTTTTACCTTCACACAAAATGTTCACAACCTTTGTACAATTTTTGTTGCGGAAGTGTTTCCACTATGCCTCGATATTACTAATGTCGCCTGAAAATGCAGTCATGTTATGATGATATAGCACTAGCTCTTTCACAGTTTTTGTTAAACCCAAGCTTTTATGTCTTAGTATTGTTTGCTTTGATAGGGCTAATGAAGTAAAATTAATTAAGTAATTGTAATTAATTTTGCATAATGCAACAATAATTTTTGGTGACATAATTGTGGCACCAGTGTATCCGTACTAAAAAGGCTGCCTGGTTCCTGTGACATGTTGAAGTGCACTTACTGAGGTACAATTAAACCAGCTCATGAAACAAAGTGTCACATTTCTGCATTCACTTGCTTAACTTCCTTTTTCATGGGCCTGTACCTCACTAACTGCAATTCAGTATTCATATATATGTCAGATTTTTCTTGTTGGCATTTGAAATATTTGTGAAAGGCAAAAATTAGTGGTCCATATGCGAGGTTGTCAAATTTTAGGAGGTGCAGTGTATGTCCAGCTACATACCACAGATTTGTGTAACAAGAACAGTTTTTTTTTGTATCCTGCCTTGTTATGCAGAAAAAATCACCACAAATACTCTTGCAAATTTAAAATTTTCTGTATTGGATCCTGCAGAATCGTGTTCCATTGTATACAAACTTGTATGTATTTTGTGTATAGCCTTCTGTTCCAGCTACAAGTTGCGTAGTGAATGCACAATTAAAAGTCGATGGAAACTTGTAACTTTTATGTGAGTCAAAAAATGTAATGTTTCTACGCACATTTTTGTTCCTCTTTTTAAAAAAATTCACACAGACTGCTATTGATTTTTCTGTTCAATTGTTTTTCCGCCTTTGTATAGTCCCTTGACCGGTTTAACCAGCTGAGATACGTTTCTTGCAGTCTTTGTAGCGTGTTTTTGTACAGGAGCCGAATTTCTGCAAAGCTGTCCAAGCGTTAAAACAGGGGCATTTGTAGAATTTGCTGCTACAGGTTTTTGAAGTGCATGAAGGCGGTGTTCACTTCTGTGATCCTGTTTGGTGGAATCTACAGGGTGGAGCAGTGGACCGTGAATTTCACTACTGCAGAATTCTCCGAGTGATATTTTAAAAGCGTTGTTACCACGAAAGTTGTTCCCTATACATTGTATCCAAGACGTTATATTGTTGCTGAATAAAATGTTTGTTACGCATTTGCATGACTGCTTGAAAAAATATGCGAACCAAAAATAGTGATGAAATGCATCAAGGAACTCCTTCCCCTCTCTCACACAAAAAATGTGGTTGCGTTGCTGCGTGAAAGATATTAGCCAAACCTTGTGCAGCATAAATATTCTCAAGAGGATCGCATAGTGCTGCAGCAGAAAATGATTTGGTGACACTGTTGTGTTGAATGATGATTTAATGTTATTTTCATCAAACTAACTAGCTTGACAGTTTTGTGTGCTTGCATATATATATATATATATATATATATATATATATATATATTTGCGAGGCTTTGTCCTAGGACTGGGTAGCTACGCGCTTACGAAGTCCGCGAACCAACCGACCATTCCAAGCAGGTAGGCTTCTTCTCGTGGCACGTTCATCGGACGGCATTTCTACAGAACAAAAAGTAAACATTCAGGGAAACATAAATAGGCTTGCAAAACCACCGGGAAATAAACAGAAAAGTAGATATATATATATTGGAGTTGATGATGGTTTTAGGCTTTATGGAGCAACGCCACCGAAGCTAGGGCAAAGAGCGCTAAATGATATTTATATGCTGGAGTTGCGCATTCACGTGAATCCCCAGTGATCTGTGGATGTAAGGAGAAGAAATGCAGAATAAGCTATTCCTGGCATGGGTAAGCAATATATTGCAGTGAAGCAACCTGCAATTTGCTCCCTAAAATTAATATTGAGGCTCAAATATATAATAAAAAGTGCATAGATTTCTTATAGAACAAGGCCACTTGCACCACTGCAGCTATGTGCTGCTATAATGTGTAGGTAGCATTTTTCTAGACCAGCAGCAGTAACTGTTGGGCATGCACAAAGTTTAGGAGCTCAGCTTTAATGTTATGCTTTGAGGTTTTACAATGGCCACCAGTACCCGCAGCTTGAAGTACTGCAAGTATTTTTTCCAATGGGTACGATATGACGACATTAGGCCTCAAAGCGCGACATTAGGCGTAACGTCCAGTGTTTAGACGTAACGAACTGAAGTTCCAAACTAATATATACTAGAGGGAAATCTGGCGCCACTGTCTAGGGGAGCCGCGCTTCGGCGAGCGTTCCGGCATGCACCGGGAAGGCACGTTCCATTTGTCCTTGGCATGGCTCATGAACAAGGTGAAAAGCTGCCTCTGGCTGCAGAAAAGCAACTTTACTGTAGAAGAATGATCAAATTTGTTTTGTTATTTAAAATTGAAGCTTCGAAAAAGGGTTTGTCAGTGAATATTTAAAAGCTTCATGCAAGATGAAAAAAGAAAAATGTTAGTTTTTTGTTGATTTTGGCTTCGAGACGATAAAGAAGCCATTTGGCTCGCTAAGCCAAATATAAAGTAGTACTGGCACTATACAAGTATAGGCAAGGAATGTTGCTAGCTGCAATGGCGACGCCCACGACGGCCCGCGCAACTGCAGCGCCAGATTTCCCTCTATACTTGGGCACAACTAGACTTACTAGATGATGACTAGACTTACTAGATGATGATGATTGCTAGTGGCATCCGCTTTGTAACGGGGCGATGACGTGTCATCTCCCCCCCCCCCCCCCAAAAAAAAAAACCAACTAATATATCTATGTTTTATACTCTTCGTTTAATACTAGCGCTGCTCTTAGGGCAGGCACAGCATATTTTTTCTGTTCCTAGTGTTAGCTGTCATAGGCAATATTCCCCTCTGCTTTTCGTCCACCAGCGTTCCAATCTTCGTCTCGTCGCCTCGACAGCCTTGAAGTTAACTCCCTCTCTGCTACCCTTAAATCTAGATTCCTAGGGTAAGGTGGCTAGAATGGCCTTACCTAGGGCTTCTGGAAGCCGAACGATGATGATGATGATGACGACGATGATGATGATTGCTATTGGTTTCCCCTTTGTAGCGGGGTGATGACGTGTCATCTTAGCAAAAAGGACTAATATACCAATGTTTTATACTCTTGGTTTAATACTAGCGCTGCTTAGGGCAGGCACAAAAAACTTATTGGGCATAAAATACTTCTTTTTTTCCTGTTACAGGTGGTAACGGTCCCAGGCAATATTCCCCTCTCTGACTTTCGTCCACCAGCATTCTAATCTTCTTTTCGTCGCCTCGACAGCCATGAAGTTAGCAATTCCTCTGTGCTACCCTTAAATCGTAGGGCTTTTGGAAGCCGAATATTTCCCTCATGTAGATTTGGATGGATACCCTCGCACTATGTGCAGCATAGTTTCTGTTTCTCTTCCGCAGACCACGCATACCCCATCATTTTGTGAATACTTCCCCACAAAGCTCTTAGTTCGAAAGCAACCTGCTCTAGCCTCAAAAAGCAAAGCACCGCAGCCGAATGTTGCTCCGCGTGGCGCAAAAAGTGCCTTAGAGCGAGTATTTTGAATGTGACTCAAGTTGATTCCGTGATTTTTCGGAGGTAATCTGCTTATAGACTACTGCAGAGGTGACAAAAAGAAAACTAGGGGTGAAAAAGGAGACGATGTCACGCGCATTAGGCGCAATCTCGTTTCAAAACGCGCGCGCACGATGACATCCGAGTCCGTCGCTTCGGCGGAATGATACCCCACATGAGCTCTTGTCGTTCTTAAATTGTTCCCGAAGTTAGTATGGAACTCTATGAACTGAACGCCAAGCAACATTATATCCATTGTGCGCGGAACTGCGGCAGCCAGTTGACGATGTTAAACCGCGAAGCGTAATGTCAGGCTGATGAGTGTCAAATTGAACGCTGCGCCCCTTGTCTTCGTTTTGCATTCGCAGCCAATGGGGAGGTCAGGCTGACGCATACTCCCGTTTCAGCCAATGAGAATTTAGGAGCTTCATTTCCGTGGCTAATGAGAACTTCTGGGTTTCTAGCACGGTGGCCTTTTAGCTTTCACATTGATGCTTTCACATGACGATAAACACGATGTGGGGGAAGTAGTATAATTAATGTAGTCATGTCTATATGGAGGCTATTTTAAACTATTACAACTTCGTCTGCATGCGTTTCAATGTCTAAGAAATTGCTTCTGCTTCTTCGCTCCTAATTTGCTTTACTTGTAGCGAACTCAGAGAAGCGCAAAATAGTTATTTATTTAACTTTGCAATACAGAAAAAATAAAGTATTGTCGTTGAACAGCGGTATATTTGATTTAAAATTAAAAAAAAATGGTGCCATGGGCTATCTGTAACTTCGGGTGTGAGACTGGAGCGAGTTTTAGCTTATATATATATATATATATATATATATATATATATATATATATATATATATATATATATATATATATATATGTTGGGTATGAAATGTTTAAAAAATGTTACGCACTTGTGACACGAATGATCACGCGCGCAGATGGTGAAATTATTCGTCTCTAAAGCCTGACAATAACGAAATTTATTCAGGTAGCAGCTCCGAATTTGTGAAGGTCAGAGAACCAAAATTCATGAAAGCATAATTTAATATAGCCCTGCGAAAGATATTGCTGCTAATACAAATACTGGACGACAGTTTCTCTAAGACAGCCACAAACTATCTTACCATTTTTTTATCCAGTGCACGCAAAATGAGAAGAAAACAACGAAATGAGTAGCCGACCCTGGCTCAACTGTTCGTGAAACATCTAGTTACGGATACAAAATATGCATCGTATGGAGTAAATTTTGGTCAGAAAACAGAATGAACTTCAAATACCAAAGTACCTTATGGGTGAACTTTTGCCATAGGTGCGTTGTGTTGCAGTCGGTCAGTATCCGTATCTTGTGGCTTGATAACGTTCTCGATCAAGACACTATGCGGAGCAGGACTATTGATATGTTATGCTTTTATTATTATAGTAGCCCTACCCCCTTTTTTTTCAGTGCAGATTTCTCGCTGCCAGCATGCCGCATAAATATTCATTATTGCTTTCTTATTAAAAATTCTTATTAAAAAATTAGCCACTGAGCCACCCGCTGCAGTGGCTCAGTGGCTAAGGCGTTGTGCTGCTGAGCACGAGGTCGCGGGTTCGTTTTCCGGCAGCGGCGGCCGCTTTTCTGATGGAGGCAAAAAGTAAAAACGCCCGTGTGTACGAGATTTCGGCACACGTTAAAGATCCCCAGGTGGTCAAAATTAATCCGGAGCCCTCCACTACGGCGCGCCTCGTCGCCTGCGTTGCGTCGGCGCGTTAAACCCTACAATCAATCGACTTTACGACTTCCAGAGGCAATGCATTTTTTGTGTGCTACTTCCCCATTATCGGCAAATGTGATTGATTTATAATTAAACATTAATATTCCATCACATCTACGAGATCACTATGTCACTCAAAGCCACCTCTGGCATGGACATCATAACTATGATCCACAAAGCACAGCGGTGCAGGACACTACGCCATGTACCATGCGCGCCAAATTTAAAAAGGAGCTAGAGCATAAAGTCTAGTTCATATATAGTAACGTCTAGCGCAAGCTGCCTCTAGAGCAGCGGAAGCTTGTTCCAGCGATATTGTCATGCATACCTCCCACTCTCTGTCTATCGGTGCATTAGTCCATTGGAGAAAGTCCATTCTACCTTACTCCAGCAGCGATCTGCGCATGCGCGGGCTGCCGGTCTGCCATTCTTGGCAGTCGACTCGTGCAAAATAAGCAAAAGAGCGTACCTTCAGCTTGCTGCTCGGAGAGCCGATATGCTTCTTAGCACTGCGTGTTTTTATTTCCTCTTTTTCGACAGCTCGTAATTAGTTCTTAGGTGCACACAAAAAAGGCTTACAAAGGAAAGGGGCAAATGACCGCGCTGTGAGCACATGGCTGCCAGAAGGAAGACACAAAGCTAAAAAAAAAAAAAAGTAAATAAAAGGGCGCTTTGCCTATTGCAGATAAGTCTCGGGAATGTACCCCTGCTTCCGTGGCATTCATGTCGCCTCGGGCGTTTGCAGGAGGGATTGAAAGACGCGTATGTCTTGTGCACGATTTTTTCGACAGCCAGACGTTCTTGGGGGCGTGCCTAAATGTCATTTTTAGTTCGCCGTGGCGGCCGCTAGGAGGACCAGTACTAGAAAAAGATCCAATGCACGCGATCTGCGGTCTCCCCTCAGGCGCAGTCAACAGACAATTTGAAGTACACTCTCGTCTGCGCTGTTAAAACGCGCTCAGAAATCAGAAAAGCATATTTGGTATTAGCGTCCCCTCGCAGGCTTGGAGGCATGGGGGTTGTGCTATCAGCAGCTATCGCATCAAATGGCGCTCCCGTGACATTAGAAGGATGGTGGGCGTGAGCATCGTTAAAAGCACACCACCGATATACGTAAAGGTTGCACACTCACTTGCACTTTCTCGACGAGCGTGCTGAGGTTGACGTGGTAATCTGTGACCAACCTCTGCCAGAAAGAAGAAAACAGAAGGGGGGTCTCAGTTAGAGGCCTAGGCTGCAGATGCGTGTCCTAGATAAAGGATATATCCACCAAAATTCGCTCGTAGGTAAAACTACGAGCGGTTCTTGGTCGATAGCCCTTATCTAGGACACATATCTTCAACCTAGAGAGTACCATCCTAATCACGTGCGAGATGGTGTGTATGTGTCAGAGGTCAGAAAATGACAGAGACCTAATCGACGGTTCTGTTTGCATTAACATAATGTGTTTGGGATATCGAATTACTACGTGGTTTTACTTACGCGTGACGTCGTTTCCATGCCATCGATTAGCTTTTTAAAACAGTCCGTAAATGCTGCGTTGAAGTCCCCATTATCCTGGAAGGTTAAAGTGGTATTGGTAAGTTGGATTTGCAAGTGTGCTCCAGCATACCTCTACTTACCCCGAGATCGTCCACGTACGCATAGCACATGCGACTGATGGTGCACAGTCTTCTTGATTCCTGCAAAAATGTATAGTAATCACAACTTCCTCATTGTTTTCCCAAAATGCGAATAATATAGGGATGAGTATCTGTGGTGATAGTGAAAAAAAGTAAAGAACACCGTTTTTGTGAATGTCGTTCATTTATACAGACGTCTTTCGGGCTTCTTGAGTACTATAGAATCCTTTCTTCCCTTCAGGATTTGCATTGTGGCTGCTTCGAGAGAAAAAAATTCGTAGAACACCTAATATAATAAAAATTGTCACACAAGCCGTTTTTTTTTTGTGCGTGTGTGTGTTTAATCTGTTGGGCACCTAAACTACCTCTTTGGAAGATTTGCGTAAAAAAATAAGTTCCATGTCGGGCCCAGCTTCGTCGGACTATTGCACATACAATGCAACCAAAAGAACAAATGTCGCCATTAAGTACCAAACAATACAAACGAAATGTTTTGAATTCTACGGAAAGCTTCAATTGTATACCAATGGCGCGAGGTAATTGAGGTAGAGCCTCCATATTTCAGGTTGGTTAGGCTTGGAGAAAAAAAAATGCAGGGTACCGGCAAGCGCCCTTCGTCTCCTCCGGACCTTGCCCGAAGATCTTGAAATCGCCATCGTATGGACCCCAGGCCATTCGAGCCTTGCAGGGAACGAGGCAGCTCACGCTGCCGCCCGCGATCTGCACTTCCGGGCATTCCCATCCTTAAGGCAAGATGCCACGAGCAGCCCGGGCTCCACAATCCCCTCTCTAACACCCCTCGATCCTACATTCAATGTCATCCTATCCCACTACCTGCGCTCCAGAAGGATCTGTCCCTCGCCCCACCCTATTCTCAGCAACCAACAGTCTCATATATCTGGCGCCGGCTACAGACCGGTACTTACTTTAACCACACGGTTCTCTCCCACATTCTCCATCACTGTTACAACACGACTGCCGCACTTGCAACATCCCTCTCACTACCTACCACTTGGTGCACTCGTGCCCAGATAGCCCTAAACCCCTCCTCAACCCCTCACCTGAGCAGTGGGAGTCAGCGCTGACCAGCTCGGCTCCGGAGCAACAACAAGCTCTGGTCAACCGGGCACTGGAATCAGCGCGGATTCGCGGCCTCCTAGACTTGGGAGGCTGACCGCTTTCGCTCTTACTCCTTTCTCTTTAAGATAAATAAACGTTTATCTCTCTGTAAACACCATGCCACAGAAAACAGAATAGCTGTCAAGTTGTTCCAAATTTATTCAGTTGGAGCATTAAAGCAGAAAAAAAATATTTGAAAGCCTGCCTTACGGGCTACCTGTGGCCGGTATGGTCATTTTTGCCAAGCCTTATAAAGGGCAGCACGATCTGTAGGAATAATAACAACCTTCTGTACACCGTTGTGTGCATAAGGTTGAGTGCATAAGGTTGTGTCTTCAGGAATTACGGGCCCTGTTATTCCTCCTTCCTGCAAGTTATTAGAGCACATTATTTACAAGCATATCAATGCATTTCTCGCATTTAAATATCCATTGCCCAATTACCAACACGGATTTAGGCGAGGTTGTAGTACTGTTACCCAGCTAACCGAATTCGTGGGTTATATTAAAAGTAACATGAGCACTGGGAATCAAGTTGACGCATTATTCATTCACTTTTCGAATGCGTTCGACACTGTACTTCTTTATAAATTACTATGTAAATTAAACACCATATTGAACAATGCGCAACTAGTTAAATGGATTTCTAATTTTCTTTCAGACCGCTCGAAATACGTTTCCTATAACTGGGATGACACCCATGTTGTTAATCTTTGTGCAGGCGCTCCACAAAGTTGTGTACTTGGACCGTTCCTGTTTCTACTGTACATTAACGATTTGCCTTGTAACGCCAGTTCTAAAATAGTCTGCATTACGATGATTGTGTTTTGTATGAATCCATTGACTGAAGCTCATAATCGTCTAAATGATTAATTCACTAAATTCTGTCAATGGTGTGCAACCTGGAAAATGAGTATTAATTTTAACAAATCCGTGCTTATGTCTTTCACCAATAGCAAGTCCCCTTCCTGCTTAACGTATACTTTTAAATGATCCGCCCAGAGAAAAGTAATATATTACAAATATCTTGGGGTTATCCTTTAGATCAATATGTCTTGGTCTCAGCGCATCAACTTTATCTGCACGAAATCTTAAAAAAAATTAGGTTGTTTAGGATGAACTTTGTTCAATCCCCAAAAAAGCACTTAATTACTGATCTATAAAATGCTGATTCGTTTTGTGCTTGACTACGCATGTCCCGTATGGAACGCTCACAAGCAGGGCTAAATCGATAAAATCGAGGCCAATAAAAAAAGCTATCAGATTTATTTCCAATCGTTATGACCGCTACTTTTCGCCTTCCCTTGCCTTGTCTTTCCCGGAACTTTCGACACTACGCACGCGCAGACTCAATATTTCCATGAAATTGCTTCACTGTTTTATTCATTCGGCGTTTCGCCTGTCTGACGATACATACATACCATCTGCCTCACCGTCTATTACTAGAAGCAATCAGTTTCTTAACATCAAGCCTTTTCATTGTAGAACCAACGCATTCAAATTTAGTTTTTTTTTCTTTTAACTGCCGAACAGTGGAATGGATTACCTGGCGGCGTACGTTCGCTTCGTCTGGAAAAAAATGTACTTGCCCTTTCTGATTTATCCTGATTGTGCTTGTGCTTTTTGATTGATTGTAGGGTTTTAACGCGCCGACGCAACGCAGGCGATGAGGCGCGCCGTAGTGGAGGGCTCCGGATTAATTTTGACCACCTGGGGATCTTTAACATGCGCCGAAAGATCGTACACACTGGTGTTTTTGCTTTTCGCCTCCATCAGAAAAGCGGCCGCCGCGGCCGGGAATCGATCCCGCGACCTCGCGCTCAGCAGCGCAACGCCTTAGCCACTGAGCCACCGCGGCGGGTGCTTGTGCTTTTTGATTGTATTGCTCTGTTTTCTTATTTATTTATTTTTTATTTTTTCTATTCAATGCTCACTCCTGCCACAGCCCCGAGTTGGGGCTGCAGTATGTAAAAACAAACAAACAAACAAACAAACAAACAAACAAACAAACAAACAAACAAACAAACAAACAAACAAACAAACAAACAAACAAACAAACAAACAAGCAAACGAACGAACAAACAAACAAACAAGCAAACGAACGAACCATGCAAGCAAGCAAACAAACAAACTAACAAAGAATACATGTAATATAATTAAATGAGAGCCTGAGCTAATGAACGGCCAGTATGTTTCATGGAACAGAACAAAGTAAATGTCGCGTTTCCTGCTTGTTTTGCCTTCAGCAGCTTTCGACATTTATTTAAGAAATAATTGCGTTATTCAAAAGTCTCCTTTTTAATGCAGGGGCCAAGACGGAGACAAAACAATATGGTGATTAGTGTTAACAAAGTGTAGAAGCTACACAGCCCCGGCGATCGCGCTGCAGGCTCATGATGATAGATGTGAAACAAAAATTCTGCACGCAGTCGCCCCATTAAGGGAGCCACAAAGAAATACATGCACCTCCGTTACCTTCGCAAGGTTAGGGTCGATGCCAAGCATCCTGAAGTGCTCCTTGCACGAGGAGAACAGCTCGGTGGCAAATCTTGCCGATTTGGCTAAAAGAATTGGATCTGCAAAATAAGGTGCGAACAACCTCTTCAGTCAAGGGTTCGACAACATTATTTGAAAAAAACAGCAAAGCAATCACTGACCGAGTCGACAAAGGTATAGAAGACATTTCCGAACCCGTACGGTGCGTGTGTGTATATTTTTTTCAGTTGGAAGAGCCATGCGTCCACAAAGCCCGCAGCTCGATAACTCATAGCTCTTCATATGTGCCCCATTTTATTTCAGAGGCTCACCAAGCCGGAGGGAAATGTTCATAAACGAAAAGACGGGGTGTACGCCCCTTGTCACCACGGATGAAAAAGTTAAGTATACAAAGCCCGTCGCGCCCCCAAGCCGCCGCCACAACCCGAAAACGACTTCAGAATATTCACCCGTCCCAAGGAAGGCTTCGACCCTAGGAAGGAAAGCCAGGCTAAGTCCTGCGTTACTCCCCTACAACAGTCAATCGGCCGCCAAAATCACTTAGAAAGGCGCCGAATTGCGCGTCCGCATCTAACCCAAGCATAACATAGTTACCATCAGCACGCCGCACACGCAATCGGAGCAAGAACTCAACATTATATTGCAAATCAAGATTCAAGATACGGTACATCCAATAGGCCTGTACGGGGTTTATCCCCGTGACTCATGTAAGGGGTCATTCATGGCGTGTCAGAACATTACTCGGCTGAGGAAGTCTTGGCAAAACCAAGTGGTAAAACCAAGTTACTTGGCACAACCAAGTGAGACTTGCAGTGAGACTGGGTGCAGTGAGTGAGACTTGCAGTGAGACTGGGTGAATGCTTTCTCTTTCCTGCTCGTGCCAGCTGCAGTGGCTATTAGCGATTCTAACCCATTGCAACAAGAAATCAAGGCACTCCGTGCGGAACTTCAACTCTCAAAGTCGTGTGATGGCTGGTGCTGTGTAGCTAACACAGAAACAAAAAGCCGCACAGACTCCAACCGAAGCTCGAAACACCCAGTCTGCGAAAATGAACGTACTCCTGACATAGCTAAGAAAGAGGAATCGCGACACAACGCTCAGAGCACGCCAGAGACTTCCCGACGGTCTAAGGTATCCGAACCCGACAATCTACTTGATCAAACTGTCAATTGCATGAGCACAATAGGAAGATGTTCGCCAGCGCAAACTAGCCAGATGGTTGAAAATGTATGTGCGGGAATCTAGGCTTCGAGGGACAAAGACCTCCATGCACACAAAGGTGACCTTTGGGATCGCTAGCTTTAATGGCGATTAGAGAAGGATGAAGCAGCTCCAGTAAGCCGCCCGCGTGATGATCGGCCCCGATGATGTCATCGGTGCAGCAGCGATGATAATGCGAAATTTTTTACAGTATCGAAGAACCAGCAAGCCTTCGGGAATCTAGACTCTCGCATCAAAAAGCAAGAAACCCAGCAGCCATCAACCTTCAGCACGCTGTACCGGAAATAAAAATTGTACCAACTCTCTAGTTCCGACGACACTAACCACGTGGTTGAACTCTCCGTGGTGAATAATGGATAGACTGAAATAACGGGACTTGCGCGCTCTACGGATCTGGCGATGGAGCTGTAGAACTTGCAAGAAAAAGCAGCAACTGTTACAAAGCAATGTCGACCCTTGCGATCGCGCCATCGGCCCCGACGTCCTGTGCAAGAAGCCAAATCGTAGTGAAACTCCGCGATACATCGCGCACACTACGCATGACAGCCGCGACGTACGTATGCTACTTACGAAATGTTAGTGGCACTACAACGAACCCTCACAATGGTTGAACACGACTGTGTCCTGACGGAGCTCATTCCGCAGAAGAGCAGGCACATTCGTGCTAAACGTACACTGCTGACCGAAATGCAACAAAGTGCGTTCTGACAGCGCTTACTCGCAAAGCAGTCGCAAAAGCGTGTTCGAGTCCACTCCTGATAAGAAACGATTTCAACGCGGCCCACTCAACGTGGGTGCACGCGTACTCGAACGAGCGGACGACCGAGCTTTGCGGTGGGCATTGACGAATTAAGCTTCCCCTTCTTTACCAACTCGCGTGTACCCACAAGAATCGGCAACAGCATGTCGAGAGATTCATGCCATGCTGGGACATGAATGCCCCAAGCAACTGATGGTAGAACCAGAGTCTTAAAGGACTCTGGTAGAACCTAGACGAGAGCACCATGCGCTCGTAAAAACAAGACTACGCAGTTCCTCCCACACACGACACCTCGGTGAAGCGCCGTAACCGCAAGTCACCCCTACCCCGAGAAAGTCGCATGCTGGGAGCTTGTTATATACCCGCAGCGTGGAAAGAAGCAGAAGGACTGATTCCCCGTCCCGGAAGGGAACCAGTATAGATAACTTACGCCCGCTCTTTCTGACGTCATGCATACAAAAATTTACGGAGCATAATTCCCTAAAAAGATTGCTAGGATACCTGGAAGAAACAGAGCGCATGCCCCACACCACTTCGGCTTCAGGTCACACCTTTCAACGCAGGACATACTCATGCAGCTTAAAGAAGATATCCTGAACAAAGCCAACACACAGCAAGACCACCCTGGCATTTGACCTCAAAGGGGCCTTTGGTAACGTCAGCCACACAGGCAACCTGGTCACTCTCGGGTGCGGTGCCTGGATGTATGCGCACATCTGAGACTTTCTAACATGACGCACAGCAACTATTAAAGGCACCCTGCAACACTTTTTTAAACTTTTTTTTCTAAATCCTAAATATTTTCAGAACGTAGTCAACAAACACATTCAGTATTTAGAATAGGGACTCACGAAGTACCTCAGCCAAAAATTACTGATCTATGTCCATGGTAACTTGAAAACCTGCTCAAAAGATTTTCGTCTCTTTCCCGAGTCTTGGCGTACTTTGAACATTCGAATTACGTCATTACAGGAATGTAGCCGCTATTGGCCACTTCCTTTCTGCTGGAGCAATAAGAACATTTGACAGCCTTTTTAGAAAAAAGGCCAAAAAGCAAAGCAAAAGCGGAAGGCGCATAGTTTTGCTCCGACGACCAAATCACGCAGTGCCACTCCGTGCAGTTGATAACTATAGCTTCGACAATGCTTCCAGACGCGCAGGAAAGAGTGAAAGCATTTATCGGAAGTGTTGCGGAGTCCCTTTAAGATTGGAGACGTGCAGTCGCAGCCCATAGCGATTGGCAGGCAATGGTAGCAAGGGCAGAAGGTGGGGCCTTCCTCTATTCTTTCGAGTGCCGCTCTCATATACTTCCCACGATTATAGGACTAAATACTGTATACTAGACTTCCACCATGGTTTATATGCTGGCGACGTCACACTGTGGATTCGCAAGGGATCCATGGGAGAGATGCAAGACAGTGCAATAGGCTGCAGACACAAACCGTGCCTACACCGGAAAGTGCGGGATGCGTTGTGCTCCACAAAAATCTGGCCTGCTACGGAGAGGCATGACATCCAAGAAATCTCCTTACCCCACCACTGAAATTAAACTGGACGGTATCACCATCCGATCTTCCCATCCGTAAAACTCCTGGGTGCGACCTTTCATGGTGGCTGCAGCAATGCACAAGGGCGACTAAAAATTGCCCTCACAACTACTCATATCACTTGCATGCCTCACACAATCACCAAAACGTCGCTCCGTAAGAAACAGCAGGACACGGTACCGCTGGTGCAAGCATTCGCACTATATCTATAGGAATCCAGATTACCGTGGATGAGCTCATCGGGCTCATCTCACAGCTCAAGAACAACGCCTAGCTACTAACTACACCACTACAAATTGCTCATCCGGCTTGGATACGCGATCCGGCAACGATCAAGTCCCAAAATGGAAGACATGCCAAGCACGCCAGACACAAAATACAAATGGCGCCCCTACCCTTAACATGCACCCTCAGCGTCACGTGGGCAGGAAAGAAATGCAAACTCAAGCCAGCGAAAGTACGCCTCAAACGATCAAGTGGTGGACACAGACGTGGCAGTATACGATCGTGCGCATGCCATAATGGCTGTGGTCACTAACGTTGAAAATGCTCCAGCGAACCTTACCCTCCGACGTACGACCATGTTTGCGAGCGGAAGAAACGGCCATAGCACTGGCCATCGCACACACCGATACAACTACCATACTCACAGATTCTCAAGGGGCGTGTAGATCGTTCATCAACGGATGACTCTCCATTACCGCATCGAAACTCCTCCGACAACGGTCACAAACGCGAAAGGTCACCACTGCTTGGACACCCGTTCACTCTATAGAGCCCCTGCGGGAACATCGTCGCCCACTCGAGTGGCCGATAACTAGCCGACCGGGCTTAGCTGAACGATGGGCTGTGTGTGGACGCACGGCTACTCCCAAACCACCAGGCTATGATCCAAGTTTTATAGACTCACCGTGAAGGGGTACCCATCAGGCCACAATTCCCTAGCAGGAGACGGTGCTCCGACAGATTCCAACCAACACTTTACCACACCCCGCCCACTTACATGCCATTTGTTTGCTCTTTACACTTCCACGTGTCCAGACTGGGGAGAGCCTGCTACTCTTCCCACATGGTGTGACCCTGGGAACGGAAAACAGGGATTGATCATATCTCCGACCCCAGGTGAGAACAGTGGGAGAGATAGCTGACCAGCTCTCGCCTTAACGTCCAGCTGCGCCTGGTGATACAGGCGACGACGGCAGCAAGATTAACCGGGTTCCTGGACAAAGGACTCCGTCTGCAGCGCGCAGTGCTGCTACAATAAAACTACACTCCTCCTCCTCCTCCTTCTTCGCCAAGTAAAATTTTCTATTAAAAGCGAAGCTGTTTAGCAAATCGTATTTTTTTTTGTGTCCGCAGTTAAAAATAGAACGCGAGCACGTGAGCACGCGCACGTTGGCGCGGGCCTTGCGGCGACCGTCCGGCAGTTAACAAAACAAAGAAAATGCTGAGCGCTCGTCTGTGCGTGCCTCGTAGCGACTGCCCAGCGTCCTCGGCGCACGTTTGTCAAGCCAAGCATAGCCACTTAGGAGGATTGGCCGAGATTTGTCAAAACAGCAACTCCAGCGTTTGCCGTAATCGTGGCAACACTTGCACGGAATAAGACTCCAGCGTCCGCCGTTACCGTGGTAACACTTGTTCGGAACGAGAGGGACTCGTCATAGAGTACGCCCTTCAAGGTGACGTCCAATGATTATAACTTCCAAAAAAAGAAAAATAAAGGAAGCTCACATTTATAGCAGCGACAGGGACGGAGAAAAAGGTCGCTGCGGCAGCGAAAAAGTAGCAAATCGGCGGCAATCGTGGAATTAAACGTTCGTGATGGTTGCGAAGTTTGCGTACAGCTTCACTACGCTCAAGTCTTATGTGTTAGTGTGAGCTTCCTTTACTTTTCCTCAGTTTAGTTCCCGTTCGAGTGCATTCCCTACATTTAGCGTGTCGGAGGCTGCAGTATAGCTTCGGTTGCGGTAGGTTGCCGCGGCTTCGCGGTAGCAAGCTATCGAGTACATACTCGGTCTTTTCCCGCACCACCGCATTTCTTGAGCCTTCTTCGTTGACTCGGTCTTAGCAAGGAGTAGCAATGCCACAATCATCAGCGTCTCCGGAAGAGCAGACATGCTTGTCGAACCAGGAGAATTTCGAAGGAGAGTCCCGAAACGTCCACTATGGCTGGTCTTTCCCCGTCGCCGAAAATAAGTTGCCATACACGCGAGTATATGCGAAGCGCCAGCGGCCTTACTGCGTCCCTTGCACCCATATCAGGCACGAACATCGTCTATTGTTTGCACTAACGGCAGCTGACATGTATCCGTGGATGTCTCGGTGGAACATTCAGGCGCCCTCCGCCATCAATTTCGAACCGTGTTCGGCTATAAAAAAAGGAGAAATGGCTGGAAAAGCCGCCCACATGAGTGTTTCGGCGAAAACCTTGTTGTGAGCGTGTACGACCCTCTGTATGCATTCTCCTTGTTCCTGGCGCATTTTTTTGTTTCCTCGCTTTTACTTGATTGATGAGCGCCACAGTGCTCCTTCCTATCAAATTTAAAGGCAGCTGCATTCATAAGGCAGGCAATTTTTCATTTGAAATATATGACCTAGGGTAATTTATGACCTAGGGAAGAACGTGTGCAAGAAGGAGGGAAAAAGAAAAAAAAACAGCACTCAGTTAACAAGAACAGAGGCTGTTGTTTTTCGAGTACTGCTGCGCACGGTTTGTACCATGAAGAATCGCCTTAACTTGTTTCACTGTGCGGTGAAGTAGTAGTAGTACACACAAATAATGATACGCTCGTAATTAACAACAAGATTTCAACTGTTTTCTGGGTAATGTAAATGGTAAATATGTGTCGGGCGGCAATAGGGAGGAGCGATGAAGGCGCGCGGGCGACAAAAACACCAAAACGCGCAGGCAGAACCCTTCGCTCACCACAGCATCTATTTGGCGCCATTTTCGGGCAATAGAAACTGGCGGCCGCATTCCGGATGCGGCCGCAAGTGCGTGCCTTGAGTCGAGCAAGAACCCCCACCAATTTGCCACCGATGTGGTCCGCGCCTTGTACCCTGCATTTGACACACTTCCTGCTAGCAACACGTGCACGTTTCCTCTGCCGCACCGCGACGGTATTTCCCCTTCTGATGACGCGGTCAGTGGAATGCAATCGGCTTTCACCATGGCAGGGTTCCTGGTTACGATTGACCAGGCTTCGTAGCCTGGTCAATCGTGTGCGTTGCGTACGAGGTTTATAAGAGCCTCGACGACCCTGCCCTCGGCCGTCTCCTCGATTCTATCAACGAGTTGAGGCTCTCGGTCCAAATACCAGGATCATGGCTCCGGGAAGATATATCTTCCGTATACCAAAGCCAGGGAAACCACCTGACCTCCTCCCGAAACTTCGCCCTGTCGCCTTAACATGTACCTCGTGAAAATAGTTAGAGCTCATACTGGTGACGCGGGTTCAGTGGTGGATGGACACTTTCCGGCGGCATCACACGACACAGATTTGGTTCAGATCAGGTATGGGTGCATAGGATTGGCTTGACCACTTATCGCCAATGGTGCGACTTGGCGGCCGATCACACAAAGTGCGGAATTGCTTACCATGGACATTCACAACACGTATGACAACGTCAGCCACAGAGCCAGCCAGGAAATTCTCGAAAGCCTACTTGATCCGGAAAAGGCCCGCTCTGTCATCCGGGCCTTCCTGACTAAAAGCTCATTTTCAGTACGGATTGGTGGGGCTAGTTATGGCAACTTCACCCCAGACCGTGGAGTGCCTCAGGGGTCGGTGATTTCTCCCTTCCGCTGTAGTTAAGCATGCCTGCCATCTTGGTTCCATATCGGACCTGCGCTTTCTCATGTACGCGGACAATATTACGGTATGGACCGTACACCCTGATTGGATTCGGCTAAGTGTCTTCAACAAGCTTGAAATGACCCGCAGAAATGGTGTGAATGCGCTTGTCTTACGATTTCAGTCGAAAAGTCAGCCATTATGTCCATGGCCAGTGTTTGGGGCCGTCGTCAATCGCACTACAACTCTCCGTCCGTCCTGTGCCCACTGCCACCTTTCTTCGCGTGGAAATTTTCTCGTTTAGGTCAGCTGCACTATGACTCCGATCCGCCCCCCAACAAGCAGGTCAAATGCTCCAGCTTATCCGACGTATTTCACAAAAGTATCTGCTCCGGAATGGCTCGACTCTTGGTGCGATAAATACTTCAGCCTCGAACTGTCTACCAGTATCAGTTCCAGCACACAGCCAATGCGGAGTGGGCCCCACTTAAAACATTTAATAGAGCTGCAATGCGCACAATCACCTGCCTCCCTCAAAAAACGCTTGTACCATCTTTTCAGGCAGAAGCCGAGCTCAACACCTTGGATGAGTTTGTTCATCAACCTTGCTCCGCCTGTAAGCCCAAATTTAATTCCGCTGCAGAGGAAGCGGCATTAGTGATTTACATCGGCCATTCGCTACCCGTTTTACCAGCTAATTTTGAAACTAGGCCGCCTTGGCTGTACCATCAAGTGACCGACAACCGGCCGCTGCCTCGACTCAAGATTCGGTCGACCGGAAAGGTAGGTGCGCCTTTCGTGGTTATGCCAGTGCTTTAACTGCAAGGGTACAATGTCCCGCTCATTCAGATGCGAATTAAACCTGCGTCTGTGAAACACTTCGAATCCAACCTTCTATTCTGGCGGAGTTTACGGCCATCCGGGGCGGGCCGCAGGCTCTAATGCCGGCCCTTCTTCAAGCCCCTGGAGGTTCCACTGTCCAACTCTACACAGATTCTACAGCGGCCATACGGGATTTGCGCCGCGTAGACAACACGTCCGTTAAAAGAGACATTTACAAAATACTGGTCTCGTACCTCTGCCCTCTCTGACTGTCGTGGATCCGGCGTAATACAACACTCTCCTCACATCACGGCGGATAGGGCCTGCCGTCTTGCGTTTGTTGCAAGACCGCTGCCATTGCTGACAACCGATCCACACGATTCCTCCAACGAGATTCCTCCAAAGAGAATAATATCTGCGTCGCACCACACGCGTGGCCACCAGGATTCCATGCCCCGTTTACCAACAACTGCCCCTCCTGTATGGCTCCTGCCGAAGACGTTGACCCAAATCACTTCTTTCCCTGAACGCAGCAGCGAGATCACAACACCTTCACGGCACAGGCCTTCATCCTGGGAGGTCTCCCGATCTCCGCCGGCAGCTCTGGGGGCTTCAACCCCGCTCTCCTCTGGACTTCGTCCGCGAAACGGGTGCCAATTTGTATCTCTAGGACTGTCCGAAGTTATTGAAAGGGATTATTATGGCAATAAAAAGGTCGTGCAGCTTGCACTAGTGGTGGGAGGCTGTAGAGAAACGGCAGAGCTGGCGGCCTCTCTCTCTTCGTCGACGCCGCTGTACACTAGCCTTTATGCATTGTGTTGCGCAGGGGCGTCATAGTTTGAAGGGCGCCGGTGAGGCTCGGCGAAGCCATGCCTATAGGCTAGCGAAGCAAGCGCGAAGCTATGCAAAGCTGCGCCAGGTGTTGCTGGGCAACGCGAAATGACGTCATTGCGCCGCCAGGTTTTAGATGCAAAGCATCTCTTGCTCACGGCTCCGTCGTCCGTCGTACATCGTCCGTCCATTCACCGGCCCAGGAAGATACCGGCAACACTACCGCTCCAGGAGCCCTTTAAGGGGAAGCGTGCTCGTCTCGTGCCGGCCCAGGAAGACACCCGCAACACTGTCGCTCCAGCATCTCATGGTCGTGGCTATGTCCCTCCCTTGTTGTGGCGCCGTCCACACCCCCACTGCGCATGCTCGGCTCATCTCGGGCCGGCCCAGGAAGACACCGGTAACACTGTCGCTCCAGGAGCCATTAAAGGGTAAGACACCACCGGGCGTTCAGCAAGCCGAGCATGCGCAGTGGGGGTGTGGACGGCGCAACAACGACAAAAGAGGGACATAGCCCCGTCGCGTCTAATAAAATTACACCATATTCCCGAAGGGGAACCCTGAGTAGTATGCGAAACAGCCATGGGCTCAACGCAATTTCCCATTTCGTAGTTCCGGTAAGTGAAAAGTGTGGTAGTTACCATGGAAACCAAACTGTAAATATAACGGTAGCTACGTACCTCAACCTAACGGAAACAATGAACTGAAAACTAATGGGCACTTGAAACGACCCCATGGCTGCTTTGCATAATACTCAGGGTTCCCCTACGGGAAGATGGTGTAATTTTTTTTTTGGTGCGACGGACGGTTAACGCTCGGCTTACACAGCTCAGCTGATAAAAGAAAGAAACACTGGAAAAAAATTTGCATGCGCCTCTACTTGGATCAATTGCTGTCCCTCATTAGCAGAGGAGAGAGATGATCACGACTCCTTCTCATTGCACAACAAGAATCTCAAAAATTTTTTTTTATTCTCGGATCACTTCATCCTTTACGTGCACCATCATGTTACGTGCAGTGAAACCCTGTTGCACGCATGCACGTGTTTCTCTGTGGGAGACTAAATAGCATGACCGGCTTGCTTTGTCGGTGCTCTCTCGGGAATTCATTTACGCAGTGTTCCCTTTGTCCAATATACCATATATCAGACAGTTTAAAAAGCACAGACCACCAGTAAAGTCACGTTGATAGCTTAGGATATCGCAAGAGTTAATCGGAAGCCATTTTTCCCCGCTGGCAAGGTCGATTCGTGGTTGGCTATCTCTTTGATAGGTGGCACGTTTTCATCGAATGGTGAAACTGCTACAGGCCGAATGACGAAGTGACCAGCTAGTCAATACAATGAATTTGGGTGTCAGGTCTAACTCGTCCCTTAGAGAACGCGACATAGGAAAAAAAAAAGTCAGAGCCACGCCTTTGCCCAAAGTGTGCGATGAATCAATTACCCCTACGCCCGGTGGTCCTGGCTCTTATCCATATAGTATGTTCAGTCAGTAGCCGAGAGCCCCACCCCATTTGCTTTATGCAGCTACAAGGCTGGGCGCGCAAATAAGGCATCAGGGTCACAAATTGGTTTTCCCATGCAACCGTCGGTTCTCGGTACCACCTTGCTGTATATATGGGCCACCACCGATATATAAAGTTGACGCATAACCTTATTCCGTATGCTTCGGTGTACATACATACATACGTACATGCATACATACATACATATACGTACGTACGTGCATACATACATACGTGCATACTTACATACGTGCATACATACATACATACATACCTACATACATACGTAAATATGCGTACGTATGTACATACATACATACATACACGCACACACACGCGCGCACACACACAATCAATGAAGCGCCAGGCAGTCAATCAATCAGTCAGTCAATAGACAACTAATCAAGCCGAATTTCATTCAACCAAGCAATAAAACGTCACTTCAGCTCAACGTTGAAAATCGCAGCACCGCTCTGCGGCCACTCGTCATTTTTTTCATCTTTATGTCTACAGGAAGTTCAACATTTACGCGCTATGCTTCTCTCACTGTCATTCCATTTAAGGCGATGTGAAAAAAGTCTGCGCACGTGCCTACTTGCGCGAACACATGCACGCACTCGAGCGTTAGTCTGAGTATCCGACGGCCCTGAGCTGTCTTCGCCCGTCGATCAGAGCCACTCCCCCGAGGGCCAAAATTTCACCGCCGGTACCGGCGATGCTGCGCCCTAATTGCATCTATCCACACACTAGTGATCCCCAGTGTCACCGCCAACTTCACGTCACCGGTTTAGTCGCTTTCTTCTCGTTTCGTTATTGTTTTTGCCGCCTATGGGACGAAAAAATGCGGCCAGGATATGCCGCCAGTATTTGACTGCAAACACAGCTGGGACTGGGCCCGGGCAGCGCGGTGTCACTTCGTTCCTTGTAATCTACTCCGGCGAAGGACGCAAAGATCCGGCGTGCACACCCACGGCATTTGATCAACGCTTGAAAAACAGCACGGGCCGACAAAGGCTTGGGTGAGCCGGTCGGAGAACGAATTTGTTTGTGAGGTTTCAGTTTTGTCGTTTGGGGTGTGGCAGCGGTTTACCCCCGGGCTACGGCTAGTATGGTTGAGGCCAGCGTTGTAGTGAAGACTAATCAGTCGGTGGAAAACGGCCTGTGACGGCCTGTGATTTATGGAGGTGTGAAGGCTTTCGAACCACTTGAAGCAAGCTGAAATTTAGCCACCAAAGACGCCGCTTATCAAGAGTCAGATTTCAGATCAGTCGTACATTGTCTGGGTGTTTCCGTGGAACTATCGGGCCGCCTTGCTATAGTCCAAGTAGGAGAGTATAAAAATTCCGCTTAATTGCTCGATCTCCTTGAGTGCTGGCTATAAAAAAATGCGAGAAAAAGTTACTGTCACATTATCAATTGAGATGCGAAGACTGAGGAGACATCGGAGCTAAGGGTCTTGACTGGCTTTAACTCGGCTTTTCTTATGTCTGCCCCTTTTTAAAGAGGAAGACGGTTAAAAAGCGAAGCTTTCTTCATGCAAACGGAGATAAATCAAAGCGCTCAACCCGTACTCCTGAAGTCCAAAATCCAAACGGCAAAAGTCCGAAGCCAACGCCCGTGGTACGAATCCTAAGGAAATGCTGTGCGCCCCGAATTCTATTAGCGAAATCGGACGGACGGCGGTTTCACAACGAGAGGGTATGGTCATAGCGAGAGACCCAGGTTCGATTGTGATCGCGCGTAGCGTTTCTTTCTTGAGGCGCGTAATCCAAACACCTGCTCGTGGGCTCGTTCCCTCCTCACCACTTTCCCTCACACTTTTTGGCCTAGCATTTTCCCCCTCTTCCCTTCGCCGAGCGGAGTTTCCTTTTAACGGTCCACACATACAGAACAAAGCTTAAACAGCTCCGCTGTTTACTAGCGTCGTTGGTTTTTCATAGAATGCCAAGTTTCCGGTTTTTCTTTTTGTTTTGTAAGGACACATCCTTACATCTCCCGTTCCGCCACAATCCGGTCTCGGCGTCGCCAGCGTGCCTTCGATGAAACTACAAATCCCATTGGCTGAGACGTCGATACCCTCGTCCACAATTCCCACGTATATGCCCACTCATATGGATTGTCCAGTAACCGTGACAACGGGTGTAGCCCGAAACAACCCATTCCCTTTTGAACCCGCCCCGCTTGAACCCATTCCCGAAACGCCCTTCCCGTTTGGCCCGTCCCGTGTACGCCCGTTCCCAAAACGCCCTTCCCGTTTGGCCGCTTTCTGCTTCAACCCGTTCCCAAAACACCCTTCCCGTTTCAACCCGCTCCCAAAACGCCCGCTTCGAATAGCTCAGATAAGTTTCTGAGCTCGCAGTTCACTTCCCAGTGAACGCAAGCACGTCTTGTAGAATTTTCAAACTTATCTTGTGTAGTAGTCCAAGACATCTTGATCTGCACATTAGGACAGCTACCACACTTCTATACGACATCTGGGCAAGACCTCCAAGATGTCTACGCAACACCTGAAGATTTTTATAGACATTGCCAAGACTGGAGATAGCCATCCTGTAGCTCGGCTAACGCGACGCTATGCCTGAGCTACAAGTCTTGCAAGATATTCTTGATGATATCTCAGAGACTGCTAAAAATTCCAACAAGACGTTTACAGGACGAATACTAAACACCTCATAGCTATCTGGATTGAAAGGAACAAAACGTTTATTCTCCGTTTTGACGACATTCTCAAAAATTTTGAATAGCAATCTACGAGAAGACTTCAAAGCATGCCAGATAGAGACATAATGTTTTGTGAAGATGTTTTCTAGTAATTGTGGAGACATAAAGGAAAACCTCTCACAGCAGTTTACGCCAGCGGCATTGTAGCCATCTTGCTATCATCTTATTAAGATGTCATCAAGACGACTCTTATAGCTCTCTTCCTGTTTTACGCCCAGGGGTATATAGAAATGTGGTTATCAGAATAAGAGTGCACATATATAACTTATTTCATCTAAAACAACTTTGATATTGTATAGATGGGACAGCATAACCACATTTTACTGCATTTCGTGTGGCCTGACAAATCTGACTGAGCTAAAGCATCTAGACACACCTTAAATGCACCAATAAGCACACTGAGCAACTTTTGCAAGACTAGCAATTTTATTATTCAAAATACACATGACAAGTCAAAATAGAATAAAAGGTGGCCAAAAGATGTGGGGTAAAAAAAAAAAACTTGATATGCATAAAAGGCAAAAATTAGAAACAACCCGTTCTATTTGGCTGCCATAGCAATTAAAACATGCTTATAAAAAATGACTAGATACTGAATGCCTTTCAGCCTTTCAATGTTATAGCAAAAAAAAAGTCAACTGCAAGAACTAAAAAGAATGATCATAAAAAATAAGTTAGGGATCACCGAAAATATATCAAAACATGTGCATTACAGTGAAAACCTATTCATAGTGGCCGAGTCTTGATGATGTTTGAAGTGCTGGAAATCCAGGTAGGCTGATCCAATGACGGAGGCTTAACCTTCCTGCGATGAGGTAAACACACTAATCTGAGTATACACAGACACGCACCCAAATGAAACGCCCGATGGACACATTTTTGTGTAAGGAGACTTTTTTAGACCACAAGGCAGGGCAAAGGTAAATGCTTAAGGTAGCTACTATTTTACAGGTAACCAGTGAACTCTTGCTGAAAAAAAATTTAATGAACCATTCTTTCCTTTTGATACATGGAAGGCCATGGGTAGGGGAAGTCAACAGCGACTGATGATAGGGGAAGGGGGCTAGTGGGTATACATTTAAGAGGCTTCAGAGTGCCACTTATGCAAGATGCCAATAATATGCCCAATAAGACAACGTCAGTTTAATAATCCAAATTAGTTGCAGGAAATAGTAAAACGTTGCTTGACAACTATTTTAGGCAATATAAAGCAGCATAAAATCATTTCATCAATTTTCACAATATTAAAGCAAATTTAGAAGAGGGGCAACACAAACACAGGGGGTGTGGAATATTGGCTGCATTCTCTTCCACGCTACTACCCACAATGGAACATTTTTTTTTTGTGTGGTGGACACCTGACCATTTGGAAAAATTGTGCATTTTGCAATGACAAAATATTAGGCTTGTGCGAATAGTGTTATTTTAGTTCGAAGCGAATTCGAAGCAAATAGTCCTGGGGTCGAATATTTTCGAAGCGAATTCGAATAGTCGCGTAGAAAACCGGGTTAGTTGGTACAGATTCATCTTCGCAGCGCACAAATGACAGGACAAAGGGGAGGAAAGGCAGGATTCATCTTCAGCGCTTGTCCAGTGTTTTCCTCCTCTTTGTCCTGTCATTTGTGCGCTGCGAAGATGAATTCGAATAGTTGTCAGGTGTCCGAAGAACAAAACAACAGTTGAAGTTGTTCTATGCAAAAGTTTTTATTTGTGAGGTTAGAACATACAAAGGCATCACAGAGAATCCTGTGATAACATGATAAAAAAGATTTCTATATACAGACAAGTCGTAGAAGGAGCATGCTTCCTTCTACACAGGTAAACAATCTACAACACATACATGCATAAAACATCACAGAAAATCATTTGATAACGTATTTCAAGTAAAAAAATAATGGCTTAAAGGAGCCATGAAGACAAAATACAAGTTGGGTTTATTAGAAATACTGCTTAGTCCCAATAACAATGATACCAATATCATCGCAATCTTCGAACAAATAACGGAGATATTAAAAAAGTGTGAAGCAGTCGCGACCCCCTATCCAATTTCCCGCAACTTTTCTATGACGTCACGGAACCTTGTTTGTGCGATTGGCGGCCGCCTAACTGACCTATCGCGACGACACATGACTGGACGTCTGTAATGGGGCCTCTAGTTCCATTTGACCGCATAACTTGAATGCTAACGTGCAGTTAACGCACAGAAAATTATGTTTTATTGTTGGCCCGTATGACGTCATTCTTGCTCATAACACGTCACCGTGGCGCAAAATTTGAAAGTTTTTAAATACTACTTGCTTTTTTCGTTAAAAAAACATCTTTTGTGGCTGTAATGGAGCTGAGTGAGATACTGAATCCCAGTTCTTTCAAATTAAACGAAGTTGTATTTTCTGTTCATGGCTCCTTTAAAGACTAGCAGCTCCACACGCAGTGAAGAAGACGTTCCCTGTGACTAGTTTCAAGGTTACAACACAGAACAAAAAAAATCTGAAAATTTGGCTACATATTTTAAGCAAAAAAAAAAACATTGGCATATAGACTAGCAGCTCCACATGCACCCGCCGCGGTTGCACAGTGGCTAAGGCGTTGTGCTGCTAAGCTCGCGGGTTTCATTCCCGGCCGCGACTGCCGCTTTTCTGATGGAGGCGAAAAGCAAAAACGCCCGTGCCCGAGATTTCGGTGTACGTCAAAGACCCCTAGGTGGTCAAAATTAATCCAGAGCCCTCCACTATGGAGCACCTCATCGCCTGCGTTGCGTCGGCGAGTTAAGCCCTACCATCAATCAGCTCCACATGCAGTGAAGAAGGCACTCATATCTACTAGTTAAAAGTTTACACCACACACAGAAAAAAAAACAGGAACTTGTTTGATAACGTTTCAATAAAAATATATCACAGATCTACATGCAAGTAAAAGGTACAGTTAATAAAACAACATTCAGAAATTCTCATGGAGAAAAACTAGTTCTTCCACATGCTGGGGAAGGAGGTGCTCCCTTCTGCAGGTTACAATGGCACCCGCTGTCGAAAACAGCGTTTCACTTGTTGTTTGGGTTGCTGGCACTGAAAGGCAGGCGCGTAGCCAGGATTTTTGTTCGGTGGGAGGGGGGGCTAAGGTTGTTTTCCGCCTCCTCCCCCCACCCCACCCCCACCCCCCTAAAGAAAAAAAAAAGCGCGGTAGTTTGCAAGCTCCCTTAAAGGCTATGAAGATAAAATTCATGTTTGGTTCATTAAAAAGTCTGCCTTGTCCCGACAACAATGATACCAGTTTTATCGCAAACTTCAAAGGAATATTCGATATATAAGTTAAACGTTTGAAGCAATGGCGAATCCCCGCCCCCTTTCCGGCGGCGATTTCACTATGACAGTTCAGGATCTTGTTTGTACGATTGACGCCCAACGACTTAAGTCACCGCCAAGTAACATGATTGCGCGATTGTATCCTCCATTGATCTTATCATTTGAATTCTAACGTGCAGTTAACACACTCATAACTACGTTTTAGTGCCAGCCTATATATATACCACTCCTGCTGATATCACTTCACTGCAGCGCTAAATTTGAAGATTTCTGACATTTGTTGCATTGCTTCGGTTGAAAAAACGCCCGTGATTGTAATGGAGCTGTGCGAGTTATACCAAAGGCTAGTTGCTATTCAATTAAACAAGGTTGTATTTTGTCTTTAAAAGGCCCTTTAAGGTTCTCTCATAATATTGGTGTTGATTATGATTGTATTTGTGCCAGGTTAAGTTGTAAACTGGGCGAAAATACGCAGACCGGGTGGTATAAATCTATGCCCGTGATACGGGACGTACATTGCACGCACGGGAACCTTGCGCAGGCATTGCATTAAACGGTCATAGTTTCATGCAATTACTTGTTTTATTTCAACGTGTGTAGTATGATGAGTGTGACATCAGCAATAAAATGACGTAGGCCGTAAGAATTAGATTTTTTATTTAGTTAATCTTGCCCACAATGCAAAGTAAAATGTTTTTGCATTCGACGTCCGTACGTTAGCTGCCAGTGTAAAGCCAATGGAGCTCATTCTGTGCAGTATACATCGAATCTTAGCACTTGAGTTATGTGTAGCGCAGGTCTTATCTCCAAAAAACGAGTGGCTATGAATTATGCATGCAAGAAGCGTTACATCACCAGCAATATTTCAACAAATATCAACCCTAAACAGACAGACACCACGCGCAAGAACAGCGCTGTTAAGGGCGAAAATTACACGAACCTGGCAGTAATAGTCCACACGCAAAGCTGAATAATTCAGCCATCGGCATTTGTTAAGTCATGCCAGTTTAAATTTGCGCTTCTGTTTCGAGTCTCAACGTGGTCCATTTCGTATACTATAGCTTCTACCAGGACTCGGGACGCACATGAGAAGCTTGTGCTTTGTAACATAATGAATCTGGTTGACATTTCCGCACAGCTCAAATGTAGAGTCTGCTGTAATGAGCTTGGTGTTCTCAAATAGTTGCATTACTACCGGTCAAGTTTCCAATGCTTCGTGCATAAATGCCCTATTATCTGCCTGAATGCGTGTACTGTCAAGTTATACCTTTTCTGGAGCAGCCACCCCCTTTAGTTACCACTCCCAGATGAGATAGAGCAAGTCACTGCAAAGTTCGCAATTCAATGCTGTATCGAACTTTATATTTAGCAAGAAAAAGTAATAACGCATATACGGCGATGTCTGACCATACTGTTGCGGTTAGGCATGTTCTGTGCAAGCTGAGCAAAATATTGCTGCGTTTTGAATTTTGTCGTGAGATCTGAGGAAAGAGTTACAGTCAAACCCGTTGATAGCGAACTGCGATATGCACCGTGATTTGTTCGATATATCCAATAGTTCGATATAGCCGAACCCGCCTATACTAGCTTATTGTTACGAGCCCCCTCCCCTCTCCCCTCCTCAACTCCACCATCCCCGCATGCAGAAACAAACACAGTAAGGTAGCTATTAACCATACCCAAAATAATCCATTTATTGCAATTAATACAGCTTCTTTCCGCCTTAACTGCCTATTTTGAAAAAAAAAAGCGGTGATTTTTGTTTTCACTTTCGTTTGGGCGGCTACAATTAGCATAGCATTCTCTACACGAAACATATTTGCAGCAGTACGAGTCTGCGTTCTCCAAAATCGAAGAAGCATTGGCGGAGCACATCAACTGCCGAAAGCGCTTCACTATAAGCATCGGACGTCTTTCACTCGCGACACCATCGTCAACGTTGGCGAGCTCTTCCCACAGTTCACCGATGCTGCTGTCTTGGTCCGGATTCGCTGACAGGGCGGGTTCCATCGTAAGTCCCACGCGTCGGAAAGAGTTACGGAAAGTGTCGGCCGTCACGGCGCTCCGTGCAAGGCGCAATGACCCAGTCGCGGCTCTTGCTCCGTGGTCGCGGCCAATCCACATCTCAATCGCCGCTCCGAGACCATGCATTTCGGCGGCCATTCTAGGCACGCGGAGTTCGATATATCGAATGTGAACTTTGTTATAAGGAATATGTTTCCCATGTATTTCCGTAACTGAAGTATTTTTGTTTGATATATACAGTCAAACCCGTTTATAGCGAACTGCAATATGCACCGCGATTAGTTCGGTATATCCAATAGTTAGATATAGCCGAACCCGCCTATAACGAGCATATATTGTTACGAGTTCGCAATCCGCAGGAGCCCCCCGCCCCCATCCCCAACTCCGCCATCCGCGTATGCAGAAACGAACACAGTACAGTAGCCATTACCATACCAAAATAATCCATTTATTGCAAGTAATAAAGCTACTTTCCGCCTTAACTGCCCACGTTGCAAAAAAAAAACGGTGATTTTTGTTTTCACTTTCGTTTTGGCGGCTTTCAACTAGCACAGCATTCTCGACACAAAACATGGTTTGCACCAGTTCGATTCCGCGTCCTCAAAAATCTAAGAAGCATTGGCGGAGCACATCGACTGCCGAAAGCGCTTCAATATAAGCGTCGGACGGATTTCACTCGCGACATCATCGGGAACGTTGGCGAGCTCTTCCCACCGTTCACCGATGCTGCTGTCTTGGTCCGGACTCGCTGACCGGGCGGGTTCCCGGTCGCGAGTCCAGCGCATCGGAAACAGTTACGGAAAGTACTGGTCGTCACGTCGCTCCGTGCGAGGCGCAATGTCTCAGTCGCGGCTCTTGCTCCGTGGTCGCGGCCAATCCACATCTCAATCGCCGCTCGAAATCATGCATTTCGGTGGCCATTCTAGGCGCCCAGAGTTCAATATGTCGGATGTGAACTTCGTTATAGGGAATATGTTTCCCATGTATTTCCGTAACTGAATTATTTTTGTTCGATATATAGCATAATTCGCTCTATCCGGGTTCGTTATAGCCGGGTTTGACTGTATAATGCGGTCCTACCATTTGGGTTTCAAACTTTAATGAAAGGACATAGTTTTTTAGCTGACGCGTGCATTGCCATTTTTCAGCCGAGAACACACTGCCGGTTTTAAAGCTAAACGATAAAAAAGTATTTGCAGTTCATGAGCATGGGCGGCTCTGGAATGTATAGGGCGCACAGAAGTTTTGTACATTTCGTTGCAGAAGCGGGAAATGGATATTATGTTTGAAATCTCCTTGGTCCACTAGAAAACGGAGGATTGGGCAGCTGTGCAGAGCCAGCATGACCTTCGGGCATGGTGCGATGCCCGAAACAAGTCAGCATTTTGTTTCCCGGAGTGCACCAAAAAACATGCGTATTGGCATGGCCCCGCATACAGAAAGACCAAAGACTACCATGCTTTAGCATGAAGTGGACAGTAATGACACAGTTACACTATTTCCTTGGTTGACAGCGACCATGATGTTCAAACTAAAGCATGGTTTCAGGCTACGACAGGATAGATTGGATAAAAATTGCAAAGTTGTTTACCGTGGTAATTCTCGGTTGTTTCGGTTACTTAAGAAATGCTGACGATTGCTCAAAATGTCCTTCATGCAACATTTTAGAATGTATACGTAGCAGTTGTGGATCCAGGAAGAATCACATCAGCGCGCACCCGTATGTGTGTGTGTGTGGGGGGGGGGGGGCGTAGAGGGGAGGAGGCGGGTGGAGGTGTGCTGGTGCTCTTAAGATGGCCTGTTGTATGCGGCCCGTTTATTTAATTAGAAAATTCTGTTGTCATGCACGACCGATTGAGCCTTGAAAGAACGATACTCCTGCGCCCACAGAACTTCAAAGAAGGCCAGGAAGAGTTAAAGGAAAATTCTATCAGAAAGGCACGCTCGTTTCTTCGCCACCAGTACGAAGGTCCTTCACTTGCGCTGCGCACGCTGCTTTGGTTTTAAAATTGGGTGTAGCAGTAGATGCACGCGTCGATATGAAACGCGGTAACAAAAGTCCCAATAACGGGCACACCATGCGACAGCGGCTATCTCACATGGAGTTTCGTCCCAGTAAAAGCAAACTATTAAAACTGCAGCCAGAACAAATATATTTTTCACTCTTCATGTACTGATACTAACGCTGTCCCGATACACTCTGAGTAATCCTCTCCAACTTCGTGCATAATAAAATATTTGGGCGTTTACAGGAGTTGAATTTACGTTTTCCCTCATTAAAAGTCGCCTATCCGCTCCACCGTGGGCGCTTTCAATTACCAATTCAAACGCAAATACTGCATTCGAAATAAAACGAGATAGGCATTTTTTATCTCGGAGACACAAGGTACTGTGGTATCGTGTAAATATTAGGAAGTGAATATTTAAATATCAAAGAATGCATAATTGATCTGCGCCGCACAACTTAACGTACAATGCAACCTCCATCGTCAAAAGACATCAGTGATCATGTAAGGATATTATTCACTGGAAGAAAATGACTTACAATTCGATATCGCCGTTGTGACTCCGGCCCGAATATACACTGCTCTGGGCAGCCGCCGTCCAGGGAAAAAGCGGTCGTGGACGCAACGGAGGGGCTTTAGTTGTGATCGAGGTAGAATATGACCATCTGATGGTTGTTACTGTCGCGACGCCGTCTGCTTGTGGCAGGACTGGTGACCGTCGTGTCTTCATATTTAGGATAAAGTCTGGGACCAGCTCAAGGAGCCGCAGCGCGCCTTTTTTGTCGACCCGCTGTTCTCCAGTTTCCTAGGTTAGGGGAGAATACCGCTTACAAAGCTGCCTAATTGCAGGGGTGAAATTGATTGTCGCAACATCGCCGTCGGAAGGGGACAACACTCAGTGCGCGCAATCTGAGTCTACTCCAACAAAACCCTCCCGGGCTGGACAGAAACGTGAAAAAGGAAGAATGAAGGGCTGACGCGAGGAAGAGGGGCGTACCGTGCTGTGTGTCTCATTCGCAAAGGCCATCTGCCCGCGCACGGCATTCATCCAGCTAAACTGCACGTTTCAACCATAACGTAGCCCCGTCGCATTCTTAAAGTTACCTTGAAGGAGTATTGAATGTGTGCCCATGGCCGCTTGATCTCTCCCTTTCTAGGAGATGGAGCGGCCGTGGTCAGCCACCCCCGTTTGCACGTTGTTCTGCTTAACACACAAAGATCGTCTGTTTCCTATCGGACCTGCATTGTACCAGTCTTCAACCATCAATGGCCGGCAGCCCCTCTTTTTCTCCGCCGCGAGTTAGTGCGGTCCACTCCTTGCTTCCCCTGCAGAGCCAATCTCCTCTGCTGAGATTCTCTGTCTTGCTGCATGTCTCGCACAAGGGGTACAACGCATGCCTTTGGCGTACCGTGCGCTGAGCTTACCCGAAGGCACCGTCGCTTTTGGGGCTGCACCCCTCCGAAATCATCCCTCAGCGGTTCGCACCCCTCGGGCGCTTCGTTTTGTCACGGTCGGACTCGAATCCCTTTCCGCAGCGCGGAAAAAGAGTCGAGTCCGGCCGTGCTTTTGTGTAAACACCCATGGGAAGGGCAGAGATGCACTTTCGTGGCATTTTCGTAGTATTTCGTGGAAAGTGCCATTGGTGGCACTTTCGAAGCATATGCAGCTTTGTTCACAGGCGACGTACCAGGCATACTGGCAGCACGGCGACGGCCGGAAAAAGTTCGGGGGGGGGGGGGGGGGGGCTGAAGCCCGTTCAGCCCCCCCCCCCCCCCCCTCGCTACGCCACTGGTGGCGTTATCCCAATCGATGGGATGACCATGATTATTGGCGTGCACGGCCAGCGTGTTCGGCACTTTCCTGTTCTTGCCTGCGTCCCTTTGATGTTCCTTTATCTCCTGATGAAGTTGCCAGTTTCGTCGATGTAACTGCAGCTGCAGTCTGCACATGGTATCTTGTAGACAACACCGGGGTATCTCTTGCTGTCCAAGCAATCTGTCACGTTCACAAACTGATTCCTCAGCTTGTATGACGGCATGTGCGCAACGCGAAGGTCATACCTTGCAAAGATACGGCTTAGCTTCGCTTTATTTAGCCTAAAGGCGCACAATCAGAATACTAATGGAAGGGAGGCAGTTACGTCGCCACCAACTAAGAAATGCGAACACGGCGTTATGAAAGGGGACATGCTCCTCGAAACAACTTTTTTTTTAATAATGAAGTTAGGAGGCTGAAATTTTCACATCTTGTAGAGATTGAGCTCCTCTGGTCATATATGCAATCAGATTTAGAATAGCTGCTCCGGATAAAATGTTATGCAGCATGACTTGCAGAAAAATGGCTTTTTTGTGCACACTTTCTTTTATAGTAAAAATTTTTCCTGAAACTTTTAAAATAGCCTAGGTGGTTCCTTAGGATCTGCAGAGTGCACAAAACTACCTAAAAAGCCTCATATTCATTTTCCTCACCACGAAAAAAAAATGACTGGTAGTGTGCCTTTTCTTGTTCTGTATATTTTTGTTTTATGACCGTCAGAAATATCTAAGGACACAAATTGCATAATGAACAAGATTTGTGCACTCTACGTGTTATAATGAACATCCGTGCAAAATTTCATCGTGATACAACAACTTTAAGTGGGAAAATAAGTGTGCACAAACTCAGAAAACGGACAAAAACATCAAACTGAGAAAAACGCAATTGAAAGTTTATTTCTTTGGCAGATTTAGAAATTCTTGCTCAAACAACATGAAGCTTGGTGGGGATATAGTCTGAAATGTCCACATTGAGGTACTAAAACTAGAACGCTCCTGCTGCATAAGTTGCACCCTCACGGTTCTTGCGGGTGGAGTCCTCGGTACAGGCCCGTTTCACCAGGCTGTGGCGATGGGACCTAGCCGCAGCAGTCAGCCTGGCAAACATCTGCCTGATCCTCCGCTGGTCACTTGCACTGCTTAGTCTAACCATGATGATGATCGTTGGATGTTTATGGCGCAAGGCCAACTGGGGCAAAGAGCGCCAAAACAATAGTCGATGATAGGGGTGGAACCTTAAACACTAAGTAAAATCAGCAAAAACAAAAGTAAAATCACAGCACGACAATGAGCATGGCTGGTGTATAGGGCCAGATTTCATGATGCGTGATAGGAAATGAGGTTTGAAAACTTGACGTCCGACAAATACTCAAAAACACGTTTCACGGAAACAATGGCTTCGTCACCTAGGAAAAACGATGGATGTAGGGGAATATGTTGTCTGTAGAGTTCTCTGAAGTGTTTGTGTCGTGTTGTGTGAAGTGCCTTGCATGTGATTAGTATGTGCACTACGGATAGGGCCTCTCCGCACCTGCTGCACTGGGGTCTAGAAGATCCCGTCAGCAGATACGAGTGCGTCGCATGGGTGTGCCCCATCCGCAGCCTACCCAAGGCGACTTCCGTGTGTCTGTTGTGTGAGTCAGATGTGTACCGTCCCAAGTGTGGCTTTATTACATGTAGTTTGTTGTCTGTCTGTTCGTCCCAGTGTGTTTGCCATGTTCTGCGCAGGTGTTGTCTTATGTGAGGCTTGAGGTCTGTGTAGGGTATCGTTGTAATGTCTACAATGTTCCTGAGTGCAGCTGCAGCGGCCCTCTCGTCTGCCAACTCGTTCCCAGCGATCCCTGCGTGTCCTGGGACCCAGCAGAGGACCAGCTCGTGCTTTTGTGCATACACGGACATGATAGTGTTGAATACAAGATTAACTATGTGGTTTTTGGGGGGCTTGTGCGATGACAGTGCGCGGACAACACTCAAAGAATCTGTATAGATGATGGAATTGGGAATAAGATTTTCAAGAATGTGTCGTACAATCAGTAAAATTCCATACGCTTCTGCTGAAAAAATTGTTGTGTGCACGCTCATGGTTCTGGCTGCATTGAAGTTTGGACCATGAGCAGCACACGAGACCATAGTGGAAGTTTTAGAAGCGTCACTATAAAATTCTGCACATGTGTATTTAAACTGCAATGACAGAAAGTGCTGCAGTATTGCAGCTCGTGGTACACGATTTTTGTCAAGTCTCATAAAAGAAAGGTCGCACGACACAGGGCGAACTTGCCAAGGCGGTAAACTGTTAGAAAAGGATGTCCTGTACACATCTAAAAACGAAGCACTGAGATCCGAGGCTCGCTCTCTCACTCTAAGTGAAAAAGGCAGAGGAACGGATGGGTGATTTACAAACAGCAGAGATGTTGATGTACCGTTAAAGACAGGATAAAAAGGATGATTATTCAGCGAAGAAATTTTAAAAGCATAAAGCAAGTCCATGTACGTTCGTTGGTTCTCAAGGCTCCACTTATCACACTCGACATAAAGACTCTCGGCAGGGCTAGTGCGAAAAGCACCCGAAGCAAGACGAAGCCCCAAGTGTAGCACTGGGTCCAGAATTCGCAAGGCTGTCTTAGTCGCCGACCCATACACCACACTGCCATAGTCTAAACGAGACCCAACCAATGCAGTATACAAGCGAAGCAGGAGTTCTTTGTCGGAACCGTAGGATTGGTGGGAGAGAACCTTAAGTATATTCATTGTTTTGAGACATTTATTTTTAAGTTCCTTGATGTGGGGAATGAATGTGAGTTTGTGATCAAACACAACACCTAAGAACTTGTGCTCCTTGTTCACAGGAAGCGACACGCCATTCAGAGTAATGTCTGGGTCCGGATGGACCCCGCGCTTCCTGGAGAACACAACGCAGGAGCTTTTTACAGGATTCAATTTAAAACCATTCTTGTCTGCCCAGCCGGCAAGTTTCTTTACACCAAGCTGGACTTGACGTTCGCAGATTGACATATTGCATGATTTATAGGATATCTGGACGTCATCTACATACATGGAATAAGAGATTGTAGGTGGCAGTGCCTTACCAAGAGAGTTCAGTTTTACTATGAAGAGAGTGCAGCTCAACACGCCACCTTGTGGCACGCCATTTTCTTGCACGTGAACCTTTGACAGTGCATTACCGACTCTTACTCGGAACGTTCTGTCTGACAAGTAACTGACAAGAGCATTCAACATGTTACCCGAAACACCGAATGACTTGAGGTCCCTAAGGATCCCATAACGCCAAGCGGTGTCGTATGCCTTCTCAAGGTCGAAAAACACAGTTAAACAATACTGCTTGTGCGCGAAGGCATCCTTGATGTACGAGTCAAGAGCTAACAATTGATCGTTCGTCGATCGCCCCACCCTGAAGCCTGCCTGGCAGCTCTCGAGAAGACCGTTGTACTCAAGGAAGTACACGAGCCTGCGATTTATCATCTTCTCGAAGAGCTTGCACAGGCAGCTTGTCAAGGCAATAGGACGGTAACTTGAGGGGGATGACGGGTCCTTTCCCTCCTTCAGGAAAGCTACAACTATAGCTTCCTTCCAAGAGTTTGGAATGAGCCCCGAAAGCCATATCTTGTTATATAGGTGTAAGAGTGTTAGAAGCGTGTCTGCGTGCAGGTGTTGTATCATTGTATATGTAATGTTGTCTGGGCCTGGAGCTGAGGGTTTACACGTGCTTAGAGCAGCCCTCAGCTCATGTAGTGAAAACAGGGAGTTGTAAGAAGTCTGTGATTTGTTGTTGTCGCGTAGGGACTTCTTTTCACAACAGGCTTTATGTTTCAGGAAAGTGTTCGTGTAGTGTGCTGAATTGGACACGTGTTGGAAGTGTTGTGCGAGTGTGTCAGCCTGGTCTTCGAGTGTGTCCCCTGTAGTGCTGACCAGAGGCAGGCTCTGTGTTTGTTGTCCCTTGAGTTTCCGTATTCGTGTCCATACTTTCCTTGTGTCTGTGTAGGAGTTTATTGATGTTATGAATGTACGCCAACTCTCTCGTTTTGCCTCACGGCGCACACGTTTTCCTAACGCCTTGGCCCGTTTGAACAAGAGGAGGTTTCCCGACGTGGGGTACCGACGAAGGATACCCCACGCGTTGTTCTGGGCCTCTCGCGCCCGCCTACAGTCCTCATTCCACCACGGCCTCCGCTGGTTGCGCGGGGCACCAGAGGCGTGGGGGATGGAATTTTCGGCGGCGTCGAGGATGTGCGCCGTGAGGAGTTGGGTAGCTTCTTCAACGTGTAGGTGTCCTATGGATGTGTGGTGTAGTTCGGATGTCTGTGTAAATGTATTCCAGTTAGCTCGTGCTTCATTGAACCTATTATGGGAAGATGGACTGCTTGGGCCTTTACCTATGTATGTGAGTGAGGTGGGGAAGTGGTCACTGCCATATGGGTCAGTTCCCACTCCCCACTCGACAAGAGGAAAGAGAACTGCGGAGCCAATAGCCAAGTCAAGACATGAGTATGTGTTGTGACCTATGTTGTGGTATGTAGGCTGTTTATTGTTGAAAAGGCATGCTCCAGAAGATGTAAGGAATTTTTCTATCAGGCGACCTCGGGCATCCGTTCTGGAAGAGCCCCAAAGAGAGTTGTGAGCATTAAGGTCGCCTGTAAGGATGTATGGTTCGGGCAGCTGGTCAACCAGCGCCTCGAAGTCGGAGCTCGTAAGTGAAACATCAGGAGGAATGTATATGGAGCATACCGTTATCAACCTATTAAATATTATTAAGCGTATTGCTACAGCCTCAAGGATAGTGTTCAAGGTGACAGGGTGGCATGCTAAGGATTTCCGGACGATTATGGCCACACCGCCAGAAGAGTGTGTGCAGCCATCCCTGTCTTTCCTGTATACCAGGTAACTATTCAAGAAATTTGTGTGTTTAGAGTTCAAATGTGTTTCCTGAACACACATTACACTTGGCTGATTGGTATGCAGAATCTCATACACGTCGTCAAGATTATTCAGAAGGCCTCTGCAGTTCCATTGAACAATATTTTCTCTTTCCATTATTTAGTGTGAGAGCTACTGGAGTGTGTATGTTTATGTGTCGTCTTTCGGGGCTGTGACTCTTGGATTGGGCTTTTTGGGCGGCCTATCTGAAGGCTTGGACGTCGGAGGCCGCTCCATGCGCTGCGTTGCAGGCAAGAACGGCACGACGTCCATCTCGTCCTCCGATGTCCTGGGTGTGCCCGTCGAACCGGGCCCCCCGGACTTGGCCCCCCTTCGGGGGCCCTTCGTTTGACCCGCCACCGCCGGTGGTGTCGGAGGCACCAGAAGCGGCACGGGCGGTGCGGTGGCGGTGGGAGCCGGTGCGGGGCTCGTGGTGTCCATGGCACACTCCAACGCACTGGACGATGGGGAGGCACGGACGGGAGCGGCACCGGTCCCGATGGAAGAGGTTGCCACCACAACCGCTGCTGCCTCAGCAAGCGGCGTGGTGGCGGGTTGGGCGGCCACAGGCAACCCAGGGGGGGGGGGGGGCGGGGGCGGGACCAGGTCCGACTCGCGGTACTGGGTCCCCGCCGAAACCAAACGCCGCTCTGCCCCCCGGCGAGCTGCGTCGGCATACCTCCCCAGGGGGAAAGAGGCGAACCTCTTTCGCCCCTCTGGGAAGGTGATGTTTTCGGTTATCTTAAGGTTAATGATTTTTTTTTCAAGATGAAACTTTTCACAAGCGCGAGAGTATGCTGCGTGTGGACCCTGGCAATTCGGGCAGGTGAAGTTGGTTGCAGTGCAGTTGTCAGAGAGATGATCGTGCTGGGCGCATTTGGCACATGTTGTTCTGCCTCGACAGGAGTTGGTACCATGCCCGAACCTCTGGCACTTGAAACAGCGCCTCGGGTTCGGGATGTACGGCCGGACAGAACAACGGATGAAACCTGCGTTGACATGCTCGGGCAGTGTGCAGCGGTCAAAAGTCAGGATCAGATGTTTGGTGGCTATTTCTTTGTTCTCTCTCCTGATGATGATGCGCCTTACTGCTGTCACGCCTTGTTCTTTTAGGCCTTCGAGCAGATCAGTCTCTGTCTCGGTTAGGAGATCTGCCTCAGAGATCACACCTTGACAACTGTTGAGGCTGCGGTGGGGTGTGACCCTGATCTCCAGATCTGCCATGCGGGTTTGTTTCAGGAGGATTGTGGATTGCTGCTTGGTTTTAACTTCAACTAGCACTTCGCCAGTTCTGAGTTTTTTGGCGTCATATGTTTTGCCGATGATACCTTCAAGGTATTTAGAAACAAGAAATACCGATTGAGAGGAAACCGGTTTCGATTTGTCCACAGATTCCATGATCAAAAAACGAGGGTAGTTATCTGGCTTTGGGAGCGAGATAGAAGGCAAAGAAGGAAAAGATACTTCGGTGCGGCCCCTTCTAGGGGGCCGATCACGTCTGGGGGGGGGGGGGGGGTTTGATTTATCCATATGGCATAGGAAAAAGCAGGGAGACGGGGGTACTTTCTTCCTTGACCTTACCCTGGTAGTCAAAGAGGTCCCGGAGCTCCCTGCCTGGTGAACAGACAGGGAGCCCATCCGCCGGAGCTTGACCTGGGCTCCGACGGCCACCGTTCGTGGTTTCTAACCCTCCACCTATAAACACATCGCCACGGTTGGATCCAGCTTATGTTTGGGGGCTCGGGGTCCGCGGTATCGCCAGTACCGTCACCAAGATTACTCAAGGTGCCCCGTGCGGGGTGCTTAGTCTAACCAGTTCTTCTGAAGGGCAGATTCCCAGTTCTTGGAGAACTTGCTCAAAGCTAGTGTGGCCCCTGTTGAACCACAACACCGTGAGAGCAGTGGCAGTCTCCACTACAGTGAACTGCAGGTTATACGATACCGTCCTGTGCCAGATGCGCAGTGCTGCTTCTGTCTCCATGGGTGAGTATTCGACATTTTTTTCACGCACAGGGGCATGAAAGGCTTGCCACACTTCCTCCTCTTGCTAATCAAGCTTTTGGGGGTGGCTGCAATCTTGACAGTAGTTTGACAGCACCTCAAAATCCAGGCAGAGACCAGTGTCGAGAGAAATGGCAGTGCCAACACAGTTCTGGCTTTTGTGTCCTCGTTTCTACCAAGTACAATCAAACATCACACTGGCGTCAGTCTGACCAGTTTGCAACACAGTTACTTGCCTTGCTTCAGCATGGTTGGCAGAGACGACTTCTGTGGCCGCGGCATGAACTTTACTTTCTTGGCAATGTTGTGGAACGTGTTTTGGTGCAGTGGTTTTGGTAGACCAAGAATAGCACAAAACCTGCACAGCTGATCGTGTCCGATGCCAAGCGCGCGTGCAGCGAGTACCGCTTTCACATTGATGGCGAAACTAACACGGGGACTTCCCCTGCAGAGTTCCGGGTTGCGGCCTCCGCGGCCGATGGCGGCAGCGCGCTGCGACGAGTAGATAGAAGAAACCACTCCTGCAGGGCACTCCACGTTTTTGCAATTGAGTTCCAGTACCAATGCGAGGCCCTTCCGCTTGTTTGCGACCTCAACTACGACGAGTTCGTACTTCCCACACATGGCGCACACGGCGCCGCTCACAAGGTCACTCAGACCGTCGACTTCGGAGATAACTGCGCTAGCACCACTGCCGTTGCCGACTGTCTCCCCGCCTTGGAAGGCTGAAACTTCTCCGATGCGCTTACAAAGCTGATAGTGTCACTGATAAAACCAGCCTCGCCTGGTTGAGCCGCGCTCGCAGCGCTTGAAGGCGGGTCGCCGTTAGGCCTCGCCGTGCCGGTCGTGCCGGCGTTGGCCGTAATCGTCGCAAGGCCGCGCCGCTTCCGCTTTCCCTTGTACGGGCGTGAAGTCCAGGACTTGCGGCGATGAAAGTCATGCTTCTTCTCACCGTTCATGATTAACTACACACGATAGAAAAGATAGCGCGAAGTAGCGAACGGAACGCCACGGGCGATGGCGGCTCACAAGCGGCGAGAGCCAATGGCGGTCCCGATTTCGCGTCACGTGATTTAAATACCCAGTGGAAGCTCCCAAAACAAGCGGGAAGAAATGTTATTTTTTTTTTACGCGGAGATACGAAGCTGGCGAGCGGTTCGATTGAGAGAAGAAGGCTTTGTCTACCTCATTGTTTCCTCCATGGTCTACCTCTCTCAAGTGACTGAAATGGCGGCCAGCGGCGCTGCCGTGCAGCAAAAACTCTCCAAGACGACCGAAATTCGACTTGATTGCTTGATTTCTACGCTCACCGCGAGTCATTCAGACACGATTTTCACTAAGTTCTCGTTCGTATTTCGTTTTCATTTTTTACCATGAAAGAGGGATAGTCAAAGATGATAAGGCAAGTGAAAACAAAAAAACAACATATTTCGAAAAAATGGCGATTTTTCGACCCGCGTGTCCCCTTTTTCTGGTGCACGCTGAATCAAACTTAAGTGCTTAATAAAGGAGCCATGACGAGAAAACACATCTTGCATCTTGGGGAACAGCGCGAACTAACAGGGACACAAAAAGAAAGAAGTGGACAGGACTAGCGCTGACTTTCAACTCGATTTATTGGAAAAGACGTAACTACTTATACATACACAGAATCCTCCTCCCCCACCACGCCACGTGCCCACACCAGCCAATGACATACTATCAAGACCAAAACACTCCACTGTTGACAACGCACCTTTCTTAACAAGGAACACCTTATCGCGACGACCGCTCCAAATAACCAAATTCTTTTTCGTGCAGGACAACTGATGTTTCACTGATACAATCTCTCCCCCACTTTCTGATGTAGTATGATTCCATCAACTCTCTAGTACGCCTGTCTTTATGCTGAAACAGGATATCAGTCTCGCGGAAAAGCGGATAGCATCGGTGCTTACACGTGTGGCAATGTTCGGCCAGACGTGCGTAACCATCTTTTTTAAGCTTGTTGCGATGCTCCAATAATCGAACGTTTAAAGGAGCCATGAAGACAAAATACAAGTTGGGCTTATTAGAAATACTGCTTAGTCCCGATAACAATGCTACCAATATCATCGCAATCGTCGAACAAATAGCGGAGATGTGAAAGAAAACGTGTGAAGCAGTCGCGACCCCCTAGCAAATTTCCCGCAACTTTTCTGTGACGTCACGGAACCTTGTTTGTGCGATTGGCGGCCGCCTAACTGACCTGTCGCGACGACACATGACTGGACGTCTGTAATGGGGAATCTAGTTCCATTCGACCGCATCACTAGAATGCTAACGTGCAGTTAACGCACTGAAAATTATGTTTTATTGTTGGCCCGTATGACGTCATTCTTGCTCATAACACATCACTGTGGCGCATAATTTGAAAGTTTTTAAAACCTTCTTGCTTTTTTTCGTTAAAAACCATCTTTTGTGGCTGTAATGGAGCTAAGTGAAATACTCAATCCTAGTTCTGTCAAACTAAACGAAGTTGTATTTTCTCTTCATGGCTCCTTTAAGCAGCGACCTGTTTGACCAACATAAACTTTTCCGCAAGAAAAGGAATCTTGTAAACAACTGCCACAGAGCACGCACGGTACAAAGGGTGATACATGATTTACTACACACGCACTTTTCTTCTTTCCCGGCTCATATTCAGCACGCCGCTGGACGGCCGGACAAACGCTATTTAATTTAATTTAACGCCACCCTGCTAGAGAAAACACGAGTTTGGTTCACTAAAAAGATTGCCTCGTTAGAATCATACCGACACCACTTTTATCGTAAACTTCGCTCAAATAAGCTACATAATTAGGAAAAACCTCCCACCTCCCCTCGCGGGAACCCCTGTGTAGATGCGACGCATAGGGGGTTCACAGCACGTTTCCATTGAAGGCAGCGTAGGACAGCGGAGGAACGGCGCTGGAACGATGGAGCGGAGCGACGCAGGCACCGCGTTTTATAGCGCGCATAACGTTGAGGGGACGCGCCGGTGCCAGTGCGTCTGCCGCGGCTAAGACGCAACACAATCCAACACAATCCACTTTAATCCAATCCAAATCCAAATCCAATCCAATCGAATCCAATCCAATGCCCCTCGCGAGAGAGTGTTCGCTATCGGATAGGAGAGGGGGTGAGCGGCGGAGAGCGAAGCTGGCGCGGCGAGGAGAATGGGGCAGGGGTGGACGCCGACAACGACGACGGCGCCGGATGCAGGGACGAGGCGGGTGAATGAGATGCCTTCGCATCTAAAAAGGGAATGGCCATGCGACCCACTAGCTCATTTCCCGCAACAGAACCTATGATGTCACATGAGACAGCTCTGCGATTGGCGGAGGGCGGCAAAAGCAAACGCAAATTAGGCAGAGTTTATAAGCTTGCTGAACGAGCATTTGCGCTTAAATTTAGGGCACATTCTTCTTAAAGGAGTACTGACACGAAATTTTTATGTTACGTTTTTTTCGCTGCTATGCGTGCCTACCAGCCCACTAATCATAGAATGACAGATTAGGCGGTCGAGCGCAGCGTAAACATTCATTTACGGCGTCGTTTATTCGTGCCAGTTTCGGTTTCGACAAAAAAACGCCGAGCGGCCGCCATGACAGCATGTATCACATGGCGTCACCATTCTTGCCGTATCGCTGCCTCTCTGGAAGCGCGCGCGAGCGAGCGCACGCGCGCGCCCAGACCGGCCGAGGTCTTCGCCGTCCCCACAGGCCCTGGCAGCATGACGTCAGTCCCAAAACCATGACGTGTACACACGCCCGAGCAGCGCACGCCAACCACAGCCAGCGCGTCGGCTTCGTCACGGGAGCCCCGACGTCGACAGTTTGGGGCACGTAGCAGATGATGTCACGTCGACCCGCTCTGGCCTTTCTCGTGCGGGCGAAGATTAAAATGGATTTTAAATATGTTTCGCTGAACGGTTGCTGTTGAAACTTGCTGGGAGATATCTCCTGATAAAAAGGAAGCGTTTTACATAGTTATCTCAGCTTTGAAATTTCGTGTCAGTACTCCTTTAAAGCCGTAAGAATGGTGGGACAAACAGTGTAAGTTACGAAAGCACATGTGAACATAGAAGTAGCGATGCGTACTGCTGTTGGTACTGCGGGCACTATGCTTGTTTAGCTGCAGAGAACTGCGCAGCTTTGGTGTCGTCTCAGACGATACTGGCCGATTGATTGACGCTACGTTGTCTTACGTGACGGTATTTGTCGAGCGAGCACTATGTTTCAGGCAACGATTTTCTCCCAGAACAAGAACAAGTCAGGTTAAAGAAGGTCAAAAACAAACCAAAGACACAAAACGGCATGCCACGGTATGGTGACGCCATCTAAGTTTAACGTAAACAAACGCGTGAGCACCTCGATGGCAACGCTGCCGTACAGGGTGGAGACACCCTTTGAACGGTCCCGTGCCGCTTTGAAAAATGGCCAAATCGTTGGCGGAAAAGCAGCAAGTTACCCTGGCAACACTGGGCACCCGCTGCGCCGCCATTAGAAAGGAAGCGACAAGTCTGCGAGCACAGAGTTTCTATAGAGTAACTACCGTCCACCGTCCACGTAATTGCATACGCGTCGTGGGGCAACAGACTCGTGAAGCCGTGGGCGAAAACGTGCAACCGCAACGGCGTTGCTACGACCTGCTTCCTTTCTAATGGCGTCGTCGCGTTCACCACCAGTGTTAGCACCGCTGAATTCTCAGTGTCATCCGCCTTTTTGCAAAGGGACCGTGCTCAATGAGTCGTTCTTTTCGTTTCCCACGCGACCCAGCAACGCGAAACAGATAAGGTTATTCAAACTTCGCCAGTTAACCGCGTTGCGGCGATAATTGTAGCGCGGTTTTGATACAATGACTTGCTTCGGCGGCGAGCGAGCAACTCAAAATGGCGGCGCCAGCGTATAGCCAGTATTCAATAGCGTGGTATGCATGCAGGCAACCGTGCGAGTGCGCCGCCATATCTGTGGCCAAGCGTCTGTTGCCAAGGCGACGTTGTGCGCCCGGCCCCCAGATCAGACACCCTTCTTCTCCCCCATGCTACAGCGTACTAGAAGGGCAAGGTGTGTCGTTTTAGGGGCCGGGGAGGGGGGTCCCTTTTGCGATGAAAATTCCTGCTGAGGAACTCCTGTTGTAAGCAGCGCCCCTGGCGGCAGCGGCGGCCGCCGCGGTCGCTGCTTCCCGTGTGTTGCTCGCTGCTCGCTGTGCGAGCTCTGATCGAGCGTTCTGGTGGGTGCAGTTAAAATGCAGTGCCGTGCTTTCTGAACCATTTTCTTTGCATTTCACGAACTATGCACTTATCTTGAGCGATTTGCGTGGAAGATTGCTTTGACTAAGTTTCAATGTAGGGATAACCGCCTCGCGGCCCGACTACGGGCGTTGTGATTACGCGAGCCCGGCAATAAAGTGAGACGTCGTGATATTGCCGTACTCGATCGCCAACGCGCGCCGACAGCGTACGCATCGACCGGGAGGAGTGTTTGATTAGCGCAGGTTGTGCCGGAGGAAAAGTAAGCAATAGATGAGGACGCAGGAGTAGAAGTGAAAGTGGAACGGGGAGAGAAAATAATATGCAAAGGCAGGAAGCGGTGGCGGGATGAAACTTAGAACCGCGAGGGGTGTGTGAGAGTTCGGGCTGCGAGACGGGGCGCGCGCCGGAGAGCGAGTACGGCAATTTCCGCGCGCCTTATTTTTGTTGCCGCGTTTCAAGAGTATGGCTAGCGTCACTAAATAGTGACGCTAAGTATGGCAGGGATATCACGACGGCGGCAGTCGGATATTCACATGTGCAGTAGCTGTGGCGCATTGCATGGTTGGTCGCCAGTCTTGGGTAGGGGGGCGGGGGAGGAGGGGTAATTTCACGACACCTGCAAGGCGCCAGCCAATGCAAGGCTCGAAAAATCGCTAAAGTCGAAAACTTTTTCTCACCGCTCAATTATATATGGCTGCTATAGGCGATATGTATTTGTCCCCCTTTGTCTCTAAACGTTTTTTCGGGAGGCCACGAATATTTTGAAATGTAGAGTACACAAGGAAAAGTCCGTTACAGACAGCTGATAATGTCTCCGTTTGAACCCTTAGCTCCCAGTATGCGCGGAACGTTCAAATTTACGCTGAATGGTGAATTTACGCGGGGTACACGCTGTAATATGGTGTCCCACGCCGACATCGTTGAGATAGCTGTGCACAAATGAGCTGATCATGCGAACGACGAGGAGCCCTCGGATGTTCCTGCAATGGCAAAAAGAACCAACATGCTGCGCAAGCTTTGCTACGAAGTTGAATGTAGCGACGGCGACCAACATGCGATGCATTCAGCAGCTCGAGAACGCTTTTCTGGGAATAGTTGCGAACGAGAAGTAGACCGAGCACCACGCGGTTCTTTCTTCCTTAATAGCAAAAATGGTTTTTCCTGCGAATTATTTTGTCTGTATACGAAAGCTCCCCTATGCAGTAGAGCTTCTGTTACCGCAACTACAAATTTTTAGCGTTTCAATTAAATCGAAACTCCGCTTATATCAAAATTTTCAGTGGATTTTACAACATAGTGTTAACGAGGGATTACTGATTACCTTCACATCGAGAGAATTCGCTCATTTACCTAAAGAACTTTACTTCTCAGCATCAGTGCGGTACGCTTCCGCGCGTGTCATGAATTTTTCATGTTTCACGAGAGAAACCAAAGAGATGTGCTAAACGATACAACATGCGTGCATGCCTAAAAGTGAAATAAACAGCAGACAACATGTTTTCATTTGTGAACTTGGTATATTTTGTATACATACAAGGGTTCTTATCAGTGGAGACAAAGAGACAAATTTATGAGATAATACAAGTAAATCGTATTTACAAACTAGTGTGAGGCTCATTCGAGAACTGTAACAATAGGCTCAAATCACCTGAAATAATTGACATCGTCACACGGGACCTAGTTCAAATCAAGTCATGGGAGTCTCTCTACTGTGCTCTTCCTTAACGGTACGCATTTACATGCATAAAATGCTTACACAAATAATAGCGGGAAAGACCAGCCCTTCCAAGCATGCGACCTAGTTACACCACCTCAGCTTCAGGTGCTTCAGCTGTTCTCTTTTAGACGCTCTCTCCCGGTTCAAAGACTTGGCATAGAAGCGGAATCGTAAAAGTATGTAAAACTTCACTATTGCAAGTGTTAGTTCCCGCTCATGGTCGCAACAGCCAACTTTCGGCAACTGCACGCCCTGCAAGAAGGTGGCAAGGTCTGTCATGCTTGATGCGGTGATCTTGTTGTGGCTAAAAAAAGACGGTAAACGAGTCCTCCAGAGTTGTTACAAGCCTGGCAAGCTCGCCAGATGGATAAATAAGGCCACCATGGTCAAACTCTTCAATAAACTCGTTCCGTGCATCTGACCGAGCAAATTCCCCAGGAATAGTGAGTCTTTCAGAGCAAGGTCGGCAGTCTGTCTTCTGGATCATTTTTCGGGCTACGTATCCTGCTACATAGTAGACAAGGCGAGCCGGACTATTCTGGGTGATGTATTCATGGTCCTGCGGTGCAAACGAGTTCATGGCGTGCTCTGCATCCTCAAGATTTCCCACGTCCACCAGCTTGTCCAACTTACTGACGACATCAGGGCAGCTTTTACGGCACGTGGCGTTTGCCTCACCGAGCAACGCTGTTATAGTCTGGGGGTCACAGTTTCCTCCCTTTGGTGGCCGTGCCAAGTTGTAGAACGCTAGGACATTCAATGTCACCAGAAACTGTGCTGGGGTTGGGTGATCGTTAGTGCCGTTGAACTGCCTGACGATTCCAAAAAGATTCTCCAGCTTGTCCTGGCTGAGCTTCGATGTGAGTACGTATTTAAAGTTGCAGTCGGCGCAGAGGTAAGCAACAAGATTTAACGTTGACTGCACAGTCACGCGGAGGCCCTCCGCCGTGTTCGCACTTAGGAACACCTATTTTCAATCGCGGATATGAACGAGCTCCCATTTGTTCGGAAAAATCAGAAACTCCTTCAAGTATGCTGCGTTGGCAGAGTCCGGTCTCAAACTTGTCTTTGCACAGCGTGATGTCATGATGGCGATCAACTTCGACATCCGCAAAATAAATGCTTCCGTCTCACGCGCAGGTCCATAGACCTTTTCTACTTGGCTGCGGTAGAAATATAGGCCTTTTAATACTTCTTCACTGAAGAGGCGAAGAGCTGGGCCTACCCTCATCTTCTCGAAGCCGTTCGGGTAGAGGTGCAGCCTGCTTATGTGAGGCATGACCTTGAGTGTGACGCTGCTGCGGTCATTCTCCCATGCTTTTTTATGAAGCCAGCATGCACGTTACCCTTCGGTGTATCGTAGCCGGTCTCTAGAAAGCCATTGCGTACGTTTTTCATCAAATGCGGGAAGTCTGAAAAAAAATGTAAAAAGCGGCGTTCATCAGCTGGGTGGAGGCATTTGCACTTGATGCTTGCTGAGGAACCTGAATGCAGAAAAAAACAACAACAACAAAGTTTTATACGGCCTGTTAGAATACACCGAGTAAATAATTATGAACTCGACACATGACATCCCATTACCAACGTTACCAGCGCGAGGTGCATTGTGCTTAAACGTACCCCTTATGCCAAAAAGCTTCCACATGCTGCGATTCCAGCTGGCAGCATCGCACGTCACACCATCGACAAAAAGGCCCGCCTGCTCACAGAGTAACGTCGCCTCCAGCACAACTTTCGACAGTGCAGCCGCCTTGACGTTGCCCCTTGACGCAAATACTCCCAATATTTGCATCCACTGTCCTGGAAAATGAACACAGTAAAGCAGAATATTACAATTTAACTTAACCGCAGAAATTGATATTGTAACTTAGTTTAATTAGGCAAACGGATATATCGCACAGTATCGATCCCGCATGGTGCATCGTCAGTGTATACACCATACCTGTGAAAGGCTGGAACACGACCGCCAGGCCGTGGTCAGCAAGCTCGCCTCCAGAACTGTCTTCTCCCAGCCCTCTGAGGTCGACGAATCCCTCGATGGAGCCTGCGTTTTAATCGTTTAACACGGTAAGGAACAACACTGATTGCAATTATTTGTGTGTACCTCAGAAAGAACAATGCTTTATTTCTGTTAATTGGTATGGTAAAATATATGAAGAGAACTTGCCTGATGATTTCACTTCGATGTTCTCGGAAAGTTTCATCTCGTCGAATACTATTAGCCCATGTCGGCTGAAGTCGTCCATTGTCTTTGTTTTCTCACGCAAGGCATCAAAGGTACTTGGATTGAATCCTAAGCCGCTTTTGAAATGCTGCATTGCTTTCCTTATGCAGCTGCGGCCAGGTAGAACCAAGATCTCGTGGCGCCGCAAGTGCTCGTACAGCTGCGGGCTTCGCATACGCATTAGTATGCACTCGAGCAGCCAGTCATTTCGGTACTTCATACCCTTTGTAGACTTTCTCCTGGCTGCTTCAAAGCATGCTCGAACGGCGGCCTGTTGTTTAGAGGGGAGGCCTTTGATTTTCTCTGAGAACTGCTTTTCCGGCAGTTGCTCATTCATCGCCTTCATCTGGCTTATGCTAATTTTTGCTTTCTTTAGCTTCGCCCTCATTTTTTTCAGGTTCCGCCGAACAGCAACTGTGTTGTTCCTAGCTTTTACTCGGTATCTTATTCGCGGAAGCTGGTTAAGAATTAGCTTTCGCTGATACTTGCAGTGAATGCAACTCGCCTGACCATCTTTGACTGTGCGAGAACACTACTTGGAAAAAAAACTTCCCGTTGAAGGATGAGCATTTGCTCGCGACCGGGTGTAGCCCTGCGCCAAGGCATAAGGCCATTCTGTTCACATCGTTGATGAGGGCTTCAGCCTCTCCTGGTGTTGCGACCTCTTTTTGTTGCGACTTTTTACCGTTCAGGTATACGGTAGCAACTGCCCTTTCATCCTGTCTTGAACCTGCCACTTCAACTCTTACCATCTTCTTGAAAGCTACTCTGCTCTCCTCTCCAGAAGCATCGGACTCACATTCGGCGTACTGGAACACAAAATCACCTGGGAAGGGTGATTTTGGACCAGGACTGGGGCATTTTTAGGTTGCCGAAGGATACCCTTTGCCTTTCGGCGACCCAAGCTTCTTCACTTTCCACGTCTTGAGTTGGTTCCGCAGAATTTTCCTTTTCGAGGCGCAACCCTTTCTTTCGTTTTGCTGCCGGTGGTGGTGGTGGTTCCAGTTCAATGGCGCGTACCCACTCAGGGGGATTGGCCAGGAAATGGGCGCCTTACCGAAAGAAATTAGGTAATTTTTGAAATGCTGGTCGCACAGGTTCCTTTTCTTTCTCTTCCTAGGAAGTGACTTCGTCATGTAGCTTGGTGCGTCAGGAAAAATCGTAGGAACGACATCATTTGTAAGCAACGGCCGCTCTCGTTCAATTTCCACGAGCTCACCGGTCACTGTTTGGAATTTCCGCTTAATAAATTGGGGTTCAAAGGGCCTCTCACAGACAACGCTGCCTGCGTCTAGTGGCCTGTCAACTCTTTTTATATTCCTGGACCACAATTCACGGCGATCGGGCTCCACGGGCACCCGAAAAAGCGACCTTTTTTCTTTGCATGATCGCAGTCCGCTGTTGCAGAGCAGCACAAAGCAAGAGCTGACCCTCTTATCCCGGCGCCTTTCCGTCATTTCGTGCACAAATCACACTCCTGAAACTTTTCTCACACACTGTGTTGAATCTCCAACGATAAAACGATGCGCGCAACGGCTGTAAGTTTCTTGCACCAGAACGACGACGCAGATACGCAGCCGCAGACGACAATATATATAGGCCGAGGTGGCAGATCAGTTCGACAAGTATCGTCTGTTACATCGCCTGTGAGGATTTTTATTCATTTATAACATAAAGAGTCTTATATATCCATTTTATTGCATCAAGTTTCATAAAACATGTCAAATAACGGGAAAGAGCACTCTTCGGAACAATCAAAGTGAAAAGGAGCCCGCGTGTCGTCTGCTACCAACCCGCGGAGCAAGCAGGTACACCAAGCGGCACAGCGCCGGCGGGCCGTCGCCTGGGAACCCCTGTTGCAGCCAGCTCCACCTACAATTTTTCATCGCAAAAGGGACCCTCGCGTTCCATTGGTTTTCTCCCCGGACGACACACCTCTACCTTCTAGTACACCATACCCATGCCTTCATGGCGTCCATGCAGGATGTAGCCTCGGGCCGCGAGTGACCTTGGGTTCCCGTGCAATGCGTGTGCGAGTGATTCGATAGTCAGTTGTGCCGCGATAGTGTGATGGTTAGCGATAGCGTTGGTTACACGAAAAGTCACGATTCCGCTCATGAGCGTGACAACCAAATCTGCAATTCAACCCCAGCCTCCGCGCACAGCTACGAGCGAGTGCGAGTCGGTCATGGCACAAAGGTTGCAACGTGAGCGCAGTGGTCCGCTTGACAGCAGGAACTACTGCATCATTAGCAAACTGTTGCCCTCTGAACACAAAGTAATACCTCGACGCCAAGTGTACTGGAGTGCAGCACAGTACGATCTACCTACCGCCAGACGCGTATGAAGTAGCCGCCGCAGATCGGCTGATTGCCAGCCGCCGCGCTCTGACGTCAGACGTGAGTTGTTTTGCTGGGTGGGAAACATTTAGCGCACGAGAAAGCCAGCGCTAAATCTGTGTACGCGTGAACCATTTCTCCAAAGAAAGTATTCGGTTTCTGTACTCAACCACGTATTAGAGAGCACCTACCAGACAAAGTCGTGGATGCGGTGCGCGTGCACTTGGGTCGACATCCGCGGCGGCAGCCAAATGCAGCGTCGGACTTATGCCGTTCGCCGCCGCGGTTTCATCCTCCGCGGATTCGAAGTGCTCGAGGGTAGGAAGAGCGCCACCACTTAATGTGAGTGCGAATAATATTATACCTGTTGACGCCACTACCGATAATCGGTCTGAAACGCAGCAGACGACGTGCGCTGGTGTTTCTTTTTTCTTCTTCTTCGTGATGCGGGCGCAAAGAGCATGCGCTGGCACGGTGGCCACCGACATGGCGGTTTTCAGTGTTGCCAGGCGGAGAAATCGCCCGCTAAACTTTTCATTGAATACCGCCTATACGTGTCGCCACCCTGTACGGCGGACGCGTGAATCAAGGGACCCTAGGCTGCAGGGCGGTCTGTGATGTCATTGTGGACCACAAAAACACACGATTTAGAGGGGAAATCAAACTTTTAACTTAAATTGATTCATTTCCCGGTGAACAAAGCGTCGTTTGCATTCGGACAAGCGCTGGCGGCACTATAAAACACGAAATCTTTCGAATAACACAAGCCTCACACTGGAAGCTGCTGGAAGTTCATAGTCTGGCAGGGAAAGTTTTTTAAGCGTACACTCACCTGAAGTGTGTCCCAGAAGAATTACAACAAAACATTTTCCCGAAGCCGCGTGTGTCCGAGCTGGGAGCCATAAGTTGCACACCTCTTTCTTGAGACGACGCCACTTCTGCCACCTCGACTAAATTCTGAAGGCGTCATTTCACCAATACACTGTTCACACTAAAATCGCTACAGTGAACGAGAAGCCACCGCTGAGAGCGCAACGAACTTTCCAGTTTTCTTTCACACACACTACCAGCGTTATCGCTGCTGACAGTAAACCTACTGTAGTCGCTGGCACAGCTAACGACAGACGTCGACACGGAAGGACGGTTTCAGCTAAATGTAATACCACAAAAGAGGAAACGGTTTGAAACACAGCTAGAGCGCATTCCCGGTGCAACACGGCTTCCTGGCATGGAGGCTTCCCGGCATTCACTGGCCCCAGGGTTGCCACTGAGTTTTGGGTCAATATCGCCAGACGGCCAGCAAAAAGTCGCCGAATGTCGCCATTTTCGCTTTAGAATTCGCCAACAGTGCCGCCACACTAAATATCTACGGCAACGCCTAAAAATAAAAGCTCCCAATTTTGTATAACCCCATAAAAATCAGCAACGTTCATGTTTTTCAATGCCAGTCGTATGGTACGCTTCATAATGCCTGGTTCTTCGACTAGCCGTTAGCCGGCGCCGCAGGAAAAGCCCACTCTGGAGTAAGCAGCGGCTGTAGTATTGGTGGAAAAAAAGCAGAGAAGTCGATAAAGTGTCATCCCAAGCAGGGGTAGCGGCAGGGCAGAATTGAAAAGAAATCTGAGGAGGGTCAACTAAATTTAAGTTACTAAGATAGGCTAGATGGCGCATGCCGTTACGTCGATTCAAAGGGGAGGCCATGGAGGAAAGAAAAGGTTAGGAGAGGCCCTGACGTCACATTTGTGAAGCCGAGTCCCGCCATGACTTGAGCCCAGCACTCTATCCCATCATACTTTGCTGTCTCCGGTTTGATTTGACTAACATGGCGTCGCCCTGCCCTCCCGCTTCGAAGCGAAAACAGCTTCGTCGCTAATTCCTCGCTGCGATATCATGTTCTAAGCTGTTGATTTCGCCTTCAATTTGCCCATTCTAACCCTCACCCAAAGTTTAAATCGAAAAACGGCCTTCGTTTTTGAGATAGAAGGACGATTTTTCAGCTCTTAAGCCTGGCAAAGTAGCGTTTGTCGTTGTCATAGCAACAGGCTCGCGGGATGGCGAACGCAGACGCCTCCGACGGCAGAGTTTTCAAACTGGCCTAATTTAAAAACGTTTGTCGTAGCGACTGCGTTGGTTTGCAAGCGTAGCGAGGCAGCGACATACCAAGCGCCTTAAAAATTTGTCCGTTCTATTTGCCCAAATTTGGCCGCCGCAGTTGTAAACGAGTAAGCAACATTGTCCATGGGCTCAAGAAAAATGACGTAACTTCCTCCACACTTTTTGCAATGCTTTGGGATGCTAGGGGCCTCTCCTGAGTATTCTTTCCTCCATGGGGGAGGCCTTTGATCATCATCATCATCACTTTGGCGGGAAAAGCCAACTTTGGCAGCGGTTTGCGCGCAGGCGGCCGCGGCCGCGGTGCAGCAATCCTCCCTGTTCTGTGAGACTGTGGCACAACCAGCACAACCACAGCTTGGGGAGCGCGCTCCTCCAGGGAGTTTATTCTAGTAACGTTGCTTCGAGGCTCGAGCGGAAGCTCTCCGTACTCTTGTGCGCTCCGTACTCGCCACTATCGGGGCGCGCGGTGGCCCCGCGCCGTTTCACACCAGCTACGTAGCCGCTGAAGGCCTGGGTCGCACTAGAGAGGCTTTCTTGTCGCACAGGCCACCCGTTTTCGGGAGCAACGCGGCAGTAGATCATTTACGCTGTCGTAGCCTACGCGGGGGCAGCGGGGGCAGCGGATGCTCGGTAAGCGCCACTCGCCAACACCAGCGGGCTGGGCGCACGAAATCTCCGGACAATCCGGCCGCCGAGCCACCAAACGACCAGCGAGAATTTTCTCGCCCCGCCGCCGACCCCTCGCCGCACACGCAGTCGTTCCTAACGGAGATGCTCCCCGAGATGCAATCTCGTTGTTGCAGCAAGCCAGTAGCTTGATCGAGTCCCTTTCAGGCGCTCTAAAGGTTTCCCTGGAGGCACCGAAGCTGTCAAGGCCACTGGTGAGGCTGGAAATATCAGTTTACCGCGGTTACGAGGATACCATCAGCGTGACCGACTTCACTATATGGGACTCAGCGACAGCGATATGCTCGCGCGTGTCGTGCCAGTCGTGCTTACGAAGCGAGCAGCGCAGTGGTACCAGCTTGCCGGTCACCGATCCGCCACGTTCACTGAACTCAAGGCGGCAATCCGTCGCTAATTTCTTCCAGTGGACTGCCATCGGAGGACGCGGCGTGAACTGGAGCTGCGCACACAAGCTCCCTAGGAATCCCTCCTAGTGTTTGTGCGGAGTATGGGGAAGCTGTATCAAATCGCCGAACCGGCAGCCCTGAACGATGAACACGTCGAGAGGGTTATCAGGCAGGCGCAACCCACTTTTGCGGCGTACCTGCGCGGCGCTCGGTTCCGCGACCTGGGCCACATACTCGCTTCCCTAGCGTATCGCCCTCTTCCTCCGGCAAGCGAGGCTCTTGAGCCCCGCTGCGCGTGGAAGGGAGCTTCCTCTTTTTCTCGCCACCCGCCGGACGCCGCCCACGCAATCGGAGCGGAAGACAAAGGTCTGTTGGAAATTAGCGAACGAGCTTTGGACCCATACACTTACGGACGCCACACGGCCAATGCCAGGAAAAAGCCTGCAACAACCGCCCTGAACTCTCAGGTCCGGCGGCAGGCGGAGACACTCCAAGGGATGCCAATCGCGGGAAAACCCGTGGTGGGCTGCGCTGTTTTCGTTGCAGAAAAGAGGGCCACATGAAGCGCAACTGCTCCCAGCCGCCGGCGCAGTTGGGAAACGCAGGTGACGGCCGAGCGGGAAAGCCCGTTCGGCCGAAGTTCGGCAGCACACCGCAATGAAAGAGGCGGATTCTGGCCCCTCCCAAGGCCGCCCGGGTTACCACGTCGGAGGGCCTGCTCCGTTCATCAGTGTCGTCATTGCGGGCCGAGAATCCCGGCTTTATTGGACACGAGAGCTAGCGCTTTGTTCGGAGACGAAATGTTGTACGTCTTGCAACAGCGTTCTGTTCGCCTCAGGGAGTGCCGAGCTGCGTTCAGCCTTGCCAGCGGTGTTGCGCGTGCCGGCGGCGCCGCAAGGTTGACAGTTCGATGGTACGGGCGGAGGAGTCGATGTCGTTTTATCCGCCTGCCAAGCCAGAGTGTCCCCGTGATTTTGGGCCGCGACTTTCTTCGGAAGTCCAGAATTACGATCGACATTACGATCCTGCTTTCTGACCCCCGATGACAACCCCCATGCCGCCGCCTCGACATGACCACGCCTCGGGCGAAATAAGACCGATAAGACACTGAACAGAGACGACTGAAACTTTCGAACACCGCATGACCGCATCACGCGCAGAGGTCATGGCAGAGGTATTGCGGCCGTGTCAAAGCAACACCGACTAGGCAGAGCAACGCCACCCAGACTGGAAATAATTTCCTCTAGGTGGCGTTGGGCAGAGCCGTCGGGACGGACGGAGAAAGAGAAGTGGGGGAGCGAGAGTCCCAAGCCGAAATTCGCCATAAAATCGCCATGTCGCCATTTGTGATTTTCGATCGCCACGGGCCTCTCAAAGTCGCCAATTTGGCGAAAAGTCGCCACCAGTGGCAACCCTGACTGGCCCCCAGATTAGAAAATTTGAAAATAATCAGTAAGTTGCATCTCAATTTCTTCCACATTTAAATTTAAAAAAGATTTGCAAACTAATTGCAGAATTCATAATAATTTTCTACGGCTTTATTAGCAAAACCTACTCTTCTTTTTGTGTGCGGTCCTAAAAAACACCGCCTTCACGATATTCCCTTCCCCACGCATAAGCTTCGCAAATCTGCCACAGCTTCGCACTTGTTTTGTTGTGTAAAGCAGCCGCCTGTGGCGCTAGTATCTTACCCCCTTTTTGGCGCGGTTGTTTGAATGTGGAATAACGAGCTGCAATGATTGATAGCGGTTCTAATCAGGAAACACTGTTGAGACTGGATTTTGCCCTACCTGATAAGCATCCGTGTAAGTGTGACGCGGCATTCAACGAAAGATTTATGCCGGTGTGCAGTCAGTTCGTTAGCAGCATCGTGCGAGTATATCAGTGCTTTGCTATAAAACAAAAAAAAAACTTTGCTATAAAATGTGTCAACATTATAAACGCTGCCTATTTGAAGATGAAACAAGGGTACATATAGACGTTCAGTTTGTTTTAAGGAATAAAGAGTTTTCGCGCCTGAAAGTGGATCAGCTTGAGAAAGCAGCTTGTCTCGATCAAAACGAACAGCGACTGCTTTCGTACGGGTACGCCGTCGCAGCGCAGCGCGTAAGGTGAAATATACTTTGCAAAATGTTTGTGTGGGCGTGTGTGTAGAGAAGGGGAAGCACTCTGCACTACCTCTGCACCAGGCCAGAATTCTTACGCAATATGCATACGTGTCGAACAATTTCAGAGCTTGCCTATTGGCCACTATTGCAAAACGCATCTAACATGCTCAAAATAGGGCAAAATTATTTTATAGAGCACCGCCCAGGCCTAAGCGACGCGCAGGCGGAGATTTGGAAGAATAATTGTGCGGGAAGTCGGCAAGCTTTACGCCAATTCACTCCGTACGCGTGCGAGCGAGTACATGTGATAGCAATCACTTACCCCCTACCTACATGCAGAGCGCCGATATCGATTATAGGCTACTGTTTCGCGATTCCAGTGCTTTGGGGACGTAATGATTTGGAGTAGATGCACCTAGCACTGAAGGTATCAGCCAAAAGATTGCGTGCAAATGCCTCCTACGTGCAAATCACCGAGATTCTAACTGCGCCAGCGCTGCGCTCCTCTCACGACAAAATCAAACGTGCAGCGAACTTTCGCAAAGGCGTAGCGACGACTTGAGCAATACGTAGCGGTGCGCGTAGTTTGTCAAAGCACGCATCCTGGGATCCAAAGCAAGCGCAATGCCTGAGAGCCTGAGACGCCACAGCAGGACTGCTTTCAAATGGGCGCCGCCATTTTGGCTACAGCTTCAGTGGAAGTGACGTCGGTGACATCACGATGCTGGGGCGCTATTTAGTGGGGGGGGGGGGGGGGGGTCGGCCTGGTCCCTTACGGGATATGGTTTGGGAATACGCTGCCGGGCGCTTACGGAAGGGGGTGTGGTTTGACCTGTAGCGCGCAAGGGCAAAACTGGTCACCCCGCGAATACTGCTCGAGGTAGCGTAGAGTAAAAACCAAAACCAAAACGCTTAGACGAGCCACGGCATGAGGGAATAAGCGCTTTGTACGACAGATAGTGTCGCCTTGTCGCTGAAACTGACCAAGATCAAGCAGCCGCAACCTTCACTCCCACATGTTCAGCCACACAAGCGTAGATGGCGTCTGTTATTTCTGTGTCAGGGCAATTTAAAACCATCTTGGCTAACCTTCGGTAACTGGAAAGCAGAAATTGTAAACGCAGCAACTCCCTTCTAAAACGCTCATTCGGCGTCAAAGTAACACTATCGCGTCCAACATGTCACTGCAACTTTTTCTGATGCAAAAATAACTGTCGGACGGTCTTCTTCATCCTGATCGATAGCAACGTGGTGTTGGAATTGCGCCTAACTTCATTAGCTTGGGCAGACGTTAGTGGGACTTCTTCTGTGGAAATAACAATGGGACACGCGGCGTTATCACGCGCATTTGGAGGCTGCTGTGAGCGGCCTCTGATTCTGATGCGCATGCTTCCGTTCCATCACCTATGTGACGCCCGGCCGCCGGTAATGGCCGCGTTTTTCAGTTTAGGTTCCCAAAACACCAGTCTTCACGAGCTGTTTGCGTCGCGCGCATTCACGCTTGAAACGCAGTATATTTGCATGTCGCACTCTTTTTATTGGCCCTGTTGGATGGCCTTATTTTTACGCCGTCGAAAATTTGAGCGCAGTTGGCCTTTAGGGAAAAGCTTCAGTATAACAAGCAGCGGACTGCATGCTTTGTTAGGCAAGCGGATGTTGGATTAGCCGCAACGATGTTGTTTTAGCCCACTCCCTCCTCTGCTTCGTTTTAAGTGGATTGTCTTCGTCGTACGCAATCCCAGTAGGCTACTTCTTCACTAAACGTCCAACGGGTAGTCAGCTTCCCGAGCTAGTACTCTTTGTGATGAAAAAAGGAAAAAACATGTGGTTGCCGCATAGTGCAACTTGTCACCGACTACCACCGAGTCAAAATGAAGATGCTGGACCAGGGCACTCTGGCGTTTGAAGTAGAACCCCCGTGCGACTGTAACAAACATGTACTCCTAAGTTTCGACTCCTGCGATGTGCTGAAGAATGAACGCACGCTCATGACGTAGGACCGAAGGGGAAAATTTAGGTATCTTACCTAAAGTATGTGTATGACCTGCAGGAGAACGTGACGGTGAAACCGGTCCGTTATCTACACCGAAAGCCCGTCCATACGAATAATATCGAAAAGATGAACGTGAGAAGGGCCATTCAAGTTCTGCCTCCGGCTGTGACCGCTGCCTTGTAACACCTAAAAGAACAAGCCAGGCACACATGCAGCCCATTGTTCGCAAATGCAGGCCACACCATCACATTCATGAGGAACTTCTATCAGGGGTTCATACTTCTGGACATGAGCAATACAACCCGGCACCTGCGCCAAAAGTTCCCCGATGTCCGGCACTACGGCGATGCTGACTATGACAGGCTTGAGTGGCTGGAGGTTACCATGCCTATGTACTTGGAAGATGTTAAAAGAAGTTGCGGCGATCCAAGCGAGTTCCTCACGAAGGAGACGTATGAGGAATTTTCTATCACCACCTACTCTAGTGTTTCCTGCATAAGGTACCTTCTGAAAACCGATAGCTTCCTGTTCGTGCATATACCGAATAGAGAAACGGAGCGAGAGCCCATTGTCTTACCAATTGAGCTACGAACACACGCAGATACAGGGGAGACAGACGGTGTATTCACCGAGCACAGCTGTGGGTTTACCCCCTGCGTTCTCGCTGAACGCCACGTGATAGCGTCACGCGACCTCTCGCGCCTCTGTGCGCTCCGTCCACGGCACGTGTGGCGGCCGTGTGCACCAGTGGTTTGTCCAGGTAGACCTCGAAAAGTTTGGACTCGTGTGCAATACCGATACCAAACAACCGACTACCATACGTGGAATGTGCTTTGAGTTAACTTTCACGAATAATATAACTGCGCTGAAAACGCAAAGTCTGAGTGCGTATCACACCGGTCATCAGTCCGTTCTGAACATTGTGCTGAAGTGAAATAATAAATAACGTGTTACAGGTACAGTGTAACGTGTGAATAACGCAACCGGGCCGTAGGCACCCGTCGTAGGTGGTGTATAAAGCGTCGCTTTCGAAACGCCCTCCACAGGGTGAATTGGCCCGCACTTTTTTGGAACGCAGTGCATAACGCAGAGAAGTCTTGCGAAAAGAAATATGCTCGGTTGTGGAATGCAGGCACAGAATTGTTTACAAAATTCCGCAGTCTTGTCAGGACGTTGCATTGACGATCGCCTGCGTGACTACGAGAACTTTCTCAAAGGGTCATGCTTGCAGTCAGCTTGCTGTGCATTGGAAAAAAAAAGAAGAAAGGGCACGCGTGACCCACGAGGCTTTCTGTATCGCACAATGCTGCGACGAGTGTATTCGTATGCCCAGTGTCTCGCGTGAACGGAAAAGGGATCGCATATCTTTCGAATTGATACGGGTTTTCTACCATCATTGTGTGCTTTAAGAATTCGTACAGCACCGTCGCCTTCTTCTATTTGTTATTTATTGTTGCGTAGATTTGACTCTTTCGTACAAAGGTTGCGCCCTAATGCAATAAAAAGATGTGGTTGATAGTCAGTGCACATGTTTGTCTCCTCCTTTCTCGTGTCCCGTCTTCGGGCTGTTGTAATCGCTTAGTTCGTTTTTTTTATTTTGCCACCCTCTGATTGGCTAGGTAGCGCACAAAATAGGCGTCGCTGAAGGAACGACTGGCATTGTGTTGCTGGAACTACGTGCGTCGCCTCCCTTCTTGGGCAAGCCGGCGGTCGTCCAGGCAGCTGGTGGCAGCGGTGGCGACGGAAGGGAGCGTATACGTCGGCGTTGGTCTCGGCGTCGGATTTGGTGAGAGCACGGTTTTATTATTATTATTATTAGAGTACCCTCAGGGCCTTTACGGCGTTACAGAGGGGGTGGGTACAGTGCATGAAAACAGGTAACAGTGTAGAAGTACAGGCAGTACGTAAACACTAGCATATTTCCGGAAACCAGGTTACTGCATTACATGTACAGAAAGTGCATTCTTGAATGATGCCGGATCTTCAATGGACACAATGTGGTGGGGAAGGTGGTTCCATTCCTCACACATTTTGGGGAGGAATGAATCTGAGAATGCGTTGATGCGGCCAGATGGAACGTTGTTGCCTTGAACGGATGGTCGACGCGGGATGATATGTACGTGGGCCGTGAGAAAAGGTCGCGTCTTATAGATGGGTTATGGAAATAGATTTTGTGAAACAGAGAGAGTCGTGAAATTTTTCTCGATGGTGCAAGCTTGGTAGAACCAGGTTATTTTTCATTAATGAAACACTGGAGGTACGGGAGTAGTCGGAAAGTATAAATCGAGCTGAGCGGTTTTGTACAGATTCCAGAAGAGAAATTAGGTTTTGTTGTGCAGGGTCCCAGATTGCCGAGGCATACTCTAGTTTAAGGCGAATTAGTGTCCGATAAAGTGTTAACCTGAGGGGGGATGGATCATGCGAGAAATTACGGCGAATATATCCTAAGGAACGGTTTGCGCTGCTGCATACATAATTAATGTGTGTGTGCCATGTTAAAGGAGCCATGAAGAGAAAACACTACTTTGATTCATTCAAAAGATTGTCTCGTTAGAATCATACCGACACCACTTTTAACGTAAACTTCGCTCAAATAAGCTACATAATTAGGAAAAACGGGAATGGTCATGCGACCCACCAGCTCATTTCCCGCAACAGAACCTATGATGTCACATGAGCTAAGCTCTGCGATTGGCGGAGGCTGGCAGAAGCAGACGCAAATTAGGTAGAGCTTACAAACTAGACGAACGAGTGATTTGCGCTTAAATTTAGGGCACATTCTTTACAAAGCAATAAGAATGATGGGACAAACAGTGGAAGTTACGAAAGCACATGTAAACATAGAAGTACTGATGCGTTCTGCTGTTCGTACTGCGCACAGCATGCTTGGTTTAGCTGCACAGCACTACGGGGCTTGGGGTTGTCTCAGACGACACTGGCCGATTGACGCAAGCAACGGTGTCTTACGTGACCCCATTTGTCGAGCGAGTACTGTTTCAGGGAATGAATATTTTCTCCCAGAACAAAAACAAGGCAGGTTTAAATGCGGACAAAAACAAACCAAACGCTTGCCACGGTATGGTGGCGCCATCTAGGTTACGGAACGTAAAGAAACGCGGGAACAAACCAACACCGCTGTACAGGGTGGAGACAACCTTTGAACGGTCCCGTGCCGCCGCAATTGGGCCAACGGGCTCAACGCGTTATTCTTTTCGTTTCCCACGAGACCTAGCAACGCGAAACAGACAATATGATTCAAACTTCCTCAGTAAACCGCGTTGCGGCGATAATTTTAGCGCGGTTTTGACACAACGACTTGCTTCGGCGGCGAGCGAGCAACCGAAAATGGCGGCGCCAGCGTGTACGTGTCTCTACCCTGTACGGCGGATGCGTGAATGAAGGTACTCTAGGCTGCAGAGCGGTCGGTTCCTGTGATGTCATTTGGGACCACAAAAACGCACGATTGAGCGGGAAAATCAAAATTTTAACCTAAATTGTTTAATTTCTCAGTGAATTAAGCACCGTTTGTATCCGGACAAGCGCTGGGGGCACTATAAAACACGAAATCTTTCGAATAAAACCAACTTGCATTTTCTCTTCATGGCTCCTTTAAGTCATTGCTGATATGAACACCAAGATACTTGTAGGATGTAACGTATTCGAGAGTGGCTCCAGTAATTTTGTAATTAAAGGGCTGCTGGGAATAACGTTTGCGCGTAATGGTCATGCTTTTGCATTTGTTTGTGTTAAGTATCATGTGCCATTTGCTGCACCATTTAGAGACAGTGTCGAGGTCGGCGTGTAAATTAAAGTTGTCCGTTCGGTCACAAATTTCGCGAAATTACGCAATCATCAGCGAATAATTTTATGGAGGAATTTATACCATTAGGAAGGTCGTTAATAAATATTAAAAATAGCAGAGGACCTAACTCCGAACCCTGTGGTACACCGGATTTAACATCAGTAGGGGGAGAATCGCATTCGTTAGCAGTCACGAATTAGGTGCGATTGGTCAAAAAGCATTCTATCCACTTAAACACATTAGGGTCAATGTTTAGGGTACTGAGCTTAAGAAGTAATAATTGATGAGACACTTTGCCAAACGCTTTTTGAAAATCTACAAAGATGCAGTCTACAGATGAACCGCGATCCAGAGCTGATGCAACGTCGTGTGTGAATGTTAGAAGCTGAGTTTCGCATGAGTAATTTTTCCGAAAGCCATGTTGCAATGGGCTGAAAAAGGAGTTGGATTCCAGGAATGATAGAAGGTTAGAATAAATGACGTGCTCTAAAAGTTTACAGGAAATAGACGTTAACGATAATAGGCAGTTTTAGCATATCGTTACCGTGTTTGCGTTACCGTTTACCGTGTTGCCGGAAGCGCTGGCGACGGTGAAGCCTGTGCCGGTAAGTTGCCGCTCGCGGCAACTCTCGAGCTGCGCAGTCTTCTCCCGCAAACACGGTAAACGGTAACGTAAACACGGTAACGATATGCTAAAACTGCCTATTGGCCGGTAATTTAAAGGATAGCTTTGGATACCGGATTTGAAAACAGGGACGACCTTTCCCACCTTCCAATCAATTGGCACAGCACATCACTGAAGGGATTGAAAAAAGATGTGTGGCAGGATTATTGACGAATAAACTTCGGTGTTTTTTAAGAGCTTGGGATTAATTTCGTCTACGCCACAACTGGAAGGTTTAAGGTCATGAATCAGCTTCATAATTCCAACAGGATCTACTACAATAGGATCCATTGGAAAAAAGTTGTAATCGCATAATTGCGGCACAACATCCGCAGGACAATTCGAAAACGACTTGGCGAATACTTGATTCAGAACGCGACAACATTCGTCACTGCGCATGACCTGGTTGTCAGCATATCTAAGAGATATAAGTTCTTTTTTATTAGGTCTAATTGTCTTCCAAAACATTTTTGGGTTACTTTGGAGAAGCGAGGTGAGAGTGTTAGTAAAAAAGACGTCCTTTGCTTTTTTTATGGCTGCATGATAAGCGTCGGAAATATTTTTGTAAGCAAACCAGCGGGATGTCTCATTTTTGCGTTTGGCTACACGAAATGAGCGTTTCTTTAGGTTTTGCAGTCGTTTTAGATCAGATGTGAACCAAGGTGAGCGTTGCTTGCCAGAAATAACAACTAAAGGAATATATTTGTTAGTCAAAAACGTAACTTTTTCTTTAAACAAGTGCCAACTGTGTTCAACCGTGCGATCAAAAAAGCCTACCATGTAGGCATCGATAAAACATTCGAGTTCTGTATTAATTGAAGCGTAGTCTCCTTTGGCGTAATTTCTTATTGCTTTGCTGTGTGTTAGCCGGCGCGAAACCTCAGCTTCTAAGGTAAAATGAATGAAACAATGAGCGCTTAAACCAGGAAGGAAAATTAGGAGTCGCACAAGATCTGGAACATTAGATCTAGTATGTTAGCGGACGTCGGACCCACTCTGGTTGGTTTGTCAACTAGCTGAGCCAAATTAAAGTCGAGACACATGTTAAAAAATGTAGTACTATCTCCTGATAGATTACTGTAAGCAGAGCAGGGCACTGACCAGTTTATTTTGGGGAAGTTAGTCCCCGAGCAAGAACAACGGCGCATGTGGAAATTTCAAGACCAGGTTGTTAAGAACGTCATGTATTTTTTCACAAAAGTCAGATGTAGCATTGGGCGGACGATAACAGGCGCAAAACAGGGCGTTTTGATTATTTACGTGTATCGAAACACAGATAATTTCTAAGACTGAATTTTTTATCACCATACTGGAAGTGAGACAATCGGCTGCAGCGATCAATACACCGCCACCAGGTTGATTACAACGATCAGCTCGGTATACAAAGTAATTTTTATAGCAACAAAACAATTCCGAGTTTGCCTACTATGTCTGCAGCGCAGTCATCAAAAAGGGAAAACAAGGCATCGCGCTTGTTAGTGACGATGCGCACATTTGAAAATAAGACTGACAGGTTCTTGTCGTTATTTTTTTGGGCGCGGGTCAGATGTTAGGATGACACGGTATCTGAACCCCCGGACGTATCATCGATCTGCCTTGGCTTGTTCGTTTCCAGTTCGCATATGCTATCGGTAGCAGGAGAGTAGACATAGCACTTTTTGTTCAGGTAAAGCTTGTTATAGCGAATGGTAAACTGCTGGCCGCTATCCTTTCCGTACTCGTACAACTTTTTTCTCATGCTCCTCGTTGCCCTGCAAAAATCTTCGTTCACGACCACGTCAGACTCTTTCAGCTTTTTTTTGGAATTCAAGATGCTGTTTCTTCATTTGGATGAGGAGAACTTTACAATAATTGGCCGACATTTACCAGGAATGAACTTGCCTAACCTGTGGGCGCGAGATATTCGGTCGTCGCTAGTAGTCAAGTTTAAGTTCAATACGGAATTCAGAAGTGCACAAACCTTTTCTTGTGGTTGTGCCCACGTGTCGGAAGAGCTGTCTGCAAGGCAATGAAATATTAAATTCTCCCTTCGTGAACGATCTTCAAAGTCATCTAGCCATTGGTTCAGCGCCATTACTTGTGGTTGATAATTTTGCGTGGGCAGCCCTTCGGGGCAGCTGACATGTTTTTCAACTTCCGAAAGCCTATTATCGAGATCCATAATCTGTTGCTCAAGGGATGATTGCGCCTCTTTCACTTCATTAATAGACTCCATCAGTTCATCGTGCTTTACATCTATCTTGTTATACAATGACTTAATAAGGGAAAGCAGCTCGTTGTAGTGTTTGTCAGGAACATCCTTTGGGGGGCCGGGGTTTGATTGAATATCGCCAGACATGATCAGCAGTTTTACAACATGAACACATTCGCTTGTCACAGCAATCATTACACAAGGGCATGGAAGCAGCAGCAAGCAAACATTGTTTGATCTTTTGCTATAAAGGGAAGGAGCAGAACCCACCTGCACAAGAAAAGCGAAAGGGTTGCTGTAGACTCGCATTGTTGCTGCACTTCCATGCCCACTGAAGGCGATCCTCGGGTCCCAGCTGTTTAAGTAGAGCTGCGGTGATGCGTCGGTCACTTTGGATGACGGTGGTGCGCAGAAGGCCGGGGAGTCGTTCCACAAAAACGGTTGCTGCGCTTGGCAGTCCGGAGTGTTTACTGCAGAATGCAACGCCTGGAAGCCTTTGCCGCCGAGTTGCGCAGTTGGCTGCAGTGTCTTAACCGGGAGCGGAAGAATTTTCCACGAGGCAAGGAAGGTCAAAATCTGCACAACAAAAGCGAAAGGGTCGCTGTAGATGCGCATCGTTGCTGCACTTCCATGTCCACTGATATCGGCTTGTTTGACTTCATGTGAGCACTAACGCAATTTGCTTGGTAGTTGGTAGTAGTAGGATTTTTGACTTTTCTAGATATAAGCAGTACATCTAAGAGCGGAACTTTTGTTATCTGCAGTCATGATGGAGACGTCGGTAACAAAACCCAACCTATTGTTGCTCACCGAAGGGCTAGGTATCACACTGAGAGAGCCCACGCGGGAGACAGACGGTGCACTCACCGAGCACATCTGCGGGTTTACCCCCTGCGTTCTCGCTGAATGCCATGTGATAGCGTCACGCTACCTTTCGCGCCGCTGTGCGCTCCGCTCACGGCACGTGTGGCGGCCGTGTGCGCTCCTTGTGCATGCGCTAGGATGCGGTTATATAAATATAAAAGGAATCTCACAACAACGCATGACATCGCACTTCTCTTTCGTCTCTGCCACCGATCCCGTCGCCTCTGTCGGAAGCGACGGAAACAGAAGTGAGATCGTCTAACACCGGGTTTGAGTTTCCTTCATTTTGCAAAAAAAGTGTCTACTCATGTGCTACACCGATACAACTCAACCAACCACCGTTCATAAATCCTGCATTCATTTAACCTTAACAAAGAACATGCAAGAAAGGGTATGGTTAAGTGCATTTCACTTGTCTCTGGTTTCATCTTTTGTAGAGCCACGTGTGTGAATTCAAGTGACGTTGCATGGGTAATCACTTTGGTTGTCGTTTACAGCTTCGTTTTCAAACCACCTTCGTAGGGTGGATTGGCGGGCATTTTTTGCCCACAGGGATCGTTTTTGCTTACGTCGATGAAACCGCTGGGGGGGGGGGGGTAGAGGTATACAGCTTTGCTGTAAAAAATGCCTGCAGTATGTGTTGTATTCCACTCCATGCCCATGATTCCACTCCATAGAGCCAGTAATGCGCAACGGCTCCTGACCTCCCTGGAGGTGGTACCTACATTTATTAATTGGTCCTTTCTACAGTGATGTTTTTGTAACTATAATAGTATATCATGGCTGTGATAGTATTGTTTCGCGTGCAGAGTATGTTATCCCAACTACAAATTCAGGCCGACCGATTACAAGCAACTTCTGAATAGAGTAGTTCCATTGAACAAGTCTCAAGCTATGAAAGCTTTGAATATGGGCCGTTTGATTATCCTTGCTCCTGATTTGGTCGTATGCGTGCCAGCACGAATCGCTGCGTACTTTACGTAACTTTTGCTGTGCTCATTCATACCTGACTTACAGAAGCAATAGGTGCATGCGTCCTCAATTATGGCGCGGCCTTGATAGTTTCCGCGCCACAATACGTTTCCCCATTACATTTAGCACGCGCCTTCTTACAAGTGCAACTCATGGTGCATTAAAGTGAGGCGTCTTAAAGGGACAGACAACCGATTATTGTCGAGTATATATTCTCTATCCCAAATGAAAGGGCATCACTTAAAGCACCTTGACGAGAAACGGTTTTGCTGATAACGCCCTAGAACTTTTTAAATCGAAATTTTTAGATCTGCGAATTTTGAAAATGTTTAGACATACATATACAATTTAACATTGTACAAATACTTGTGTTGAAAGGTTTTCAATACGTACATAAACGTTTCAGAAGTTACAGTAGCTGCTAGGTTTGCAGGTCGGCTACCGAGTCGGCTTTCTAAGTAGAAAGCCACAACGCATTCACAAGGCCCACCTTCACCTGGAACCATAAAACACACTGGCGACGGGGATGCGTACTGGGATCGCATTTTAGGCGTGGTTAATATTCCCATCCAATCCCGAATTTTAATTAAAAAAAATCGGAGAGCTGACACTATAGCTGATTAGCGATCGCAGTGACATAGTTTGTCTCGGGTGTCTGCTAGTTTCTGCATAGTGTGTCTACTAGTTTCTCCCTTTAATTTTATGCGTGGTGAATAAAACTTCATGTAAAGGTCATTTCAATAGCCAACACGCCCCTTCACCAAGTGTGTAATCATTTCCTTAGCCGGTGCAGTATTGCATTCTGGGTCAATTTTCCTGCTTGGAACTTCTGATTATGCTAGGTGGCAAGTTGAAGGTGAACTTGAGTGAGTTTGTGTTGTGGGTGCCCAAGAGTGTTTGTGAGGGTGTAAAGGTGGGCAGTCGAAGGGCCGTTTTGTAGGCTTCCCATTTAAGGAAACACTGGTTCCAGAAACATTTTTTTTTTGCTTTCCAACCAATTCTGATGAAACTTCATAGCCTTGTTCAGTTTTTTTAGCTGATTTCAAATATCTAATTAGTTTTGATGTGAGGCAACTAGTTTTTGTGTTAATTAAAAAAATTCCTTGGTTGTTTATGAGAACAGTAGAAAAAAAACTATTCAACAAGATTGCCAGCAAGACATGAATAGATACCAGAAGTTGTGGAGAATGAAACATGGGAAGCAGTTTTTGTTTTGCAATCACATACAAGTTTACACCAATTCTAACTTCTAGGTTTGAACTACTATTGCTAACCAATTAAAAATAATGCTAATTAAACAAATACTGAAATGCAAGATCTGCTTCCCATATCGCATGGTTTACACATTCAGCTTCACAGTGCGAAAGACGTGATCATTTCTAGTTTCACTACATGCTGGGATGTACTGTCGGCATCAAATGAAACGCGAACATGAAAATATGGACCAGAACGTGCAGAACGAGAACGGGCTAGGGCAAAGGCCAGTTCTTCGTCCTCCTTCGGGTGTTTGGTTTGGGTGGAGCAGGGGTCAAGAACTTTGCTCGAGCAGTCGGTGGCGGCTGAAACCATAGCTCCACGTGGCTGTGTCAATACAAACAACGTGCAGATTTCCTCGAGTTCCTGGACTCGCAGCTCTCTCCGCAGGGGTGGAGATCTTGTCGAAGGCGGTCTTCTCATGTAAAATGCGGAGGCTGTCTAATAGGTGTCTGCTCGCGGTTATCTTGGCGAGGTGCTCCAGGTGCGCAGTGTGTTGCACGGCTTGCACCTTGATTTGTTCTTCGAAAGTGTTGCGCGCACCCAACGCGTCATATTTTTCGTTTGGAGCGTGCATGGGTATTCCTAGGGCTTAGTAATGCTCATTTCTTGATGAGGCTGCTTGGCTTGCAGTCATATTAAAATATTTACGGAATTGTGGAGTTGTTAGGGGTTTGTGTGAGGGAGAGGCTGGAAGATGGGTACTTGTTGTTAAGGGGGGATATGGCGATCCACCCGCCCCAGTTGACTGAATATTGCTTCACTACAGTTCGCAAACTGGGGTCACTTCAAATGTAAGCTGAATAATCTTGCGCAAGCGCTGTTGGGTAATGAAATTGTAGGTGTAAAACTATAGTATGACCATTGATCTAAATTCCTGCGTAGGCTAAATAAATGGTGGGAAGCGGCAGCGTCCCGCGGTGTCCTACGGCTGCGGGTCGAATATGACAAGCGTTAGGTCGGCGGGGGAGCGGGGGCGATGCTACGATATGAACTAGACATTCTAGCTTCACCGTACTATCAGATCCGTTCGCCCCTAACGAGATCCGCGGCTTGCTTGGTTTAATAATCAGTATCCTGGAGTAGCTACCTAGCGATGATAAATAAGAGTATCTAAACAAATGGCGTAAACATGCACAAGCAAACCGCGGTATGTACGTGCGTTGCTTAAAATAAGCTGCCGACAGTTTTTACCTACGATTGCCTTTGTGCAGTCGCGCGGGCGCCGGCTGGCAGCTTGTTATGTAGCTTTGTGCTTTACACAAATATTGACGTCCAGGTGCAACATACGACGCGGGGCGCTGCGCGTTTCTCGCGCAAGCACGACCATTGCCCAGGTCGCGTATTTCCAAACGCTTCGCTGCACAGCGCACCCACGTGACATGTCTGTTCTCGCGATGTGAAACGGTAATTCAACGTGATCATTGGCTGCGCCCAAGCCTAAAGCGACCTAAAACATACCAAATCACCATTATTAACAAAAACAAAGCGTAGATTTGAGACCTAAAAAAAATTATATTTAGGAAAATATACGCAATTAAAAAAAAATAACCCACGAGATAGACCTGCTGGGGCTCGAACCCAAGGTGTCAGCGCCAGCACTCAGTGCTCTACGTCAAGGCTACAGAGCCAGAACGGTGGGTTTGTTTTAGCAGGAGCCTAAAAGAATAGCGCGCGCAGTGACATCACACATGTCACGTGCGTGCTCTGTGCAGCGAAGCGTTTGGAAACACGCGCCCAGGTCAGGTTAGTTTTTCCAGACTGCTCTCACACTATAGTTCGCGTAAATCCATATCGCGGCCTCTCAACGCCGAAAGTGCACAACAAACGTCTTCGAATCGAGCACGCATTAATAAAAAAAAAGTAAAAGCATTGCACGCACGGCATAGGACTCGCCGGCCAATAAGATGGCTCTAGCGGCGCCGGAGTGCGCGGTGTGCCGGAGCACGACCGGCTTTATAAATAGCGACCTGCGCACGCGCCCTTTTCCTACGGGGCTACGCGGTCCTGTTTTTTCCCGCCGTATACATTTTAGGGTTTGGACAATTTATTAGGCTTTGTTGACATTAACAGAGCGATGACAATGCTGACAACCTGGCAGTTGTCATTAGCATCGCGCCACAAAGGCGGTGCGTTCGGAGAGCTATTTTTCTGCCCTACACTGAAGGCGCGGGGAGTTTCTTTGTGCAGCTGAGCCACACAGGCTTGGACCACATGATGGAGCGTGTTTATGCTGCTGACTACTGCGCCGGACGACGGGTCGTCTGCAGCTGGTGAGCCTGCTGAAGCGGAGTGGTGCAGCCTGGCCGAGGGAGTCGGCAGCCTCTACTTTGCGGCCACGGGCCATCACGGATGCACCGCCACCTTAGCAACGCTTGCTTGGGCTGGCTGGTGCGATTCTTCACGGATCTACCTGCCTGCAGACATCAGCGGGTGATGACCGCGCCTGCTGGAACATTGCCAGCGGTGGCATTGGACAAGCGGAAGCCGGCGTAGGGAACGCTATGCAGTGACTAACGATTTAATCGACGAACGAACTTTCCGTCGCCTCTAGTCCTGTAGTCAGCTCTCGCAGGCGTACGCAAGAAATTTAGGAGGGAGGAATGTGGGGATCACGACTTTTACGCGAACCCCTTTCTGGCTAGCTTCCCATCGCGGCTGGCGTTGCACAATGCACCTCGCTCGCGCGACGGGAACCATACGAGAGGGCGCCAGCGACCGGAGTCTTCGTTGTCGCCAGGGTGGAGGCGTTGACCCTTTTCCCCTCTGCCTTACCTGAGAACCAGTTCTTCCTCGGCACTAGCGCCACCAAATGGCGAGGTCTGGTGGGTTGTCGCATGACGAGAGGACGCACTCTTGTCTTGGGGATGCGGTGGCGCGCGGACGTTTCGGCGGCCAGTCCGGACCTGGGAAACGCGCCACAATGGGACGTGTCCGGGCGAGCTGGGAGACTGCAACCGCGCTCGCACGCGCAGCGCTCCGCTGCTCCGGTATGCCATCGGTGATTCAAACCATCTCAATCTCTAGCGTTGTTTAATGCCCGCTCCCAGTGTTACCGTTATGGCCTACGAGTAGTCTGTATGCAGTATATTTGATTTGCACTTTGCAATAAATGCTGCCATATGGTGTTTTGCCCTCTCCGCCTCCTGCCTTTGTTTGCCTCCGCAAACAACGGACCCGTACGCAGCCGGCGCTCGCAAGGCATGTTTGCTGAGCGCGGATGGCTGCGGGGTGGGAAATAACTAGTGTGTGAAATGTAGAATCCTACTATATATGTATATGTATATGTACATGTATATATATGTATATGTGTATGTATGTATATATATATATATATATATATAACACCACGTCCGATTCTCAAGATGCCATGTTTGTTCTCCCCAGGACGGATTCCCCTCTTCTTCATTCACTTCCACTCGGCGGCTGTCCTCCTCGGTTTGGTAGTGGATTGGCCGGTGACCTAGGTCTCAGCTTTTTGCTTGATGTTTCACGTCTCTACACTCGGCCACACTGCAAAGAGGTGCACCACCGAGCTGTTTGCGTGGGCCCCTGGCTCTGTCTCGACAGACCCACGAAAGGCTAAAGAGTCCATTGCAGGTCTCTTCCCGTTGGTTATGTCTCGTGGTTCGGTTCTCTTTCTTTCTGGCCAGTGCTAGAGCAAAGCTTGTTTCCATTGATGAGGAATTCTTCACTGCATATTCCAGAAAGATCCTCTCCGGCGTTTCTAAGCGGCGTGTTCTGCTGTCAATGCTGTCCGTTTGTTTGAAGGTATTCCTCCCTCTCATGGTCATTTGGTTCTCGTTTTCATTTATGCGTAAGTCCGTCTTTTGTCCACGTGCTTGCCTTCAAGATTTTTGTTGTCGGTATCGGTAATTGGCGCAAAAGCACCCTTGTCTGTAGCAGGTGTATCCTTATGTTCGTCGTGCTTTTAATCTTTCGTTCTGGCGTTTGATGCTACCTCGCCGCTGGCTTCGGCCTCATCATTTTTAGCTGAAACGATGTCCTGATCCTCAATGAATTCTTCATAAACGTTTGTGGATGAGTTTGCCAAGATGTTGGTATCGGTCGTCTTTTTGCCTTCTGGTAGGCATAAGATTCTCTTCCTGGGGTGTTCATGTTACCCATCGTGGTAAGCGGAATGTGGTCTTTCACTGGCACCTTGGAGTTGTTGCAGGGCTCCATTTCAAGGCTCACGTTATCTTTGTTCAAGGATGTGGGCGTCGTGATGTCTGAAAAGTGGTAGGACCCGTCCTCACTTCGTTCTCTGGGCGGGGTAGGTGTGAGCGCCACCACATGCGGCTGCTGCTCCGCCAGACGTCTTGACTGCAATCGGGAGAGCGAAGAACGGTGAATGGTGCTCCTCACATTCATGTCGTCGAGCTGCTGAGCCGTGCCCTGGGGATGCTGCGGAAGGACCTCGTCGCCAACGCAGCTGTTGACCGACGGGGGACGGTGGCATTCCTGGAACTACAACTACAACTACAACTACAACTACAACTACAACTACAACTACAACTACAACTACAACTACAACTACAACTACAACTACAACTACAACTACAACTACAACTACAACTACAACTACAACTACAACTACAACTACAACTACAACTACAACTACAACTACAACTACAACTACAACTACAACTACAACTACAACTACAACTACAACTACAACTACAACTACAACTACAACTACAACTACAACTACAACTACAACTACAACTACAACTACAACTACAACTACAACTACAACTACAACTACAACTACAACTACAACTACAACTACAACTACAACTACAACTACAACTACAACTACAACTACAACTACAACTACAACTACAACTACAACTACAACTACAACTACAACTACAACTACAACTACAACTACAACTACAACTACAACTACAACTACAACTACAACTACAACTACAACTACAACTACAACTACAACTACAACTACAACTACAACTACAACTACAACTACAACTACAACTACAACTACAACTACAACTACAACTACAACTACAACTACAACTACAACTACAACTACAACTACAACTACAACTACAACTACAACTACAACTACAACTACAACTACAACTACAACTACAACTACAACTACAACTACAACTACAACTACAACTACAACTACAACTACAACTACAACTACAACTACAACTACAACTACAACTACAACTACAACTACAACTACAACTACAACTACAACTACAACTACAACTACAACTACAACTACAACTACAACTACAACTACAACTACAACTACAACTACAACTACAACTACAACTACAACTACAACTACAACTACAACTACAACTACAACTACAACTACAACTACAACTACAACTACAACTACAACTACAACTACAACTACAACTACAACTACAACTACAACTACAACTACAACTACAACTACAACTACAACTACAACTACAACTACAACTACAACTACAACTACAACTACAACTACAACTACAACTACAACTACAACTACAACTACAACTACAACTACAACTACAACTACAACTACAACTACAACTACAACTACAACTACAACTACAACTACAACTACAACTACAACTACAACTACAACTACAACTACAACTACAACTACAACTACAACTACAACTACAACTACAACTACAACTACAACTACAACTACAACTACAACTACAACTACAACTACAACTACAACTACAACTACAACTACAACTACAACTACAACTACAACTACAACTACAACTACAACTACAACTACAACTACAACTACAACTACAACTACAACTACAACTACAACTACAACTACAACTACAACTACAACTACAACTACAACTACAACTACAACTACAACTACAACTACAACTACAACTACAACTACAACTACAACTACAACTACAACTACAACTACAACTACAACTACAACTACAACTACAACTACAACTACAACTACAACTACAACTACAACTACAACTACAACTACAACTACAACTACAACTACAACTACAACTACAACTACAACTACAACTACAACTACAACTACAACTACAACTACAACTACAACTACAACTACAACTACAACTACAACTACAACTACAACTACAACTACAACTACAACTACAACTACAACTACAACTACAACTACAACTACAACTACAACTACAACTACAACTACAACTACAACTACAACTACAACTACAACTACAACTACAACTACAACTACAACTACAACTACAACTACAACTACAACTACAACTACAACTACAACTACAACTACAACTACAACTACAACTACAACTACAACTACAACTACAACTACAACTACAACTACAACTACAACTACAACTACAACTACAACTACAACTACAACTACAACTACAACTACAACTACAACTACAACTACAACTACAACTACAACTACAACTACAACTACAACTACAACTACAACTACAACTACAACTACAACTACAACTACAACTACAACTACAACTACAACTACAACTACAACTACAACTACAACTACAACTACAACTACAACTACAACTACAACTACAACTACAACTACAACTACAACTACAACTACAACTACAACTACAACTACAACTACAACTACAACTACAACTACAACTACAACTACAACTACAACTACAACTACAACTACAACTACAACTACAACTACAACTACAACTACAACTACAACTACAACTACAACTACAACTACAACTACAACTACAACTACAACTACAACTACAACTACAACTACAACTACAACTACAACTACAACTACAACTACAACTACAACTACAACTACAACTACAACTACAACTACAACTACAACTACAACTACAACTACAACTACAACTACAACTACAACTACAACTACAACTACAACTACAACTACAACTACAACTACAACTACAACTACAACTACAACTACAACTACAACTACAACTACAACTACAACTACAACTACAACTACAACTACAACTACAACTACAACTACAACTACAACTACAACTACAACTACAACTACAACTACAACTACAACTACAACTACAACTACAACTACAACTACAACTACAACTACAACTACAACTACAACTACAACTACAACTACAACTACAACTACAACTACAACTACAACTACAACTACAACTACAACTACAACTACAACTACAACTACAACTACAACTACAACTACAACTACAACTACAACTACTAGTAGAGTTAGAGTCAATAGGCAGTTTTAGCATATCGTTACCGCGAACGGTAACTTACCGGCACAGGCTTCACCGTCGCCAGCGGCTTCCGGTAACACAGTAAACGGTAACGCAAACACGGTAACGATATGCTAAAACTGCCTATTGACTCTAACTCTACTAGGTTTAAAGGGTCCTTCCGACACGTTTTCTTTTTAAGCTCTACAGGTGATGGCTATATTGTCAAAGCAACTACAGTTATTGTGAACGCTTCACCCGAAAAGTGAAATATTCCAGCTACTTTAAACGAAAGCAAATAGATATCAGCAAAAAAATTATGCGTGATTTGCTTTGACACTAATTCATCAGATGTCGCTACTTGCGCCGCGGCAGCCGAAATACGCAAACCGCAAACGGTGTGCTAAATACAAGAGAGTTTTAGCATAGCGTTACCGTGTTTACGTTACCGTTTACCGTGTTTGCGGGAGTCGACTGCGCAGCGCGAGAGTAACCGCGAACGGTAACTTACCGGCACAGGCTTCACCGTCGCCAGAGGCTTCCGGTAACACGGTAAACGGTAACGCACACACGGTAACGATATGCTAAAACTGCCTAATACATGCCGTTTTCAGCGGCAAACGGAAACTCCCGCTCCCGGTAACACGGTAAACGGTGACGCAAACACGGTAACGATATGCTAAAACGCTATTACAGACGGATAACTACCTAAATGTGTGGTTTTGCTTTTCCACGCACTGCGTGCCCGCTTATGTATTACCCGTAAAAAGTACACGCAAGAGAAAACGGCTTGGGGTACGTGTTCTTAACGCCTGGATGAAAAATATGTGCGAATCGTTTCCTCCGAGGAAAAATTTCAGCTTTAGACTTCAATGGCCATTCTTCTACCCAGATAACGCAAAACAAACCTGGGTAAATCCTCAGGATGTCCGGCTCTGGACATTTCAGCATCCTCAGGTTGTCCATATCTTATCCTCAGCCAGTCCAATCGGGGTCCGTTTGTCCGTCCAGCGTACATCCTCAGAACGTCGTCAAAATGATGCCGCTGGACAATTTTCGTACACTTCCAGGATACAAACTAATGTTCTTTTTTCTCGGTCTCTTTTTCACAAGCTAACGCAACAGGCCTCACTACAGAAATCAGGCACATCTTAAATGATTACAATAGAACCTGGGGAAGCCGTGCCTGGCAGGGAGGCAAAAACACTGCATCCGAAAAGACTGCACGGGTAACCCAAGAAAACTAAAGAGGAGTATATAGGCTAGCTGAACCCCAACAGAGAAAGCCTGGAAGTTCGAGCAGAACCACATTACCAGTTCTCGGTGTCAAATTTTATTTCAGTTTCAGGCAAAGGTAAGAATCTTCCAGGTGCCCCAGAGAGGCGTGGCTTGTACGAGCACAATGTAAGCCCCCTGAAGGTGAAAGGCTTCACGGGACTTCTCTAGCTTTGGAGAATCATGGCAGCTGCATGAAGAGTTGAAGTACTTTTCCGACTTTTTGAGGATATTCCAAGATAAAGAAAAAGCAGCTGTTGAACAGGAAGAGTGCGGATGTTGCCAAGAAGACACTTCTGTCCGCATCAATCGTGCTCTCGACACCCAGTGACCTCAGTTCCAGAGCAGCAAGGCATTGCCACTGAAAAATGACAGTCATATTAATACTTTTGTGCAGGTTACTTTAATAATCCCTTAAGCGATATGTTTCCAGCCGTTATTCACTCACAAAGACCTGTGCAATTAACAACTTTTCATTCAAAATGGGTCAAATCCTGCATGTCACATCACTGTGTGCCAGATCCGAACTTTACAAGTACTTACCATTGAGGGACGTAATGCAGCCACATTTCTATTTCAGTGCTCAAATAAGATCCTTTCCTTTAGGAGGGTTTGTAACTGGGCTAGTTGGTTCATTGCATGAAGTTGAACTGCGCAGGGACGGGACTAAGAGCAGAGGTGCCCGTGTTTGTCGCCTCTGCCCTTAGTCCCGTCCCTGCGCTGTTCAACTTCATCATTTCCTTGCTTCTACACCATAGCAAAAAATTATTTCAGCAGTTGCCACCATTATTTTGGGAGCAAAAAACGACGTTTTCCTCGATTCCACCCAAAGTGGACTTGGCTAATTTTGAAAAAAAAAACTTCTGATAAACTTTTTAACTGTTTTTCTTTTATTGGCGAAATTCTGCTACCAATTCTAATACACGTACCGACTTATTGCCGCTAATAGACCTATCAGTGTGTATTAGTCTGGTAGGTCTACCAGAGTGTACTAGTTGTATCAGAACCAGTGGCAAGTTCAAACAAAGCAATGAAACATGGCAACACATTTTGTTATCAGGGTACAGGGGGGATTAAAAAAAATGCGAACAGCAGAGCACACAGCTTCCGACGCAAGCTACACCGTCTTGCTGCAAAGTCAGTAAACTGCGCGCACGCGCATTTCTGCGAGAGCGTTTGAGAGTGTGGCCTATATTTATTGGAAATGCTTGATCAAGACGCGACCCTGATCGTTTATTGAGAGGCGTCTTTTCACGCTGCGTCGCCCCTGAGTAGGGTGATCGTTCTAGGGCATCATGCTAGCTGCAATCAGCCTGCTGCGAGCTTGGCTCCCGAATGTAGTAGATAACAATATGCTCAGTGGCGACAGAGCAAAAGACACCCCAAAATAAATGGCCGGCGTCCCTTCTTTATCAAGCATTTCCACTAACAGTAGGCCACACTCTCAAACACTCTGAAAGAATTACGCATGCGCGCCGTTTACTGACAGCGCAGCCAGACGGTGTGGCATGCGTCGGAGGCTGTGTGCTCCGTTCGTATTGCTCTTCTTTTAATCCCCCCTCTACACAGGCAAATTTTTCTGGCTGAATAATTTAACGATGCATACTTTCGTAACCTGATTAAGAACGAACGAATAAATTGCAATGCGAATCCACAAAATAACTGCAGCATGCAATCAAAAAAAGCTCAAGTAAAATCTGCACGGTCCAGTCACAGGCACACATCGAGCGCATTAATGGCCGATTGAACACCATTCCCATTGTGACGCAACTTCAAAACGGCATTCACCCTTCCGCAACACGCGATTAGAATGGAATCTCTTGTCCGCAGCGGTGAGGTGATGGGTGAAAGATGGGTCGGGTGGCGGCCCGGATTGTATTTGTAAATGTTAGGCGGGCGCTACACATCTCCAACACTTCTCGATGACGTGATGCGCACGCTTTCTTCCATGTCAGGCGTTCGTTACACAGCATAGCAGAAGGAGCAAAGATGTTAGACGCGGCGAGGTGACGGGTCCAAGATGGGTTGCGCGGCGGCCTGGTTCATACTTGCCAAAGTTATGCGAGCGTTAGACACATCTCCAACACTTCTCGATGACGCGATGCACACGCGTCTCATGTGAAATAACGCTACAAGCTGTTTGCTTCTAGCCGTCTTCTTCCTGAACGTTCACACATGCCAACCGCACTTTGATGTTTGTCGCCATATTGGCTACCCAACGAAGACCATGACATGGCTTGGCTTGACTTCGTTGCAGTCTTTCCGGGTTAGATTTCTTGCTTCCCATCAGCTCTCTTCATGTCTGATAGCAGCGCATTTTTAGGAGCGAAAGTGAAAAAAAAAATGTTGACCTATTTTGCATAACAATTTGGTTAAAGATTTGCGGAGATTTAAAACTGAACAATACGCTTCATAATGTCATACCAAATAAATTTTATTGCTTAAGGGCCTTCATTTCAACCTTCTGTCGCGTGATTTTCGGGAAAAAATAAAATTCAGGAAGTCGCACTTTGTGGGTCCATTTGTATTAGTTTTTATTTAAACCAATACGTCTCTACGTATTAGACTCATACAAACTAATAGCTATTATGTCTATTAGCGGTCTTCAGATCTATTTGTACTAATACATCTTATACGCGAAACTTATAGAACTGATACAAGTTTGTATAAGACTAATACACACGTCTTATACACCCAATACAAAAATGTATAAGACTAATACAAGTTTCTATCAGAATTTTTGCTAGGGATACGATAACGGCAGCGTCAGACGTCCATTCGGATTGTGATCCAAAAGAAGTAATACAACGGATCATTTAGGGATTATTCGCAATTCATTGTGGTCCAAAATAAGCTCTAGGATGGACCATTGAGGGATCATTTACAATATCTAACCCTGTGGATGTCCCCTGGACGCCCAGTAAATGATCCAGGACGTTTAGACCATTTGAGGACGTCCTCAGGACGTTTTGCGTTTACTGGGTACAGACATTTGCATATAAAGTGACCGTTAGCGACGTACACATTAAAATGAATCGTACCACCATGGCTTGGCCCTTTCTCGCTTTCATAAAATATGTTTTTTCTGTAGTTAGTTAAGATTTGGTAATAATATTTCACGATATCTTTTTCCTGCAAATAAAACAGTATACCTGTACTACCCCTAATAAATTAATAGTTGCATTTGTTAAAACCCCAACTTCATTCTTGAGAAGAGCTGCGGGCGCTACAGACTGGCACTGCGACCGCGGAAAGGTTCTATTTTGTTAATTCTCGCTCTTTCTTTTTTTGTGTGCGTTGCATATAAGTGCATTCGTTTATGCAACCGTACGGACTGGCACCATTACCGCTGCCGCGGCGTACGCATGCGAGTAACACGTTCCAGACCGCGCTCGACCAACGCAGAAGCAGACGGAAGGTGTGCTGTACCGGGTCGGACGCAACGCAGCAACCTACGTGTTGTTTTTTAATTGGCGCCGCGTATCGTAAAACGGACCATTGCAAAAAGGTTGCAGGTTCATAGGGCGTCTTCATACTTTGGCTCCGCCAGCCATAACGTTTTTTTACGGTGAAATACGTTGGACGTAACTTCAATTTAATTTTCAGGTTACGGCGGGCGCAAGTTTCTGACTTTCGGTTACGTCGAACGTAACTCAAAACATGAGGTTAAAATACAGTCGGACGCAACTTTAATTTTAAAAATCGCACGCCTCGGTTCGAGTCACCTGAGTCGAAACTGGGTGCGTTATTCCGGGAAGGGGCTGAATGGGAAAATGCGAAACGGGAAGGGCGTTTTGTACCGGGTTGAAGCGGCAGGGAATAAACGAGAAGGTTCAAATGGGAACGGGTTCAAATGGGAACAGGGGAAATGGGAAAGGCGAAGAGCTCTGATTCCCATCGTTTTTTCGCGTTCGTTGTCATCTGCATGCAATTTTCTGCAGCCAGAGCACCGGACCGGAGCTCGCCGGAACATCAAGAGCGCTCGAATAAAAGGGCTCGTTTTGGGGACGCAGAGTGCGCTGACGCTTCGTCAGCTGTTACATCTCGCTCTATCCCGCTTCCGTGGGCTGCCACAACAGAAACCCTGCCTGACGACGCCCCCGTGGACACGCTACCAGATGGATATTCGGGACAGCCTGGAGCGGTGATCCTTGAAGACAAGCATGATGGAGGTGTTTATGTTGACAGCAGATCGGCGTCAACCTTGTTGACTACAGAAAAAGTTAAGTGGAAGAGGAAGGAAAGCGACCTCATGAGTCAAATTGTGCGACTAAACCGCTGCAACAGCTGAGAGAGGATTCCTTCAGTGCGGACCTTTCGTACATACGGCAAAAGGCCGCTGAAAACGTGTCTTCCGCATTATTCTTGCTTGAACAAGTAAGGAATTCTAAGAAAGTAAGGCCGACATGGTCCGAGGAAACAACTTGTCGCTGTGTTGTTCTCAGCCCCATATATCTACAAAGGCATATGAACGTATACGAGGTGATGCACTTCTGAGGCTGCACTGCAGAAGTGCTCAGTCCGGGCTTATCTGCATCCAAAGTGGCGATATGGGCTTCACAAAACTGGTTGCAGCTCGCCTTAAGACTGAGGCAGAAATCCTAAGCAAGCCACAATCAATGGGTGTAGCCCGAAAGAACCCATTCCCGTTTGACCCCTTCCCGTTTGAACCCATTCCCGAAACGCCCTTCCCGCTTGACCCGTCCCGTGTGCGCCAGTTCCCGAAACGACCTTCCCGTTCAGCTGGTTGGCTGCCTAATAGTCTTACTATGATGTCTTCTCGCTGAACGTCTGAAAGGCCCTTAGAGGTAGTACTCCCGCGACAATTTCAAGTTTCTCTAGTAAAGAAAATTTAGGCTAGAGACGACCCTGCGCTGCTTAAGTTTTTGAAGGTTTGTGTCATGAATGGGCCTAGGACCAGCTAGAAAGTCACGAGTCGGTAATACGTGCGCAAGTAGGGATAGCTTTATGCGTGGAAAATGAGAGCAGAAGGTAAGAGAGTAGCGGAAACACAGAGCGGAAACGAGACTACAGGAAAGAGCGTTAAATGCGGTAGCAGGCTAACGAAAACTGTTCGCTGAAGAGAGCAAGGGAGGAAACGTCCTACATGGTCAGGATGCGCAGCAGTCCAACGAGGTCTCCTCGCGAAGTGCGTGGGATCGGCCGATGCACCACGGCGCGGCTTGCTCGCTGAGGAGTCTCACGTCACGTCGGGTCCGGACACGGGACAGCGGCCGGACGTCAGGGACCGTGCACTGTGGTTGACGGCTCGATGGCCCAGCGGCGGTTGTGAGCCGGTGTTTCCCAGAACCGCGCTCTCTGGCCCAGCGCGTCACCAGATCCAGGCACGAGCCAGCAGACAGACTTCGGTAACCGGACCAGCGGCCGACGGCTCTCCGGCGACAGCAGCGGTTGAGACCCTGGCTTCTAGCTCCAAGCGATCACAGGGCCGCGCTCACTCGCCCAGCGCGTCAAATGCGTCCGCTGAACCCTTGCTGATTCGATTCTTCTGCACGCTCCGCGCGCTCCTCGGCCCTCTTCTTTCTCCTTCACGGGCACCTCATCACAGTTTGCCCTACTATGCAAACTGAGTACGCCAGAGTGACGGGAATAAACAGAATCAATAAAACGCAAAGCTAAGTTTATATTTTTCGCCGCTTCTCATGACTGCGATTTTTTATAGCCAGATGTGGCATATGTATCCAGATACATAGGGTTACTTTATTTTTATACATCTTTTTATTTTTTATAGTTTTCATCTGTGTCTTTTCGACATTGATGTACACTTGCGCTATTATAACGATTACATGTATTAGTCCGCCAAATACGATTTCTTTCAAAGTGAGGGTGTTTTTGCGATTTTTTATTTGTGCTTCCGCGGCGCTTTTCTGGGCTTTTTTATTTTATCATTTTTTGGTTTGTTAGTTTAAAAGACTTATTTGTTAATTTAAAAGATTTGTTTATTAATTTGTTAATTGTTACTTTGCTTGTTAGGGTTTGTTAATTTAAAAGATTTGTTGTCGTCGTCTCTAGATTCAAAAAGTGAAGCCCAGGTTTGAAAAGCAGTCAATTGAGGACTCTGGATGTACTGAGCATGCTATCGCAGCGGCTGTGAACAAACGGAAATAAATGGAAAACAATATGAAAATGTTTTTATAACGTTTCATAAACTGGGTACGTTATTCCGGGAAGGGGCTAAACGGGAAAATGTGAAACGGGAAGGTTCTTTCGCCCCGGGTTGAAATGGGAAGGAACAAACGGGAAGGTTAAAATGGGAACGGGTTCAAATGGGAACGGGCCAAGTGGGAAGGGGCGAAACGGGAAGGTCGTTTTGCGCCGGGTTGAAACGGGACGGAACAAGCGGGAAGGGTGAAATGGGAATGGGTTCAAACGGGAACCTCCCGTGACAACTGCCGTGAGACGCTCGCAGCCGATTTACCAATTTTCATTGGCTGCCGCGACAACATGTATACCCGCCCAAGTTCTCACGTACGCACTCATAGCGTGAAATAAGCAGATGACAAAGCTGTCGCCTATAACACAAGTAATGAATTTTCAAGCGAAGCTTTCCTGGTCTTACTGATGGCGGCGTCATAAGCAAAACGCATTGCAGAAAAGCCAACTTTACACATTGAAGCGGACACTATCATGATAATGATGATGAGGACGCAAAAAAACGCTCCCGTGGTCGGAATAAAAATTGGGTCTCTCGCGTTATGAAGTCGACGTCTATCCGATTGCGCAATTATCGCATTCAGGTCACCCAGCATTTCCTTTGGGTTCGTTGCGCGGGCGTTGGCTTTGGACTTTGGTTGAGTTGAAGTGGACTTTGGCTTTGGATTTCGTTGGCGCTTTGGATTTGCTTTGGTTTGGCTTTGGATTTGCTTTGGCGTTTGCTTTCTATTTGGTATTGGTTGGGGGATTCGTTTGTTGTCGTCCGAGTTTGGCCTTTGACTCGCAGGCAGTTTGCGCTTTCATCGTTGGCGCTCTATTTGATTGCAGCGGCTTTGATCTTGGCGCGTCGCCATTTGATTTTCTCACGAAAGAAAGCTTTGCGTTCCAACCATCGTCGTCGTTAGACGGAAGGGATTTGATTTTTAAGTGTATCTGAATTTTTCCTTGTAATTATAGTCGCCAAGCCCAAGAAGAAATCGGTGTCTTATCTAGAGCGCCAAGTGTGGAATGGGTTGTTCCTCTTGTGCTGGCAAGGTTAGTCGTTCACGCCATATACCTTTCAGTTAAACTTCAGCCACGAATCTTCGTCAATGGCTCTAGCAGATGTGGCAACCTCTTAGCTTGCGACGCCACGACGTCGCCCTCCGCGTCAAATCGGCCTCATGTAGGGTGACGAGCTAAAGATGAGGCCGGAAGCTGTGAGATACTGAATGGGTGAAGTCTGAATCTCTGAGTTGCAACCTCAGCCTGCCAGTTCTCACATTAAGGGAGGTGACGCTAGATCTCAGGTTGAACTGAGGCCTATGATCTGCATGCTTCTGTCCCCCGCCGTGTATACCGCCGTGATATTTCGTTTAGGGAGATGAAATCTAGCATTTTTTGCGAGCAACAACACTGTAACTTCATACTGCAGCGCTTCTATCATTTACGCATGGTATTGTCAGTTAGCTGTTCTCTTCAAACTGTACATGCCCCAACTACATATACTGTATAAATGATGATGATGAGAAACTATTCAGACGGGTTCACTGGTTGCTGTTGGAAGTGTCCTCGTCCCTACAGACTGTCCAGAAACCTACGGGCTCTGGCGGGGGCTTCCCCCAATTAACGACTGCTGCTTGGACGTCGGGTTTGGAAGAGGGCGCGATTTAGCATATACCATCAAGTGTGGGGGTGCGGACAAACCCTAGGCCTACCCCAACCCTTCTCCTTCTTACGAGCAGTGGGTTCCCTGCCTGAAAAGTCCGGACCCTGGGATCCAACGCATACTGATGGAGAGGGTCTGGACTGCCAGCCAAGGCCAGGGAATCCCGGACTTGGGGTGCCTCCCACCGGGCGCGTGCCCCACCAGCAGCACAAACGCTCGTCAAATAGACATTTATTAAGTGCAATGCACTTCTTAAGCGACCCTGAACCTGCGTCCACCGGCGATGTCCGCGCACGTGGAGATGGGCGCGCGCAGCCTGGCCGCTGACATGGCACATACCCACGTGGGGGATTGGCCAGGAATCTCCTCGTCTTCCTTGGCAACGGGGGGAGATGGGCGCGCGCTGCCTGGCCGCTGACATGGCACATACCCACGTGGGGGATTGGCCAAGAATCGGGCGTGAGAAGGGCTAATGCACCTGCTTAAAGGAGTACTGACACGAAATTTCAAAGCTGAGATCCGCTCTAGCAATCAAGTACAACGACAACACAAATAGGTGTCTGTGAATAAATGCATCTTTCTTTCTTTGTAGTTGTGTGTGTGTGTGTGTGTGTGTGATCTCTCTTTCGCGAACATTACCGAACCGCGCAAATTCAACTCGTGCATTCGCACTTTCACATTCTTCCCCTCGGGGAAATGCGGGGAATTTTTTCCACCTTACGGCGATACGGTCGCTGATGTGCGACCGTATCGCCAAATCACGCGATGTGAGTTGTAAAGGGTTGTGGTGCTTATTGGTCTTTCTCGTTGCATACACGCACGTTTACAGCCTCGTAGAAAGACTGTTCCAGTAAGCGGTATAGAAGCCTACCTCACTCACTCAGGCACGCGCGCACGCACACGCACACGCACAGACAAGTTTTAAATATATAGAAGAAAAATGAAGGAAGCTCCCACTAATGCGTTAGACTTGAAGGTAGCGAAGCTGTACGCAACCTTCACGACCATCACCAAGGTTTAAGTCCACGATTGCAGTCAATTTGCTTCTTCTTCACTGCCGCAACTATACCTTTACTCCATCATTGTTGCTATAAGTGTGATCTTCTTTCATTTTTTTTTTGGAAGTGATTATCATTGGACATCACCTTGGAGGGGCGTACCCTATGACGCGTCTTTCTCGTTCCGAGCAAGTGTTGGCACGAATATGGTGAACGTTGGAATTTTTTCTGGCCAGTCTTGGCGAATCTCCCTAAATGGGTATGTTTGGCTTGACCAACGTGCGCACGGGTCGCTGGGCGGTCGCCGCGAGGCCCGCGCTCACGTGCGCGCGCTAGGCGATTTCTTGATATTTTTAGCTGCGGACACGAAAAATTACAATGTGCTAAGCAGCTGCGCTGTTAAAAATTGTTTTCTATAGTTATGGTTTGCTTTGCGAGGAGGAAAAGGAGGGGAGGAAATAACTTTATATTACACTGGTTAGGAGAGGGTGTCGTTTGCTTGGGGAGGAGAGGTGCTCCTACTCCAGGGCCCCCGTAGCTCTGGCTGCACTCGAGGCCCGTCGTACCAGCTGTCGCTGATCTTCCGGGTCCGAGCTGACCAACGCAGCTTTCTATTGCTCAAGAGTTTGGTTGGGTATTCGGGGAATGTTTGAAATGTCGGGGCAGGCCCAAGTAATGTGGTAAAGGGAGGCAAACTCAGTTGTGCAAGAAGGACATTTGTTTGAGGGGTGGATTGTAGGGTACATGGAGAGGAGCTTCCCAGGTGCGGAGAGGTGTTTGTTTGTAGTTGACTAGAATGACTCCTCTTATCTCGTTAAAGATTGGAGGAAAGGCTTGTCGGGTGAGTCGCTGGTGCTGTACAATTAAGTTGTATTGCAGCATTCTGGGCTCCTGGTAATAATACCCCAGTGGCGCATGGGAGGCATGGGCTCGGCAGTGGCGGTCCCAAGGGGGGGGGGGGGGTGAAGAAACTGAGGACCCCCCCCCCCCCCCAAAGAGGTCCTCAGTTTCTTATTTTTAGTTGTTTTAAGCATTCCACTTGCGCGAAGTTAAATCCCAGCGGGTTGCACCGCATACGCGCACACGCCTACATAGTTATCACCACCTCCACAGAATTGGCGCAAGGAAGGGAGAGATTCTTTATTCGCCTCGCCCGATCCCGTGTTGGTCCAAATCATTTAATCGTCGGCAAACTTCATCCGATCCTTTCTGACGAACCGAACGGCCACAATAGGAATCGGAGATCTCCGAACAGACACCATGAGTATTCCGAATAAAGGCACGCCACAAGGCGCTGTACTCTCTCCAACCCTATTTAACATAGCCATGATGAAGCTCCCATTTAAACTGCACGAGATCCGTCCGTCCGTCCATCCATCCATCCATCCATCCATCCATCCATCCATCCATCCATCCATCCATCCATCCATCCATCCATCCATCCATCCATCCATCCATCCATCCATCCATCCATCCATCCATCCATCCATCCATCCATCCATCCATCCATCCATCCATCCATCCATCCATCCATCCATCCATCCATCCATCCATCCATCCATCCATCCATCCATCCATCCATCCATCCATCCATCCATCCATCCATCCATCCATCCATCCATCCATCCATCCATCCATCCATCCATCCATCCATCCATCCATCCATCCATCCATCCATCCATCCATCCATCCATCCATCCATCCATCCATCCATCCATCCATCCATCCATCCATCCATCCATCCATCCATCCATCCATCCATCCATCCATCCATCCATCCATCCATCCATCCATCCATCCATCCATCCATCCATCCATCCATCCATCCATCCATCCATCCATCCATCCATCCATCCATCCATCCATCCATCCATCCATCCATCCATCCATCCATCCATCCATCCATCCATCCATCCATCCATCCATCCATCCATCCATCCATCCATCCATCCATCCATCCATCCATCCATCCATCCATCCATCCATCCATCCATCCATCCATCCATCCATCCATCCATCCATCCATCCATCCATCCATCCATCCATCCATCCATCCATCCATCCATCCATCCATCCATCCATCCATCCATCCATCCATCCATCCATCCATCCATCCATCCATCCATCCATCCATCCATCCATCCATCCATCCATCCATCCATCCATCCATCCATCCATCCATCCATCCATCCATCCATCCATCCATCCATCCATCCATCCATCCATCCATCCATCCATCCATCCATCCATCCATCCATCCATCCATCCATCCATCCATCCATCCATCCATCCATCCATCCATCCATCCATCCATCCATCCATCCATCCATCCATCCATCCATCCATCCATCCATCCATCCATCCATCCATCCATCCATCCATCCATCCATCCATCCATCCATCCATCCATCCATCCATCCATCCATCCATCCATCCATCCATCCATCCATCCATCCATCCATCCATCCATCCATCCATCCATCCATCCATCCATCCATCCATCCATCCATCCATCCATCCATCCATCCATCCATCCATCCATCCATCCATCCATCCATCCATCCATCCATCCATCCATCCATCCATCCATCCATCCATCCATCCATCCATCCATCCATCCATCCATCCATCCATCCATCCATCCATCCATCCATCCATCCATCCATCCATCCATCCATCCATCCATCCATCCATCCATCCATCCATCCATCCATCCATCCATCCATCCATCCATCCATCCATCCATCCATCCATCCATCCATCCATCCATCCATCCATCCATCCATCCATCCATCCATCCATCCATCCATCCATCCATCCATCCATCCATCCATCCATCCATCCATCCATCCATCCATCCATCCATCCATCCATCCATCCATCCATCCATCCATCCATCCATCCATCCATCCATCCATCCATCCATCCATCCATCCATCCATCCATCCATCCATCCATCCATCCATCCATCCATCCATCCATCCATCCATCCATCCATCCATCCATCCATCCATCCATCCATCCATCCATCCATCCATCCATCCATCCATCCATCCATCCATCCATCCATCCATCCATCCATCCATCCATCCATCCATCCATCCATCCATCCATCCATCCATCCATCCATCCATCCATCCATCCATCCATCCATCCATCCATCCATCCATCCATCCATCCATCCATCCATCCATCCATCCATCCATCCATCCATCCATCCATCCATCCATCCATCCATCCATCCATCCATCCATCCATCCATCCATCCATCCATCCATCCATCCATCCATCCATCCATCCATCCATCCATCCATCCATCCATCCATCCATCCATCCATCCATCCATCCATCCATCCATCCATCCATCCATCCATCCATCCATCCATCCATCCATCCATCCATCCATCCATCCATCCATCCATCCATCCATCCATCCATCCATCCATCCATCCATCCATCCATCCATCCATCCATCCATCCATCCATCCATCCATCCATCCATCCATCCATCCATCCATCCATCCATCCATCCATCCATCCATCCATCCATCCATCCATCCATCCATCCATCCATCCATCCATCCATCCATCCATCCATCCATCCATCCATCCATCCATCCATCCATCCATCCATCCATCCATCCATCCATCCATCCATCCATCCATCCATCCATCCATCCATCCATCCATCCATCCATCCATCCATCCATCCATCCATCCATCCATCCATCCATCCATCCATCCATCCATCCATCCATCCATCCATCCATCCATCCATCCATCCATCCATCCATCCATCCATCCATCCATCCATCCATCCATCCATCCATCCATCCATCCATCCATCCATCCATCCATCCATCCATCCATCCATCCATCCATCCATCCATCCATCCATCCATCCATCCATCCATCCATCCATCCATCCATCCATCCATCCATCCATCCATCCATCCATCCATCCATCCATCCATCCATCCATCCATCCATCCATCCATCCATCCATCCATCCATCCATCCATCCATCCATCCATCCATCCATCCATCCATCCATCCATCCATCCATCCATCCATCCATCCATCCATCCATCCATCCATCCATCCATCCATCCATCCATCCATCCATCCATCCATCCATCCATCCATCCATCCATCCATCCATCCATCCATCCATCCATCCATCCATCCATCCATCCATCCATCCATCCATCCATCCATCCATCCATCCATCCATCCATCCATCCATCCATCCATCCATCCATCCATCCATCCATCCATCCATCCATCCATCCATCCATCCATCCATCCATCCATCCATCCATCCATCCATCCATCCATCCATCCATCCATCCATCATGCTATTTATGCTTTGCGATAAAAGAAACACGCTTTCAACGTTCAGCACCTTTTTCACACACAAGGGCTCACTTCGGTTATTCAGTCGTAGCCTTATGGTGTGCCAGAGTGTTCACAAACATTCGGCACGAAGTGCTCATGAGATTCAGTTCGAATTAGTTCCGCGTGGCCTACTGAACCACTGCAAGGCAGACGTAGCATCCCAGCTGGCAGACCCCGCTCCACCCCTACTTCCCCGTTAGAGCTGGATGATAGCAGTCTCCTGCTGACGAGAAATGAATCCCTCCGACTCCGCACATGGGCTCTCATTCCACCGTGTGCTGCCGCACTACCCCCGGGTCTCGATCACCCGTGCCGACGAGGTTGCGCTTAGGAGGGTTCGGGTGGGGGTCCTTAACTCTCGCCATAACCCGCCAACGGCCTCACTTCTTATATTCTTTACAAACACCGGGTGCCTAGTTCGGCCCGCAACGATGCAGTAGCCAACATCCACCGTTTGCTGTGGTCCTGCCTCCCCTTGTGTCCGTCCAGAATGCGACATCTTTCGGCGACGGGCCTCCGCGCAGACTACGCATCCACTTACACCGCATGAATACCTTCCTTCCTAGATTTCATCCGCGAAGCGAACATTTTCGGGTTCGATGAATCAACTTTCTTCATCATCAAACACCCCCTGCAATCTACGTCCTGCGGCAAAATAAACGTTCTAAGCACACGCATGCACGCACGCACGCACGCACGCACATACACACACACACACATTCTCTGACGCATGCACGCACGCACGCACAAAAAATACGAGGAGAAACTTGACGTACAATGCCTTCTCCGTGGGCCGCCACCTTCCCGACTGTTCCAGGATATGTGTCGACACTAGGGCGAGGAAAACAAAGGTCTGTTCATGCGGACGGCCGAACTGACGATATCTCGCTCAAGGACGACCTCGAGCCTCCGGAGAATCAGTCGTAAGCAGGCAAACTCTCCAGCGTCCGCGAAATACCAAAGAAAAAAAAAAACAAGAACGACAAGAGGAGAGGGGACAGCAGGTGCACCTTGTTTGCAATAAGTTCCGGCGCGTGTTGCGCAATTCAGGCTCCACGACGTTTGAGGCGAATCAAAAGCGGACACTTGACGGACGAGCGCGCGCGTCAGTCAAACGAACGAAGCCGGGCGTCAATGGCGGCGTCGGAACAAGCGGTCGATGTTACGCTCGAGTGGCCCTGCGAGAAAGTGCGATGCGTTCGGAGGTCGTTTGCATTTGTTAAAAACCAGAGCTCGTACATCGTTGGTGCTGAATAAGAATGAGCTGATACCGAATCGCGTGTGCACAGCGTTGGGATGTACCACATAAGATTGTGGACCTCTCGAAAAAAAATTATATATATATATATATATATATATATATATATATATATATATATATACAGAAAGATAGGCCAGCAGTCTACAACGCCAAAGGAGGCATAGGGGTGTGCTTAGGTTATTTTCTTTTTTCACTACAGTTAACGAAGTTACATTTTTTTTTTTTTTAATATACAGAAGAAAGAAAGAAAGAAAAACACGCGCCCAGAGTGGGGACCGAACCCACGCCTTTCGATTACATGTCGAATGCCTTACCAATTCGGCTTGTAATCGAAAGGCGTGGGTTCGGTCCCCACTCTGGGCGCGTGTTTTTCTTTCTTTCTTTCTTCTGTATATTAAAAAAAAAAAATGTAACTTCGTTAACTGTAGTGAAAAAAGAAAATAACCTAAGCACACCCCTATGCCTCCTTTGGCGTTGTAGACTGCTGGCCTATCTTTCTGTATTTCCTCAACGAGCCCCTCACGTCCTTACTATATATATATATATATATATATATATATATATATATATATATAGAAATAAGAATTGGCAGTCAAGAAGACCTCGGAAAGCAAAGGGGAGGATGTAGTAGCTCAAGATAAAGAATTTGGAAAATAAGAAAGTGGAGAAAAAATGCCCGCCAGGTGGGATCCGAACGCACGCCCTCCAGAATACCGGTCTGGTGCGATAACCACTACGCTACCGGCGGGGCTACTTTAGCCTCCACTTTTTGGGGTATTTATGTTAAGGTGTTTTTGTTTCCTGCGCTTGGGGGTGGCAGCCAGCGCCACTCGGACTACTCAGGGTGAAGGGGACCTTCTTTTTAACCCCCGGGCCGTGACTCGAGCGTCTACGACATGTCGAGAGTGGTCGGCCAGCGTTGAACCCTCTTAAGCTCCCTATGGCACCAAGACTGCCAGAACAGAGGCCCTCGCTATGCATGTAGCGAATCAGAATAGGAAATGAGGGGCTCGTTGAAAATAAGACAGAAATAAGAATTGGCAGTCAAGAAGACCTCGGAAAGCAAAGAGGAGGATGTAGTAGCTCAAGATAAAGAATTTGGAAAATAAGAAAGTGGAGAATATATATATATATGCCCCATTACACAAAAAAATACGGCATCGGCGTGACCGAGTGGCGGTATCAAAAAACAGCTGCGGCCCAAAGCGGAGGAAAGCGGAGAAAAGAAAATTGAGTGAACTCTATAATCTGGGATTCGAAGCGGGGGCCTACAGACAGCGAGACGCGTTCCTGCACCACCGCAGATTCCTGTTTCTAGCTAACTTAATGTGGATCTAGTGAATGCGTTGGGGCCTTCGACTTAGACATGTGTGTTAGAAGCATGCATACTCAGGCCTAGAATTGTTGTTTGAGCGTGCCTATTACAGAAGTAGCAAATGATGTCTACGCTAATAGCGTGTAAGTAGGGTTAAGAAGGAAGAGTAAGAAGAAGAATAGAAAATAGGAGAAGAAAACGATGCTAAGAGAAAAGGGTTATGAAGATGGTAATAAGGGGACGCGATCGAATCACAAAATGCCTACAAGGTTAATTTCAAAAGTAGCAAAATATGTTTACCCTAATAGCGTATATGTGGAGCTCACCAGGGCCATTGACCAAACCTTTTATTCAGACGTAACAGACAGTAGAAGAAAATGACACAACGGGAAATGTATAATGACGATTGTGCTGAAAGAATACATCCGCATCCTGCTGCGGTGGACTCTGGAGCGTCTGCTTGAGCGACAGCTATGAAACGTGGTCGCCCATGGAAGAATGCCTCAGAAGAAAATTCAAAGGAACCCGAAGACGACGCACGAAGAGCAAAGACGCACGTGCTCGCTGCAATATTAGTATGCCGAAAATCTTTTTTTGGGGGAACGAGGGGAAACCACTTAGTGGGAAAAAGGGGTTATGAGGGAGAGGATTAGAGATGTTGCTTCGAATCGCGCAGTCGGTGGTATTCCGAAAAAGCTGTCTACACTGGCCGAGGCTGAGCAGTTTCGGGTGGCTCCTGGAGAGCCGTACTGCGCATGCGCGAGGAGCAGTGACGTCTCACGGCGCACAACTGGTGCGTCTGAGCCGCCGCCGACGCGATGGATTGGATTGGATTGGATGAGAGAGAGAGAGAGAGAGAGAGAGAGAGAGAGAGAGAGAGAGAGAGAGAGAGAGAGAGAGAGAGAGAATTCTTTAATGATACCGAAGAGGTCAGCCCTGCATAATGCTGGGCTTGCTACTTCAGATGGCTGGTGAACATGTGATGAGGGTTATATGCTTACATGACTAATACAAATAAGAAAAAAGAACGAAAGAAACTCCACCAGACAGACACATGAACACACATAAAAACAAACAAACAAAAAAAAAGTCACAGACAGTCACAGGTTGGAGTCGAGTCCAGAGTCTCTGAGGAAACGCGCAAGAGCTTTAAAACCCCGCACCGCCCTGTCTTCGCTGTTCCAGGGGCCGAGAAAGTCCTCCATGCTGGCAGTTCTCGCCCGTAATAAACTTCGCGCCGTCGTTCGCGCCGAGTTAAAACGTGGACAAACACAGAACAGGTGTTCCGTGTCTTCTCGTACACCGCAAAGCGTACACAGAGGTGATGCCATCAAGCCGGTTTTGTTAAGAAAGGTTTTTGTATAGGCTACTTTGAGGCGCAGGCGATGTATAGCCCACTCAGTTTGCCTCGATAAACCGTGGGGTATACGAAACGTACACTGCGGGTCGATAGCGTAAAGAGGGGCGTACTGCAGGTCCGGGTTCCGCCAGTGCTGCAATTACATGCGCCATCCAAGAGTTGTGGCTATTCCGTTGATGTCCTCTTTGGATGAAGGGAGTTGTACTGGTGAGCTCGTGGAATGGCCCTCGCGTGCGAGCCGATCCGATATCACATTGCCCGTGAGAAATAGTGTGCCCGTTGCGGAGTACCTCAGTGTGTATGACGTTGATTTCTTGTATTAATTGGCCTTGATTACTTCCACGCTTGAGAAGCGTTTGTAGCGCAGAGCGGGAGTCCAGGAAAATTACCCAAGGTTTTGGAGGGCAGTCCCTGACAATCTGCAGTGCAGCTATTACTGCCGCCAGCTCGGTTTTTGTAGCCGATGTCTTGTGGCTGAGCTTTTGGAAATAGTTTTAGCAGCAGTAAACATGATAATCAGCTAGTCCTAGACAACCTGGAAACCCAATAATAACCAGCTGAACCTTAGCTCATGCTACGTATATCCTGGTATAGTTGAGCTAAGCCACTGCTAATTTTTCTCTCTGTCTAACTCTGTGTGTTTGTGTGTGTGTGTGTGTGTGTGTGTGTGTGTGTGTGTGTGTGTGTGTGTGTGTGTGTGTGTGTGTGTGTGTGTGTGTGTGTGTGTGTGTGTGAGGGGGGGGGGACGTTGAACGTTTATTTTTGTTGCATGGGTGGTTACTGGCGCCCCCCATGCTCACTTCGAAATAGTGTATCATATGCAGCTTTTGCTTCGAGGGAATATTGTAATGCGATGAATTACAAAAGACATTTGTAAACACTCTTTATTAGCACCCTTGTGGAATGCGATGCATTACACAATAGTGCCCATAAAATGTGACTACTGGTGCGTAAACCGGAACAGAGAAGTTCTTACGTACTTTACGGGCTTTCTGAGGGTAGACATTTTCCTCCGGTGTGAACAGAAATTCTGAATGAAAATGAAGTGTTATTTCGATACGCTGTTTTTGTTTCAGTACAAATTATTTATAACAGACAAAAAGCAACTGGACTACTGATAGATGGCTGATCGGAGGCTGAATAAGGTTTCTAGAAGTTCGTATGCAACTGAAGCGCTAAGAAAGCGCTAGATAGATAGGAGAATGGGGACATCGGTGCAATATATGGCTGGCCCACAGTTCAAACGTACGCCGAGCGGGATCTCAATACGCATCGGATTCAGAATTTGGCACACACTTAACCGCATATGCTCTACATCCGGTGTAGATGCGGGTGGAGTCCGTTACAAATCTGCTCCAGTTTTTCGTTCGGATCCAATCCTCCTGTGGATCAGATTTTACGAACAGTGTGCGCGGGCGGTTGTCGTAGGAACTAAGAAGAAACGTAAAATGGTTTTTCTATACTTTACCGTTCACTTCCAGCTACTGACATACCCGGTATTATAAAAGCCCCGCTAAGCCAGCAAAAAAAAAAATCAAGGCCGTTCCACCACTGCAATATGGAAGACCTGCAAGGCTCTGTTGGCGGATAAACACTTTGACACATATGCATATAACTTCCGTTTGTTATTGTGTTCTATTTTCTCCTTATTCGATAGTTTCTATAAAACAAGAGTTACAGCCGCTATCAGTAACCATACTCCCTCCGTGGAGGGCCATGTATTGACCGCAGACAGGAATTCTGCGTCATTTATAACTTCACTGTTACGTTCCGCTACTGAGCATGAGGACTCGGGTTCGACTCCCGGTCGCGGCGGCCGCTTTTCTGCTGGAGGTGAAGCGAAAAACGCCAGTGTATTCGAGATTTCGGCGCCCGTTAAAGATCCTCAGGTGTTCAAAAATAACCCGGAGTCCTCCACTACGGCGTACCTCATGGCCTGTGTGCGTCGGTGCGTTAATCCTCATAATCAATTAATTTAACTTCACTGTGAACTATCTAATCACGACAGACAAATGAAACTCGGCGAAATGATATAGCTCTTATAGCGGCCAATTTCAGTATGGCCGCTACATAGTATATGCTACAGAGCATTTTACACTGGCTCTGGAGACAGAAATTATTATTATTATGTGTGGCTCTATGAACGGACGTAGTCTCGGCCGTAACTTCCCCATATACAGATTCTTTGTAAATACCCGAGGCAGGGCAGCATATACCGAATTTCCGCTAAAGCGGGAATGTGTAACATGCTCGGCCGACACCTCGCATTAATCTACTGATCAATGAGCTTTCGGGGAGTCCTGGCGAAACTGAATCCGGGGGAATTCTCGTTTCCATTGTTCGCGCTGTAAACACTGCTTTCCCCTGCACTCTGTCGCAACATTTGCAAGAACACAGCGTTAACAAATGGCGTTAGTGAACGCGGCTCCTACACCCCCCTTTCGTAGCAGTCACAAGGGGCGTCAACGCGTGGTGCAAAGTACAGTGCTAAGGCCTGCCTACACGCTGTGGCTACGGCGTGCCGCTGTTCAGTCGTCCGGACACAGGCTACGGAACAGGAAAGCGGCGGTAAGCACGTATTAAGCTTCCACCTTGCACCACTGTGCCGATGCAACTTTTTGCTGTTCTTCCGAGGAAATAAGGCGAGAGGTTTAGGGGGGAGGGCGGGATAATGCGGTGCGAGCCAGTTTCCCTTGGGAATAACAAACGCTTGGCAACAAAGGGCCCAATGGCGCGTGCGATCAAATTGCTCACCGGCCTCATGCGCGAGCCAACGTGCTCCCCCTCAACCCCGAATCGGCCGCGTCCTTCGGCCGGACAACCTCGAAATGACCCACCGGCTGTATATACGGCACCTGTATGACAGCAGAAGCGGGGGGTATTTTCTCACTAAAGACCGGTATGCGTTGGCCGCTCCGGCCGGTTGCGGTTGCGACAATATCGCGCGCAGGAAGGAAAAAAAGGTTGCGATTTATGGGCGAAAAAAGAAAGCGACTTTTGTCTGCCCGGCGTGAAAAACGCACACCGGTCGCGTTTGCTGACACCTGCGGTGAATAGATTGCAGATAGGCTAATGTCCTTGCCATATAGGGTTGTGCCGGACGGCCATTAAGATTGCATTTCAAGTCAAATATGCAGGAGCAGGTGGAGTACACTTTAATATGCAGACGGAAGAAATGTACCGGTATGGACGGCAGGAGTGCCAAATATGGCGCTTCGCTGAAAGGGCCATCAGCAAGCGAAGGTGGGAGATAGATCAGTGTTGGCGTTAGATGATGCGATAGAACATCAGGGCGGAGCTGAATTTTGTATTTGTGAGGTCTTAGCAGTAATTGCATTGGTGACAACTGCTTGAGTCGCTTTTAGTCCAATGCAAAGCGCCGGGGAAGGTTTAGGCGGAACTCCACAAATCACCTTGTCCCAAATTAACCAAGCCTCCAGGGTAGCATGGGAAGTTGCGATTGTGCGTGGCTCTCTCCCCCCCGCCCCCTTCCTGTTTCGCCGAAACAAGTTCACTCAGAAACTCTATATAAACAGCAAGAAGTTTGTTATTTCAAAAAATTGTTACTGAATGACATTAAATAAAATCCCTCATCAAGCAGTTACCAATACAAACAATAAGACACGGTTTCATCAAAAAGTCAACGAATTTATACTCGAGCACATTGTACTCGACAGCTGACACGAAAGGTTGAGCCGCTTATGCAATTACGGGAAGCGGAATTCTGAAATATCCTGCATACCATTCACAGTAAATTGGAGGAGACACATTCATGAAATTACCTGCAGCTTGTCTAGAAGGGGCATTTCAAAAAGCATGAATTGGGAGAAGTCAGGGATACGAAGGTATACAGAATATTTGAACAACTTGAGATTTGCGGACGGCGTCGTCGTGTTCAATTAGTACAGAAGAAAAGCTAAGAATGTTTCTGGAACGGTAGTCATGAAGCTTATCCTTAGGGGTAAAGGTAAATAGGAAAAAATCAAAAGTTATATCAAGCAGACACTGACCCCTTAAGTACTGAAATGCTAGAAAAGGCGGACCTGGACAAGTTCACAGTCCCAGTGAATTCCACGAGAAAGAATCAGGCGTATAATTAGTATGGTCTGGGATGAATTTTGCAAGCACTGTCAGGTATTGAACAGGAGAGTTGGCACTAAAGAAAATGGAGGAGGAGGAATAAACTTTTATTGAGGCCCAGTCCGACTCCGTGTGTGGAGGCAGACCAGTGGGGAGACTCCTTAGTCCAGGAGTCCCTGGCTCTGGCTGGCCATCCGGGCCCGTCTCACCAGGTTAAGCTTGGAGCTGGGTTCAGAGCTGGACAGCTGCGCCGCCCACTGTGGTATAAAAAAATTATTCACTGTGGGGACTTACCGAGCACCTTAATGTACAACGAGCAATAAAAGACAAAGGTGATGGGATTAACTCTTAGACATAGGAAATGAGTGCCTTCGATTGGAGAGCAAACTGGGCTGCATGACACATTTACTCAAATTTAAAAACTGTAGTTTGGCCGAGAATGTAATTCCAGTAACTTGAAACAGGTGGACCACCATGTGTAGCAAAGTGGCTACCGTGAGACGGAGCTACAAGTATATAGGGAACGTAAATCATTCAATGTGAGCGGCGGGGGCGGGGGTGAGATTAGAAAATACGGCGTAAGTAACGGATTCGAACAGCACATGATGGAAGTGTTTCTTAAAGCGTTTATTGAATCCGTGAGTTAAACTTAAGCGCAAACTGACACAGGGACGGGAAGTGGAAGCGATACCAGCGCTTACTATCAACTGACTGATTTTTTAAGTGAATTGTAAGCGCCGGTATCGTTTCTCTTTCTCGTCCCTGTGTCAGTTTGCGCTAAGTTTAACTCACGGATGTTCACCAACTAGCTCGTCTCTCCATTTTGCTTCGTTTATTGAAATTAAAAAATAAAATAAAACGGGGGTCTTTTGCTAGCCCATCAGACCCCCATAGGGGCAACAAGAAGGTATGATGTACGGTAGGTATGGGTTGGAAATAGCAGGGGGAAAATAGTGGTTTGCGATATATGCAGGAGAGTGTCTCACGCTGTTTTTTTATAATTTCGATGTGTACGTGAAACGAAGATTAATAAATAAATCTGGTCTCGGATTTCCATCCAACCAAGCGGAACTTGGTTGGATGGGAAAGGCCTTCTTCACTTGAAGTAATATGATCATTAAGATGACGACGATGACGACGACGACGAGGATGATGAAATTTTTTTTTCATGCCTTAGACATGGAATGCCTGTTGTGAGGCTTAACGCTTTTCATTTTTAAATGTTCATCAAAATACTGGCGAGATCTAAAGGCATGCAGGAAATCAAGCTATAACATTATTAAGTGAGCAGTAAAATTCTGATGCCATGTTCAGTCTACCGACGCAAAATCCGTATCGCGAGCTATGGACGTAAAAAAAAAAAAAAACCGGCGTTTCACGCAGTTCAATTGGTTGAGACGGGAACTGACGTCATTCCTTAAAGATATTGAGACAGTTGCGGCAACAGTCTGAACCCGGCCTGATGCGATACTCCACATAAGCGTGCTGTAAAGGGTCATACTTCGCCGTGAATAAAAAAAATAGTAAATATAAACCAAAATTCAGTAGCGCTCTAGATACTGATATTAATAAAAAAAATCGAAAGAAACACCAAAAGTTTTTTTTTTTTATTTTACACTGACCAAAAGAAAATTCTTCACACAGATACTACAACTGTCACATCCGATCCCACATCTGCGTTACCCATTTCCCCTAACACTACCGAGACTGCAACGCCCAGCCACTACAGCAAGGCAGACTTCTCGTCCTCTCGGCCTACCTTACCCTCAAGTATCCGCGAGGGATTAAATGCACTGCGTCGCCATCCCCGTTGGCTGCAAGCCTAGAATGCGTGAACGCGGAAATTGTGTCCCGTGTACACAGTACTCAGAGCAGTGAGTAGTGCGTACACAAGACTTCTCATGCACGGAAAAGTGCTGCTCGTGTAGTTTCGCGCGAATTTTAGAATGGTGTATTTGCACGTATGAAGAGCCCGAAAAAAAAAAAATTCGACAGATGGTTTGGCCACCGTCGACAGGCATGCAGTGCAGAGGTCGCACGAATCTCCGGGTCGAGGCGACCGTGGAGCCGTTGTGATGGATGAGGAGAGCGCTGCACGAGTGGCTGGCACGTACGCTGGCACTTTCCTTACACGCATCACGTCGTGTCGACGGAAAATTTTAATAAAATTTGGGGCTAAGCAAGACACAAGCGTTAAACGCGCATGGCGGTATGCCATAGTTGTGCGCCGACCTGCGTTGTCTCACTTTTAGTACGTTTTATGGTAAGTGAATCCAGAGGATAGGGTGTTTCAATTTTTTCGGGGTACAAGCACTCCTGAAGAGCCAGCTAGGTGTATATCTTCACTGCACAGCGGAGTGTCTATCCGTGTTCGCAGTACCTCACCAAAGAACTTTTTGTTTGTGGAAGAATCCTACGCTTTAGCCATTATCAAGCGGGCGCGGCCGCTGTCAAAGGAAGTTACAAACGTATCCTTACGCCCCACTCTACTTTGCTCTTTTTGTAGCTCGCTGTCAGTTCTCGTATTTTGGTCCTTTAACGATCCGTTTGTACAGAGGCACTTACGGACAGAATTTTTTTGTTTGTTTAGCGGTGGCTCGAATCTTTTGTAAACATAATCGCTGCAGTTAGATGCTTTCCTTGTCACCTTGTAGCTTTCAGCGTTCCACATAACTGAATACTTTTTTTAGAAAAAGAAAGAACGAAAGAAAGAAAGAAAGAAAGGAAGAAAGAAAGAAAGAAAGGAGAAAGAAAGAAAGAAAGAAAGAAAGAAAGAAAGAAAGAAAGAAAGAAAGAAAGAAAGAAAGAAAGAAAGAAGAAAATGAAGGCCGAAAGATTAGGAAGAGGACACCGATTGTTACGATAGGAAGAGGAAACCGATTGTTACGATATCGAGTCACTGTCTGGCGTCACCATGCAAAGTCACGTAAAGCAAATTTCATACATTTTCGTGACGTGTAATGGGGTCGGGACCTCGTCAAGCTGCTCCAGCTTTTAGTCCCGTACTCCTCCTTTTCAAAGGAAATAAAGCTGTTTGATTGATTGATTGATTGATATCCTTTACCTCTAACATTGCGTTCAGTCAGTGGGTTCTGACGGTTCCTTACCGCGACCTAAAGTACCGATCATGGCAGATGTGGGTGCGTATAGTGGGCTCCTATAAACTGTCCCGAACTCTAGTCCTGGTATTCTAAATCCTTTCTCCCCTCAAGCCTCCAGGGGAGTGAATCTTGGAAATCAGTTCTCGCATGTAAAAACGTTGCGTAATGCTCCACCCAGCCGAGTCGATGAAACACACAGAGTTGAGGACAGACTGATTATACGGCCAAAACTCTCGAAGCCAGCGCACCAGATCGCACATTTATTATCGCGATCACACGCACCTTGGGTGGCGCATTTCAAAAGTTCAATTCTTCACAGATTTATCTCGATGTCAGTTCTTACTCCTACTTGATTCGCATCTGTTTACAGGAGGCGCTGCTTCTTATCCGGCCGTGCCGGAATATCTCTTGGCGACAATACGCGTCAGCTTTATATTTTTCTCTATTGTAATAAGGTGTCCCGACTCGCGCTATACGTTTTGAAACAGGGGCACTTTTGCCGAAAGCACTTTCGGCGGCGAGCGAACTCCTCTAGTTTTATAATGCATGCGCTCTCGGGAGGGGTGACTGGCAACATCAGCAAACGGCTAAACGTTGCAAAACGCCCCAAGTACGTCCAGCGTAAACGAATGCAACGAGGCGAACACACCCTGCTGCAAAGTGCGCGCCGCTCTCGGTTCGTACCGACCGGTGCACGACGCGTGAGTGTATGCGGAGGAAAAGTAAACACCGCGCTCTGAGGCGTGGAGAAATGGCGACGCTGCGCCCGGTATTCGTTCGTCACTGCACCGGCGATCACCGAAAAAGAAAAGAAGAGGGCGCAGAACTGTACCCTGTCTGTTTCTCTTTTATTGCCAAACAAATAAGAGCGGTCCCTGCGGGATACCCGGAAAGGGGAGATGGAAAAAAAGACGGAGAGAGGTGTATAGCGCTTCTGTATCACGCTGTCAGCCGTAAGAACAGTGTAAGCTTGAGGCAATCACGGAGGGATCAGTCGACAGCTTTGCCAGGAACAAAGGGAACGCTTACTTCGCTTTAGTTTCTTACCAGCCCCCCGTAGTTATAAGTGGCGGGCAACAATTGCACTCGAACCCGAGCGGGTAGTTCTTTGCGGAGTAGTGGTTCGTTCGGCCCGAGGCCTCCGAAAAGGGCCGACCAGAAACAAAGAGCCTGTCTGTCTCGGAGACGAATTAAGGGCGTGCCCATTGCTAACGGCGGCATTCCAGTGATCAGCGCATTACACTTTCAAAGTTGCTGAAACTCGCTGCACTCCCCTGGCGTGTCAGTCACTGCGAATAGCGTGACATGCGCGGGCGGAAAGCGTCTCGTCAAAGGGGGGAGGGGGGGGGGGGGGGCTGAGAAAAAAAAAAGGCAATTTGCGTAGCCTTGAACGGGAGAAAGAAACAAAGTGGTTTCAGGGTGTGGAGTGTGCGCAATATGCGAGCACTTTGAAATATCGCCTCTTTATGTTTGCGAATCGATACACTTAGGCCGGTAGCGTTTCATTTTTTGATATTTAAAAGTCGCTAGAAGAAAAAAAAAAGGGGGTAATTGCTCCGGGCAATTTTTACTGCGTAGTCAGAAGGCCTTCGTACGGGAGTAACAAAAAAATTGTAGAAACCACGAAGAGGGAATTGTCGAGTAGATGCTTAAGCCGCCCTGCTTTATAATGAGCCCATTTTGAGTCGGCATCTTTCTTACACACCCATGCATTGCTGCGAAGGCATTCTAGACTCCATCAAGCGGTCTGACGCCAATCTACAGGTTTTCCCGCTCAGTTAAATCCAATTACCATACAATTTAACTCAGACGCCAGTTAACCTAATCTAAGCGCCATCTAATTTACTCAAACTGCATTTTAATTTAATCCAGGTGCCAGCGAATTTAATCCAAGTGCCAATATATTTAATCCGGTCGCCTACCAAATTAATACAGCTGTTAAGAAGGTTGTTAAGGATCGTTTTGTGCGAAATTAGGCGCAGCTTTGCAGACTTTGTTGTACAGCCGGTAAAAGGCTTGTCTATAACACAGCTTTCGTACTCTCAGCCCTATCCTGCCCCGCCGGAGCGGGATTTGAATAAAACTACTGCGGAATACTGAGGTCTTAGCCCTTCGCTTTTGCCTCCGACATGTTTGAAACGAGTATGTTTCGGCAGCTTTCGGATGTAGCTGGTTGAAGTTGAAATCGCTGTTATAGACAAGCGTTTTACCGGCTGTACGTGGTGTGGGGAAAACGTGATGTTTCTTGATCCATTATACGCAAAAATATTTTAGGCGTGCAGCTTAATGGACATTTACTAACGCACGCAGACCAAGAGAGCGGACCTTTTTATCCGTTGGTGCCGCATGATGTGAACTGATCGCCTGCGAAAACGCCGTCGGTAACTCACGTCTGAAGTGTCTTCTCCTCGCGTAACAATGTCTTGTGTAGTTCCTTTTACAGAAACGAATTACTTAAATGCCCTTTGCATTCTGATTTTGAACCAATGAATGATTTCCTGTAGTGTTAAGCATAATTTCAAAATTATAATATCGTTTGCTAGCGTCAGAAATATCGCCTGCTCGTGTCAGAAATGTCGCTGCTCGCGCCAGAAGTATTGTCTGCTCGGGTAACAACTCTCTGGAAAGTCTGCTGGCGTAACAAAACGCGAGCAGAAGACACTTATGACGATCTCACAGACGATCAGCACACAGCACCAGCCAGAGCTCTTCGATGTAGGCAGTTGCGAAAATCCACCTAAAAAAACGGCCCGCCCCTGGACCCCCCCACCTCTGCTTTGGATCGTACGTACGCGCAACGGCGGCCACCGCACACACTATCAAAAAGGTGAAAAAACCAGCGAAATAGACGGAAGACGTAGAAGAGACGAGACAACACACACGCCAGTGTGTTGTCTCGTCTCTTCTACGTCTTCCGTCTATTTCGCTGGTTTTTTCACCTTCAAAATGTACCAACTGGCCCAGCAAGCTGCACTATCAAAAAACACACAGGAATTATGCAAACTGACAATTTAACGGCAACCTTTATTCTAAAGGTGCATGATTTTTTTTTTAATTTTTGCACTGTGCTAAATTATTCATTGCTTTCTTAACTGCGGTTTCCGTTGAGACTTTCTGGGTCTGCGCAACTGCCTCGACCGATTGGCGCTTGTGCGGGCACTGCGGCACAGCACAGGTCCGACATTAAGTACTACATTTGCAGTTGTCTTTTGGCGTACATCACACTGTATGGGCCAAAACTAATCCAGTAGGTGATCAAGCGGCTCTAAAGAATCCTTTCAAGCTAGCGTAAAGCGCCACCGAAGCGAATTTTTAACTCTCTTGTTTTTTTGCCGCCGGAAGACCGGAGATGACGCGCAGCAGGCGACAATGCGAAGGCGACAACGCATCTTGCTGACAACACGGTCGCATTTTAACACGAAAGTGTTTTATGCCCGGCTACATCTCACTGACGCCATATCCGTCACGGAAGTGACGTCGCCAGAAAAAGTGCAATTGACGCAGCGGCGCCAGGATTCGAGCACATGAGCTTCTCGCCACAATAGGAGGTACGTGGCGCTCTACCTACTGCACTATCAACAGAGACGGGAGCAGCTCTACCAACGAGCCTTATGCCCCTCCCCATGACTCATTCAGATTGTGCTGCCTTCTAGGAAAGGCGAAGGGAAGTACGCATCATGACGCTAATAAGCCCCGACAGTTGGCGCCTCGATGCGAGCGCCTTCGTGTACGGGGTCGCGCGTGACTTGAGGCACCCTCTGGGTTCGCGTTGTTTCCATGACCGTTGTGTGTTTCTAGCTGCTGTTTCTGTGCATGTCATTTTTTGTTTTGTTGTCCGGTATAAACCGGTTGTTTTTTTGTTTCTTGCGTGTCGGCGTAACTTCGTCTGGCGGGATCAGGCTCGCGAACGCTTCACACATGAAGGAGGTTCGTTTAACATTCAACTGCTCCTATGAAGGCACTGTGAAAACACTTTCGTGTTTTACCGATTCCTGTGAAAGAGAGAGCAACCACAAGTTTTGTACTTTCTTAAGCTATTTGTTGCTTTCTTAACTTCTTTTTTTTTTTTTGAGATTGTTTCGGCGTCTGCGCAACTGCCTGGACTGATTGGCGCTTGTGCGAGCACTCCGGTGCAACATAGGTACGACCTGAAGTACTAAATTTGCAGTTGTCGCTAGGCCTACATCACACTGCATGCCAAAACGAATCCAGTAGCTGATAAAGTAGCTTAAAATAATCCTTCCAAACTTGCGTAAAGCCGTCCATGCGAATTTTTAACTCTTTTTTTTTTTTTTGCCGCCGGAAAACCGCAGATGAAGTGCAGCAGACGACAATGCGGAAGCGACGGCGCATCTCGCTGATCATACGGTCGCGTTTTTTTACTGCTGTTGGCTGGAACGCATAAAGCACTTGTATTACTGAACGCGTTGGGCTTCTTTGGCATAAAAAAATTACGTAACTATCCAAATACCATTTTTCGCCCAGGTCGTCGAGCGGTGAACCCCGTTGTATAGTTCATTTCGTCACCAGCAGATGGCGCCACTGTACATAAAAATCTAAAATTCAGATGCCTCGAGACGTTCAATCGGAAGCTCCGTCGTTGGGTGAAACACGGCCTCCGCGATCGGCTGCCGGCGGCGCGCCGCCGGCAGCCGATCGCGGGCAAAGGCGCGCCGCCGGAAGCCGATCGCGGAGGCCGTGGGTGAAACCATAGAGTTTCATACTAATATACACCAGAGGAAAATCTGGCGCCACTGACTAGGGGAGCCGCGCGAGCGTTCCGTCATGTACCAGGCAGGCATGTTCCACTTGTCCTTGGCATGGCTCAGGAACAGGCTGAAAAGTTGACTCTGGCTGAAAAAAGCAACAATATTACTGTAGAAGGTTCATCAAAATCGCTTTGTTATTACTAAATTAAAGCTCCAGAAAGATAAATTTTTCAGTGATTAGGTTGAAGTTTCATGCACGATGAACAAGAAAAAAATGTTCCCCTTTTTGTTGATTTTGGCTTCGAGACAAAAAAGAAGCCATATGGCTAGCTGAGCCAAGTAGGCGAGGAACGTCGCTAGCGGCAATGGCGCTAGAGAGAGAGAGAGAGAGAGAGAGAGAGAGAGAGAGAGAGAGAGAGAGAGAGAGAGAGAGAGAGAGAGAGAGATTCTTTATGCAGGAAGACTCTAGGTGAAAGGGGGAGGGAATGGGGTAGCAAGTGGAGTGTTTGTGGCCTGTGACATCTTGAAGGCGGACAGTTCCAACAGGAACAGGTAGGCTCCTTGAGAAGGCGGGAGAGTCCGCGTGGGTGAGGAGAGCAGGCTCGCGGCTCTAAACTGCTCACGCTTGACCGCTTTATAGAGAATAGCGTGTAATTAAAGTCAGTGTGGAGTGTTCTAGTGCATGATAGTTGGTGTGTAAAAGGGAAGCATTTAGAGGAGGAGTGAAGGTTCTGTAGCATGCGAATGTCGGACAGTAGAAAATTAGGGGCTGGAGATTAACGGGTGTATACGGGAGGCGCGGAAGGAACATATAGGCGGCAGGGATGGGGTGTGCCATTTACGGGAGGTCTCTAGGGTAAGGCTAGCATTGGCAAAATATTTGTTTATGGAAATTTCGGCTGATCTTGGGAGGGGAGGCAGAGCGGATAAAAACCGGTCGGAGTTAAGGCCTTAAGGCGTTTTTTTTTTGTGTGTGTGCCGAAGGAGCTGTATCGCTGGCGGTAGTGAATAAGAAGGTGGACGAGCCAAGTCGGGTAGCAGCGAAGGCCTAGAGGTTACACACCACACTCCCGAGCAGCCGAGTGGGCTGCCTGGTTCCCCGTTGATGACTCCTCGTGTCCAGGCAACCGGTAGATGCGACGATGAATGTCGCTAGGTTTCAGGATGGAGATCTGGTGAATGATTTTGTTGGCGATGGTATTGGTCGACGTGGTTTTCTTTAGAATCTGCAGGGCTTGGAATGAGTCCGTCAGGCTGCGTATCTGGAAAGGAATGGAGGACTGAAAGTCGAACATGAGGAAGTCTATGGCTTAAATGATGGCATGGAGTTCCGCTTCCTGGATGGTAGCGCATAGAATATTAAGGGGTCGTTTGCCTTGTATGGAGGTGAGGTCAGGTGAAGCCCACGCGGGGCAAACTAGTGGAGGAGCAATGCTTGCGTCGGCGTAAATGTCGATTTTGCGGGGGCGTTTACTCTTCCGGAGGGCGTTTATGCAGGCAGTGCGTACTGGGCGGGCGTTACACGGGAAGGGATGAGTGGCCGTAGAGCCCGTGACAGAAGGGCGGTGCCAGGGCGCCAGATGCGGTGGGATGTCATGGGGTTGTGGTGGCTTGAGATTGTCCCAGACGAAGATGGAGACACCTTGATGGCGCCAGATGCGGTGGGATGTCATGGGGTTGTGGTGGCTTGAGATTGTCCCAGACGAAGATGGAGACACCTTGATGAGTTAATGAGCGTTTATGAAGGGATTGATTTACTTGCTTTTGAATGATATTTTCCAAGGGGGGAAGAGCAACTGTAGCTTGCAGGTTTTCCAGACAAATATGTTTTGGCAGTCACTTTTGGTGCGAAGGGTGGCCCTGTGCAGATATTGAATTGTTCTCATGGGCGTTTTGTTAAGGTCGCTGGATTGGGCTGCGTAATTTATGGTGCCAATGGCGGCAGCATCCGCTAAAGTTTGGTTTGCGTTCTGGCTTGTTCCACCAAATTTGTTGGAGAGGCGATGTATGGCATGTTGAATTGTTTTCCATTTAGCATTCGGTTGTCGTAGCCATATTGACCGGCTATTTTAGTGTCCGAGTGGGATTCCGAATAATCGTACGGATTGAAAAGTAACGGTTATACGGGAACCGGCGAGTAGAAAAATCGGAAGATTATAGTGCGGAAGGGGTTTGTGGTCAAATACGGGCAAGAATTCGGTTTTTCGGTTTTCCGGGGGGCTAATACTAGACAAAGAGAGGTCAAGGAGCAATCAAGGCTATTTTCTGCAGCTTGGTGTTTGATTTGCATGTCTTCGGGGGCAATTATGTGCTTCAAGAGGCGTATGAATATAATCCATCTTAGATAAGCTGACAGCGGGGATCAAAACCACGACAAAGATATGGGGTATGATATACCACCTGTGGCAGTTTGAAAAAAATATATATATATGAATGGTATTTAACCAATGATCGCTTCCGGTGAGGGCTTATGGGGCAGAAATCTGGAGCATCATGTACTACACATTTTGAAAAAAAAAAAAAAAAAAAGCTAGGGTGTCTCAATGGCCAAACACCACCTTGCTAAACGTACATAAAATCATAATGCTGCAAAAGAAAGCCATTCGGGCAATTGAAAATGTTCCCTTTTTTTAGCACGCACTAAGAAACTATTTTTTAAAACACCAAATATTAAAGGCTCGAAACGTATATCGATATAAACTCATCCGTAGCTACAGGCGTTCAAACGGGGCAAAGTAGATACTTTTTTCTCACCTAGGACATTTACCGTAAACTGTAAATGTGTACGCACACCGATATAAGCCTCATTGGAAAATCCCATCATCACGGACTCACTATGGACAGCTGCTACTACCGCACGCACTTCCAAATACGCTCGATTATTTTCATCGACAGGAAATTGACGTTATGGTTGTGAATGATGACCGCTCCTTGGACATGCTTATGTAGGTCTCGCATTTGTAATGTTTGTTGTTGTACTTAATTCCGTATATTCATTCTCTAAATTGAAGGAACCTCCTTCATGTGCGAAGGGTTCGCGACGCTGACCCGGCCCTACGTGACGCCGACACGAAAGAAACAGAAATCACCGGTTTCTTACGAGACAGTAAAACAAAAATGACATGAGTAGAAGCAGAAGCTCGTAACACATACGGTCATGTAAACAACAGGACACTGAAAAAACGCACTGCACCGATACTGCAAATAAATAATACAGCGCTTCGCTCTACACTCAGGACAATGTTCGAGTCCTTGCACCAAGCCACTCCGTTCGCGTCCACCACAGGTGCTAATTAGTCCGAGCTGGCCAGGGGTCGTCGGTCCGGTTGTCTGCCCTTTGCTGCTCCCATCATGGTTCTGCTGCCGCCGAGCTGTTCCGTCCAACTCCCCACTCCCGCACGCGTGAGAGAGAGAGCAGTCTTTATACCCGACAGGGCCGTAGTGCGCTTGTTCCGGGCTTGGTACGCACCATGCAGACGTGTTCCTTGTCCGCTCACTGTTCGTCGTACGAACACGCACAGGGCTCATGACGCATAGGGGCTGACGTCCGTATCCGTGTTCGTCGCGCGTTCACTGCGCTGTCACCACAACGCGCACCATGCGTAGCAGCTGCGTCCCTACAAAATGTACTTACATCTTAAGTTTACACCCTGCCACTGCTGCATCGGCGGACGGTGCTCTGTCAAGCTGCATGGTTACAGCTTTTCCTCCGTCAGCTTTTTTTACCTCTGTAGCAACTTTGGTGGAAACAAAATCTGATCGATCGATTGATTAATTGACAGCGGAACGGATGATGATAGGAAATGAGCGCCTTGATAAGGGAACAAACTCGAATGGGTGACGTGATAACTGGAATTAGGTGTAAGAAATGAACTTGTGTTTGGCATGTTAAGGGGAGCATTGGCTACCAGTGGGACATCAGCGTCTGCCGAGAAGCGGGACTAGGAGTGGGGCAAGACAACTCGTTGAAGAGTACGTACGAGAAATCGGGCAAAAAGAATGCATTCGGGCATCACAAGGCAGGAGTAGAAGAACCATCCGTCATGCAGTGGACATGAATAGTCCCATGATGATGACGACAACGACAACGATGATTGGGGCTATGATGATGATTCTGATAGACTCGTGCTATACAGTAAAATATACTTGAACGAAAGTAATTTAAACGAGCTGTTCAGCTGTACGAACTTTTTGAAATCCCCACAGAACGGCCATTGACCCCATGCGAACGCAGTTCAGTTTACCGAAATTCAGCGCAGTGCGCTTTTCAGTTCTACGAACATATTCCATGACACTATCCTGTCTCGCGGGTCATATTGATCACTTCAGCAAGTACAACACGCACTTTTGGTTAGCATATTTATCGTTGAGAACCGCGTTTCATTACCGCGCGGCAAATAATAGGCCCCATTTAAACCATGAAATGAATTGGCTACCAAGATAATTTCGTATCCAGCCGAAGCCATAGTCACAGCTACAGGTTTAGCCCTGAACGCTACAGCCACAAAGAAAAGGCATTCGCGCGCTTGTTAATCATCAGCACCAAGCGAAAGCGGCGGTCTCTAGACGAAAAACAGAATGTTTTGCGTAGGATGGACTCCGGGCAGCGTCAAGACGACGCTGTGAAGGCATTTGGGAACCCGGTATCATCATTGTCTACGATTAAGAGCCAGCGCCAAGCGATCGCGGCCGCGTCGGAAAGCGCCCAGCTCGGCCCCGCGCGCGAGAGACTGTGCGCTGGGTATTTCAGTAAAGTAGACAACGCCATTGCCACATGATTAACGGATCTGCGATTCAGGAACATGCCGGTTTCAGAACCCACAATTCATGAGCTTGGACACCGTGACTCATTTCCCTACCACTGCCGTCCGAAGTACACAGGCGCAGCAAAAGATTCTACAAAAGGTGCTAAATACTGAACATCCGCTAGGAAATGAGAAGAATGGCAAATAAGTGGGCTGAAATATCATTTCAACACCCGGTGTTTCCTTTAGCTTGTGGTAAGAAGCTGCAACATACTTATTTCAGTTGAGTGAACTTTCACTTTAATAAACATTTTCCTGGGGTCCATTGTAGTTCGTTCAAGTGAAGTTTCACTGTATTCGTAATGTATGGCGTTGTTTATCAATGTAAGAATTGAGCGTGGTGGGAAAACATATATCCACCGATCAGAGCCTGACTGCCTGCCTGCGTCTGCCAGTCTGTCGGTCCGTCTCCGCCAGTGCGTGCGTGCACGTCAAATTTACACTTAAGATATATTGTATTGTTGGTAGTCTGCTTTACCTGTCAATCGAAAGCAGCGCGCAAAAACTGGGAGCTTTGAACTGCCCATTTTAGAGGTTTTTCACGGCTTGTGTGAAGCTATTAGCAGAAAAGCATTGAAGGACTCTGCTACTAGCTTGCTACCTGCCTATATCTTTGCGATAATCATCGCACGAAGAAAAAGAAGAGTGGGACGAGGGGTTCATGCCGTCACACCTTACATCCGGCAAGGACGCCGCTCCGCTGACAGTTTGTTTGCCCCCGGCGCCCTCGTTTCGTGTCAATCAGTTTTTCCGCACTCGGAAACTTTGATAGGCGTCGCTCTGCACATCGGAGCCCATTTGGCTGGGTATAACCGATGCGCACTGCGTGTGTGACCACTCGACAGTTCTCGGCCGGCAAAGCGTGTGCCGCAAGCTTGTGTGCACTGCCAACTGCCTGCTCGCGGGATAGACCGTCGTGTTCTCACGTGAGCAAAGATGCGGAAAGGGTAAAGGGGGCAAGGAGAGGAGGGGGAGTAGGTGGGGAGGGGGGAACCACACGTGGGCGAACCTTGCCGCGCCAGGGTGGGGCAAGGTGGTTTGTTGGCGAGCGTGCGAAGGCGAAACAAGGCTTGACGGCCGGCGCAAGAACGCGTGCGCTGTGATTGATCGTCGAGCGTTTTACCGGACATTCGTGATAGTTTCTCGTCCGCTTCGTCAGCGCACCACGCCGACAAACAAAGCGAACCGAGCGAGGCAAGAGAACGAAGCATGGGCGTTAACGAAACGCAGCCCTGGCTCAAACGGGCGTGTAATAGTTACGCGGCCCCGCGGTATTGTTGCTGTTAGCGAGGGTGCTCTACTTATATATATATATATATATATATATATATATATATATATATATATATATATATATATATATATATATATATATATATATATATATATATATATATATATATATAGGAAATGGGGGGCTCGTACAAATAACACAGAAATAAGGGTTGGCAGTCAAGAAAACCTCGGAAAGGAAAGGAGAGGTTGTGTTAGGTCATTGAAACAGATAAAGAATTTGTAAAGAAAGAAAGAAAGCGGAGAAAAAAATGCCCGCCAGGTGGGATCCGAACCCACGACCTCCAGAATACCGGTCTGGTGCGATAAACACTACTCTACCGGCGGGGCGATTTTCTCCCCCGCTTTCTGGGGTATTTATGTCAATGTGATTTTTTCCTGTGCTTGGGGGTGGTAGCCAGGGGCATTTTTTCTCCGCTTTCTTTCTTTCTTTCCAAATTCTTTATCTGTTTCAATGGCCTACCACAACCTCCCCTTTGCTTTCGGAGGTTTTCTTGACTGCCAACCCTTATTTCTGTGTTATATGTATATATAGGGAGCAGTAGAACTTTGAAGATGGTAGAGAACACAAGAGAAGAAAAACTTCGAACAAGGTAAAAGCACGATTGTGGCCTACGTTTCAGCAAAGAGAACTTGCTTTCCTCTTTGCTGAAACGTAGGCCACAATCGTGCTTTTACCTTGTTCGAAGTTTTTCTTCTCTTATATATATATATATATATATATATATATATATATATATATATATATGTGTGTGTATATATGTATATGTATATATATATATATATGTATATGTATATGTATATATATATATGTGTATATGTATATGTATATATATATATATATGTATATATATATATATATATATATCAAATTGAATTGATCGCAAACTTTCTTCTTCCCTATAAAAGTAGGCAGACACCATGGTACTTTGATGCTTTTCACGTAACCAAACATAACAAGCGCTTTTTAATGAGTTACAGCGCACAAAGACGACGGCACACAAGGAAGTGAAGACAGGATCAGCGCTTGTCCTGTCTTCACTTCCTTGTGTGTTGTCGTCTTTGTGCGCTGTTAACCCTTTATGATGCTACACCAACTAGCCCACCAAGCCATCCTCGTGAACAAGCGCTTATTGAGTTGTGTCAGATTGTCAAACAACCGAGTGTCACTCTTGGCCCCTTGTAGTTTGTCTTGTTTGATAAGCCAAGCTGCCTCCATTTACCGGTGGTAAAATTCGGTCAATGTTACCGGCACTTGTTTCGGCGTGACGGCAGGCGATGCAAGCTTTGTCTGTCATGGTTTGACAGAACAGGGAGATTGAGGTTTCTAACAATGTCGTTTATTTTGTCCACAAGGTATTCTTTTTTTGGTGCACGACAGGCACGAGTCGTTTCTCGCCCACTGTACTGTCGCACATCGTTAAACCAAATTTGTTTCATGACTTCTTATTCGTTTCGGTCCTCTAGAATTTCGGTCGTGTTCTGCAGCTCCTCCTCATGCTTAGCGTACGTTTCCATCAGCTTAAGCATTTTGTCCAACAGGTGCTGAACGGATTGCTCGATGTTGTATACTGTCTTCTTTAATGGTGACATTTCCCCCACTTTGGGGGGTATAGGATCGCTGAGGTTTTGCTTTTTTCCCCCGGTTGGTTGCTTATACTTTCACGGTATACAGAGGCTGGCGGTTGGCCTTCGCTTCCATTATTACGTAACGCAGCTAATCTACATGTCGGGCGCCCTTTCCTTTTTAAAAATGTTCCTTCTGCCACGTGCGTTGTGACAATGGCTGGAAATGTAGATCGTGGTCGAATCCAAAGGAACTGCGCCAGATAATGAAATGACAACCTCCTGAGGAGCCTGATGTACAGGCGTAGCGTTTCCGTAGCCACGTACGTTGCTATTGGGTGTTCCTGAGCAATGCAAATGGTGCCCACTGTTGATGCACAACGCGGCAAACCAATACACGTACACACAGCCTGTGCTTGGATGCTCTGTATTACCCGAAGGTTAGTGGCGCAAGTATGGAAATCGCTGGCAAGCTGTAACGGAAGTCTCCTAAAAAAAGTGCGCAGTACAGTTGCAGCACTCCTCTTTTCGATGTTCCCCACGTCTTTTCATCAAGAAATCTGAATATCGTCGAGGTAAGCCCCTGTGGTAACACCGTCCTCCCCGTTGTGGTGCCTGGCACAACCTGAGATTCGTCTCAGCGTTCCGGGAATTGGAAAAAAAAAAGGCCGACTTGCCCCCATTGGCTCTTCGACAGCTTACGATGCTGTTACTGCATGCACGGTACAACGACCGGAAACATGTATACACGGATGGCTAAGTAACGTCATCTAGTTCGGCAGGTGCGGTGGTTGTGCCAGGAGCTTTTACCACAGCTCGTTTCCGTGTTGCCCAGACCACAAGCTCGGCAGCTACAGAACTTGCCATTCGTGGGTCTATTGATCACGTTATGGGAACTACTCCTCAAAACTGGGGTATCTTCTCTGATACCAAGTCTGCCTTACAAGGGTTACGCGCAGCCCTGCGCTACGGCCCCCTCCACCAACTGGTGATGGAGATTAGAGAAAAATTACATCAAGCCATCACAGCCATCCATGACGTAATATTCCAGTGGCTTCCAGGTCACTGTGGAGTCATCGGTAACGTATTGGCGGATGAAGCTGCCCGTACAGGCCACGAGAGCGACCGCACCACCCTGCTTCCGCTTTCAAGGACCGATGCCGTGAGGACGCTTTGCTCCTTTGCACGCAGGATTACCATGCAGCAATAGAACACACCGGACTTTTCGAATCCCCGTTTGTATATTCAAGACCCTCTTCGTCAGCGCCGTCTTCCATATTGACTGTCTCGACGCCCATTCGACTTTAGTTTGTAGGCTGTAGTTGGGGGGGGGGGGGGGGGGGGGGGGCTTCACGAAAGCCTACTCCTTCCTCATCGGGATGGCCAGCAACGCCCACTGTGACGCCTGTGGGGCGGAAGAGACTATATAGCTTATGCTGTGTCTCTGCCCCGAATACTCGTCGAAGGGAAGCGTGCTTGCCACCGCGCTCAGCCCATTGGATAATCGACCACTTACAGTAGAGACTATCCTAAGTCATCAGTCTCTACCATCGACTTCACAGAAGGCGAAGAAAGCCCTTCTACGTTTCCTGAGCCAAACGAACTTGAATGGACGACCATAATGCCCAAAACAGGACTAAAGCGCGCGCCTTCCCCCTCCTATCTCTTCCTCTTCTCCCGCCCTCTCCTTTATTCCCTGAACCCCACTCTCCCAGTGCAGGGTAGCAAACCGGGTTCCACACCTGGTTAACCTCCAGGCCTTTTCTTTCTTTCTTTCTTTCTTTCTTTCTTTCTTTCTTTCTTTCTTTCTTTCTTTCTTTCTTTCATTCATTCATTCATTCATTCATTCATTCATTCATTCATTCATTCATTCATTCTGCCACAGGGCATAAACAGAGGTGCGTATATGCGATGTTAATGAGTAAAGGTGGACAATCAGATGAACGTGAAAAGGTTTCTTTTGCCAAATGAACTCCAGAAGCAAGCAATATTTTTCCCTAATTTTTTTCTTTTCTGCACGCGCTTGGTCATGTCAACGATTTAACCCACGTGGGAGCATTGAAGGCGTTCAGCACAAGTGCCAAAAGTTTTGCTCTTTCTCCATTACAACCCCCACCTCAAGGTGCTAGATGCAAGCAGCATGGGCACCACCTCTCTTGTTTAAATCTTGTTCGATGGGCCCAGGGTGTCGTACTGGGTCAGGTACAGAATGACGACCCACCGATGCAAGCCACTGCGCCGGAAAGTGAAAACTTGTGCCTTGTGTTGGAGCACTGGACACAGGCAGGATGTCTGCCCACAGCGAAACCGCTCCAACCGGTGCCCAACGTGCGGTACTCCTGACGCCACCGAGACACACGCATGTTCTCCAAAATGCATTGTTTGCGATGGAGCACACGTCACGGGCTCTCCGGACTGTCCTCGATGTTTCCGTCCAAGACACAAACCAACGTATGCACAGATGTTGCAACAGCAAACCCCGAAGAACCAACACCAAAAAGATCAACCCTCCTCGAGTCACCCTCAACATGCCATGATCCCCGGGAACACCCATCAACAGCGTTCTCCACCGAATCAACACTGCACCCAAACCAACCTTCAGGAGCAGCCAGACCCAGCCATCGTAGAGCCACTCTCCCACCTCTCTACCTGAAACGGACCTAGGATGCATCAGCCAGGACCCTTTCGCCAGGTATCCAATCCAGTGGTCACTCAACAACCCCCCCCCCCCCCCCCCCCCCTACTCTCAGCACCCGCCTCCCAACTTCCCCCTGCTGTGCTGCAAGAAATGCAGGCCATGCGCGCCGTGCTCACGGCAGTGAGAGCTGAAAATGCTTCCCTACGACAAACCCTGGCCCAACTTCGCACTCCCCAGTCCAATGCAGAACCCCCTCCAAAGCGAAAGGCCCAAACCCCCCCTGAGCACGCTGCAAATACGGCCCCCTGGGATGAGAGGCTCACGCTTCTCGAGAAGCTTCATATAGAGCAAGCTCAACTTATCCAAATCCTCTTGCAGAGCCAAGCTACAATGCAATCTCACATGGAATCCATAAAACAAGAGGTGTTCATGCACTTCTGTGCAACAGCTGCACAGACGAATGCCCCTCCACCTCCCACTGCTCATACTTTTGACATAACTGATGATGGCTTGCCGGAAAGGGATTTTGGTTAGTCAGTGGAACTGTCATGGTTTCGGCAGAAAGAGAGAACCCCCTGGAATGCTACCTCGAGTCCCAAAACGAACAACCCCACATCCTCACCATACAAGACCCCGCCGGTCCAGTTAAGTGTCGTGGGTATACCACTTATCAATATACAAACGACACAGCCATTCTCGAACAGCGCAACATCTCAGCACAACGGGACAGCCTTGTTGACAGCCCTATCCCTCACGACTTCTTAACTATCTTGCCCGGCAACAGCACTCAACCGCCAATTTACATACTCAACATCTACAGTATACCCTCCGAACATCACCACAACTTCAAACCCCTCTTTGTAGCCGCCAAAGCTCATGCTGCGCAGCACTCCCTCATTATCACTGGGATCTTCAACGCTCCCCACACAGCCTGGGGCTATTCACGCGATACTAAGAAAGGAAGGCATATCTGGGAGCTCCTCCAAACTCAGCATTTCACTCGAGAGACACCTCCTGATCAGCCAACGCGAGAATGAAATAGCGTCCAAAGAGACACTACACCGGACCTCACGATCACCTACCACACGGGCCAACCACCTGGCAGCGTCTAGGCCATACACTATGCAGCGATCACGGCATTATACAGTTGCAACTTCTAACCAACCACATATCCCCCCGTGCAAACTCCAAACTCAAATAACCGATTGGGCTGCCCTCCGGGAATTTCGTGCTTCTGCTAACTCCAGTGACCCAACACTTACACCCTAGCACAGTGGACACTACAACTTCTCCACGATGTTCACACGCACCAACATCCCATAGACCCAGCCATACCATCTCCCCATGCAGACGCCAGACTACACCCCATGTGGGAAGCTCGTAGCAGCCTTAAACTTCGTTGGCGTAAGCAACGTTATATATAACAGGCGACTCAAAATCCACATTGCCCACCTCGTAAAGGCCATAGAAACCCACTCTTAAACAGTAGTCCAGGCAGCCTGGGATACTGTATGTGACAGCATTCGAAACGGCCTAAGCATGAAGCGCACGTGGGCTCCCCTAAGACACCTGATGGATCCCACTTCCTCTCGAACTCTCCAATCTACCCGTATAACATAACTAGCCCGCCAGTTAACCGACTCCAATCACACCTAGCCCCATTCACTAACCCAGCAGTACGTCCTAGTAGGCTCATCTGAGCCACTGCCGAATACAACGGCCCCCTTAACGAACCTCTTGATCTACCAATCCTTGAAGCGGAAGAGACGGCAGTCTACATTACCTCCGACTACAGTCAGCTCCCGCTGCACCGCATTACCAATAAAATGCTCCGTAATTTAGATAATCCTTCAATAAAATATCTCGCCGATCTGTTTAACGCTTACTGGGAAGCAGGCACCCCCCCCCCCCCCCCCCCCCCGAGTTTACTCACGGAGAGGTCACTCCCAGCCCTAAACCAGGGAAACCTCCCTCCCACATTAACCTTCGGCCTATATCGCTAACTTCCTGCTTAGGAAAACTGATGGAGCGAATAGTACTTGCTCGGCTCAATAACTACATTGAGGACAAACAGTTACTTTCTCCACACATGTATGGATTCCGTGCAGGCCTTGCGGCTAATGACATACACCTGCGCTTGTACACGGATCTCCTCCAGCAACCGCCCAAACACGACTATTCGGCCATCTTAGCCCTGGACTTACAAAAAGCATTTGATCAGGTAACTCATCAAGCCATACTTCGAGTCCTTGCCAGCATAGCTCCTGGTGATCGTACATACAATTATGTAGAGGCATTCCTCTCAAATCGCACGGCACGCTACAAATTCAGTGACCTCAAATCCCCCCACCGACCAACTCCCGTCCATCGGCACTCCACAAAGTTCGGTCCTCTCCCCCGTCTTCTTTAATATTGCTGTCTCCCATCTTCCCCCCATCCTGGACAATTTCCCTCGGCTATGCTATAGTATGTACGCTGATGACATCACCATTTGGGTAAGGGGGGGCAGCGACGCGGATATAGAAGCAACACTTCAAGCAGGAGTCTCAGCGGTACAACAGGCAGCCCAGGAAGCAGTTTTAACATGCTCACCATCAAAATCCGAACTCCTAATGCTATCACCACATGCCACCACCCCTAAAACAGCACCCAGCGTGCATGTATATCTGGATAATGCTCCTATACAAACTGTGAATCGCATAAAAATACTCGGCCTAGTCATCCAATCCAATCGCCGAAACACATCGGTCCTACACACCGTTTCCTCACATGTAACGCAATTCATAGGCCTTCTGAGGCGCGTAACTATTAGGGGCCACGGCTCGACGGAGAAGGACTGCTGCCGATTTATCCAGGCATTTCTACTGAGCCACATTACCTGCTCCCTCCCATATCTGTCCCTTTCTACCACGGAAGTCACCAAAGTAGATGGACTCATACGTAAGGCCTACAGCGGCTGCTCTCGGCTTGCCTCCTCATGCATCCACTGCTAAACTATGGGCCACCGGCGCCTACAACTCCCTGGGCGAATTAATTGAAGCGCACATGTATACATCGCCTGGCTAAACACACACCTGGCCAACTCCTACTTAAGGAGGCACAAATACATACACCTCTTACATCAACCTCCACGTCTCGCATTCCACCAGATTATAGAGATAGCATAAAAATCCGTCCGCTCCTCGTAATATGAACCCTACTCATCATACTGCCCGACGAGCTGCTCGAGCGCGTGCCCTCGATTCCACATCCCCCCCTCACGAAACACCTTCTACGTAGATGCTGCAGCACACAGGCACAAGCCGGCCTTCACTGTAGGTGTCGTCTCCTCGCCGACTACTACTCCTCTCACGTCTCCCACTGTTCCCACCACAACTCCACATGTTGCGGAAGAGGTGGCCATAGCCGTGGTTCTCGCACACCGGCCTCCCTCTGATCTAATATTATCTGATTCAAAAAACGGCCATCAAAATTTTGCTAGCGGCAGTATCTCCACGCTAGCGTGCAAAATTCTGCTTCAAAATTCAGCCCCCAGCATCCTACGGAGCTCCTCTGGTTGCCGGCACACACGGGACTAGACGCCGTGGAGTGGGCTCATAAGGCGTCACGAGCACTCGTCACCCATGCGCCTGACGAGACCACTTCCCGTCAAGGAGTTCACTCCGCCAGGGACTCCTCACCACTTATAGGGAGGTTACAGATGCCTACCGCCTCTCCCGCAACACGCTGCCCCCGGCTCACTCATACCTCTGACCCCCACCCCACCATAACTTCCCCTGACCACTTGACGGAGGCCCTGGGACGCTAGGACGAAGGCTCCCAGCGCCCACTGGTCACCCGAGCACAAGCCGTGGTGGCGGACCTTCGTGCAGCCATGGCGGCCCCTTAGGCCAGTGTGTCAATAAAAGTCTCTCTCTCTCTCTCTCTCTCTCTCTCTCTCTCTCTCTCTCTCTCTCTCTCTCTCTTTCTCTCTCTCTCTCTCTCTCTCTCTCTCTCTCTCTCTCTCTCTCTCTCTCTCTCTCTCTCTCTCTCTCTCTCTCTCTCTCTCTCCTCGCGTTCGGGAAAGTCTTCTATAAGGAAGAAAGGCAATCCTCAACTTTCAAGTATCGTGGTGACCATTTTAGGCGCTTGATACGTTTGAAGGAAAAGGCAGCAAGTCATCAACAAATATCAAGGAATACGATGACATCCAGAAAGTCAGGCTCGCGACTAACCACCGCAAGTCACACGGTAAAAGGTGTGCTCCCTGGAAATGCCGCTGCCTCGGCTGCATGGTGCTGCCAGAGAGCCAGCGCTTGAATGATCCGTAGGCTCGATGGAGAAAGAGCAGTCTTGCTGATCATGCGAGCAACGCAAAGCAACGCAATGCGCGAGTTTCAGCATCGAAGGAGGTAAAGAATGACCGGTGCCGGCACCCATGCGGAAGGATGCCGGAAATACTAGAGCCGCCAGAGGAATCACAGGAATACGGTCAATCGGCGGCAAACCTGTGCTTGTAGTTCGTTGAAAGCTTCACTCCGCAGACAGTACGCTGCTGCCGCCGCCTGATGTGGAAGAGCGTCCGAACTTGTATTCTTCCTTATTTCTTAGATAATCTTGTGTACCATGATTCCAATCATTGAAGTTTCACCAACACCTCTCATATACAGCCTAAAGCACACCCGTACGTCAGACCACGTCAATATTTTGATGCTTAAGCGAAGTTCGAGAACGTATACGAACAAGCCGAACATGGCCTGCAACCTGACCAAAATTTTGTTCGTGTAGCAATGTTTCATTTTTCTTCAGAATACACGCGCGTCTACAATCCGAGTGTGCCTTCCCGCTTTCTAGCTACATGATTGCTAGCATGGCACTAAACAGACCTGAAGAGTCTCCTTCTCTGAGCCACGATCAAGGAAGTCCTGACAGGGAAAGCGTCGTCATTTTGATTACGCGCTGTTCGTAGTCCGATATAGCCTGGCAGCCAAAACTTCCTGCATTGTCGAGCGCATCGTGGACCAATCAAGGAGACAGGCAGACAAACATGTAAGCAAGAAACAATAATGCGCGCTCTTACGCTCTTCTACGTAGGATAAGCGTGCAGCGTCCCTGTGGCTAGGTACATCTCCCAACGTACGTGTTTCTTAAACTGTCTCATCTTGGGTTCACAGAGAGTAAGTGCAGTTGATACCTGGTCGCAGTTTTTATTCTGTCAAGCTGACACAACAAGATTAGTTACATCGTAGCGTTATTACAAAAAAACAAAAAACTCCTGACGTACAAAGTCGGAAAACAACTCAGAAGACTACACCCCTGGCGTTCGAATTTATAGGGACCCGTGTGTGACACGATAACCAGGCGCACGAAAAATAGCCCCTGGGGCCATGAGGTATACTTTTAGGGCGAAAAACTTAAATGTTACATTCTGCGAAAAAGCGCCGCCGCTGCCGTCTTCGTCGTCGTCGTAGCCGTACCAGTAAAAAATAACTTTACCATCGCTTCCTAAAGAAAGTTGAGGGAAGCGCAAAAGCTTTCTCACTTCAAAATTGAGTCAAGAGGGCGTCAAAACCTTCGCTAAAAGTGCGTAGAACCTTCGCTGAAAGTGCGTTCAATCGATTGTCGAACCTTGAAGATCCAAATCGCACACGAAGAACGAACCCATGCGACAATTTTTCGCGCACTAAGTAAATACATCTACAAACGGTCTAAATGTATACCGATACGTCGTTCATGAGATAAAGGTATGCCATTGTACTCCTTCGTCACGATCGATGCGTGTATTGCCTCATCTAGAAGCGTTCCTTTTTCGCGATTTTCAAGTAACCGTTTTGACACAATGGAAGTCCGGTTGCATTCCCGAAGTACAAGCTGCGGTCATCCAGCTGGCGGAAGACGCCGCCAGGGAACATGGGCTCCTGGCCGCCGTCTGACGAAGGGTCCACCCGGAACCTCCTTCTCGGGTGGCTACGCTCAGCAAAGATGACAAATAAAGTTTTTTATCTCTCTCTCTCTCGCCGGTTTCAAATGCACGCCGTGTGTCCAGAGATCCAATCAGAACTTCCGGTCGACCAACAGGTCTATGGGGAAATGCATTAGTTTTCTGACAGGACGCCGCCGGTCCCACTGAAAAAGCTTTCACTTTAAAAAACTTCCTCTGGGCCAAGTGCTCTACCAACTGTCACACTGCCGCACGTTGCCAGTGTAGAACAAGAGTTGTCGCTGCTGTTGTACATTTCTTCGTGACACACACACACACAATTGGGGGATTGGCCAGGAAGCATCAGCTTTGCGCGGGTAAAGTGTTCGCTTCGCAATATTAACAAAACTGTGAATTGGAATATTACACCTGAACATGAAAGCACGCGAGTAGAACAGGGGCTCTCCAGTCGCGCAGAACCCTGATTCAACGGAAGCTGTGTCATGTGACAATCTGCTCGCTAATGTAATTAGCGCCGTAAGACGAAAACATCGACGCAAAGGAGGTGCAACAGAAAGGAAGCCGGTCGAAGTAATTCGCTCCAAAAAACAAACAAGTGAAAGCGAAGAAAATCACTAAAATACGGTATTGCAGCGAGAGAAGGAGGGGGGAGAAATTTTTTTTATTAACACGAAACATTAAGCGTCGAGAATGTCCCAGGCCAGATTTACCAACGCCAACTGGCCTGTCAGCTGGTCCGGGGATAGCGAAGTTCGCAATGTTGAAGGAGGCGAGTGTGGAAAATGTGGTAATTGAATTGCGATGGGGCAGGAGAAAATGCAATGTTCTAAATTAGCGTAGGGTTCGGGACAAAGGGGCATGCGAGCGAGTGTATATATACAGTGTAGAAAGGAACGAGCAGTTGTAAGGAGGTTATTTAAATGTACGCGTCGAAGAATGCGTAGTTGCTTTGTGGTTAGCAAAAAAGTTGTCAATAAGTATCCCTGCAGGCTTTCGTCTTCAAAGCATGTAAGCAGACTTAAGTGTCCCGAAGAATTTACTTTCACTGTTGGCCAGTTCTTCCTGACTTGGTAGGCTTGCCACGCAGGGACTAATAGGCCCAGTAGAAAACGCCGCGTAACAGGCCGGCAAAAGTCATCCTGGAACAGATAGTCCTGCAACAACTCATTCAGTAACAGATGATCCCGGGGAGAAAAATGGCCTCACAACAAATTATGCTTGTATGAACGCAGCAGAGCCAAACTACGCTGTTAAAGTGTTCAACGCAGTCATTTTGCAGTGACATAATGCTCGTTAAAATGCATCTGTGCTTCGTTGTTATACGCACTTCCGCACCCTTACCTGTTAAGATATCCGTCCATCTTACAGCACCTTTGAAAAGAAAAAAAGTATTTGCTTTTATGCGCCTATATCGACCTGTATTGAAATGCACAGAAGATGTACAAAGCATCAACAGCTTGAAAGGTGTTGGGAAGTCTCTATTCCACATAAAACTGGTAGATTTAAACAAGAGCTGTGACAGGCAAAAGTGCTGTGATCAATAATCACGCTTCTTGCAATTAGATCCTGCTTATCATCCCTCTCGTCCTCATGTGCTTCTGCTCGCAGAATCACAAAGACTGGCGGGGGTACATAGCTCGTCACAGCCACTCATTTTTTGTGCCTTTTGTTCAGTTGTTCCCATATTGCTGCCTGTGCCATTTCCCTTGATCCGATGCACTGCCGATTTTTAATGCGTTGTTTTTCTCCAATATGCGAACATATATGTTACCGATGCGGACATCCTTCACCCTACAGAAATATTCACTATATGTCGACTTTTTGACGATACGTAAGACAGCGCCTTATGTAAGGGAATAAAATAAAAAGGCATATGCAAAAATGCTAGCAGAAATACTTTCTATGTTGCCTGAAGTTTAGAGTAAGTAATCAAAACGTATATGCAGGACACCTGCCATGTGAAACTGGGAACCATGTACTCAGGGCACGTGCAGTTTCTGTCTAGGAAGTTCATCGCTCATCGCGCTCCCCCATTTAGGCAGGAGAAGCCACCATAATCTGCGTAATTCGTAATGGTCCGGCCTTCTATTTTCGACGAACTGTCCTCAATGAGCACGTTAACAAATTTGCGTGCAACAAATGTTTCTGAAAATACCGGGTGGGGATGGAAGGTGGCACAACTTCTGTGCAGGGTGTTCTCCCTGGTGTCTGTTTAGGACCCGCCACGAATCGGATATGGCGTAACCGGTGCAATGCATTTGAGGCGAGAAATGCGGAGGCTCTGAATGTTGTATAAAAAAGCTGGGCCATCTCCACTACCGTGAAACCTGGGGAGGGCGAAGCATGCAGTGTATAAGTGTATGACGCGGTTTCCATGTATGATGCCTTTTCGAAGTTATGATGAAGAGTTATAACGCGGTTTCGATGCTGAGCGCTCAGCATCTCAGGCCTTGGCGTCTCGTAGTTTTCACCCACGGAGATGGAACCATTGAGGGGTATAGTTATACAACTTTGCTGTAAAAGTCTCGTGTCTTTGAAGCACGCAGCGTTTTAGTGCGAGGCGTTGGAAAACGAGTGTCCGGGTGTTTTAGTACCGTGACTACATGAGACGCCGACAGCCCGAGTTTCTAAGGTACTTCGCCCCTGGAAAGAAACGAAAGCGCCTTGCATACCGGGTTCTCTTTGGGCTCCCTAGGGTGCTCGTTCTGAGGGTTGCGGACATGTCATGCTTTCCATTTCGACAGGCGCCGCTCTACGACCGAGAGGGGCGTCCTCTAACAAGGCTCGAACCACTCGTGTCAAGAAACGGCTCTCGAAAACAGAAAAAAAAGCACTTCCTCTTACTGGTTTCTTTTCCCTTAACAATGCCTGACGCGCACCGCGGCAGGCTGCTTCCGGTGCATATACAGCGTGCAGCATCCACGGCGATGCCGTCACTGGATGCCTGCAAATGTACTTTTCTTTTGACAAACGGCTTCACGACTCACAAACGAAAGCGAATGGGAAGAACCCCAACAATGGCGGAACGCAGTCGGCGGGCACGAAACAGGAGGACGCCGTGAAGGAGGAGAAAGCAATGCATTGCAAGCTGCCGCTGGCATCGAAGAATGCAGGAGAAGCCTTCTGCCTCCACAAAGAAAGGTCAAGCGGACCTTCCGCCTGCCAAACAGTTCCTCGGTGATGACCTGGAAAAGCATGTTTCCTCTCCTCTTCTGACAGGCTCCTCCAGCCGCCGCCTGGGCTGCTTGGTGATGCGGCGGCCATCGCTCCCAATGGCAGATTCGCCCCTCCTTTGATCCTTGCCTCCATCCTTGGCCCGCGCGCCAGGATGAAGGTCTCACCCAGGCACTGGAAATATGCATGTGTGTAGCGAGGAATTGATAGGAAATCCACGTGAATGGAGGGTTAAAGGTCGCCGACGGGTACAAGTCTAAATTTAGCGCTTCCCGAACACAGAATGCGAGAGCTATGACAGGAGCATTTCATTCGAACCGATTCATTTGTTCGTGACTCGGCAATTTTGACAGTTGTAAACATCCTCTCCGTTTCACAGTGCTGCTAGAGTTGAGCTTCATTTTCTGAGGTGCTATTGGCAAACCAAAATGGCTGGGTCTTCTAACGGGTGCATGCTCTATATCGCCAAACGTACGGGACCAGTTGGGTTATGCCTCGTACACGGCCCCTCGATCACCTTGCGTGCGCTTGATCGAGGGGCCGTGCCTCGTACTTACAGCTTGTTTTAATGCGAAACAATTGCAGAACTGCGGCCAGTTTTGCTGGCTGAGTTGACGGGCGTACGCTTCGGCTTCTGCCGTCATTTTCGCACTGCGAATTTTCAGCTTTCGGTTCGTCCTGTTCTTTTTCCACCGCCTGAGTATCCCTTTACGGGCCTCCCAGAGGTGGAGGAGACGGGCATCGATGGCGGGGTTTTCTTGCGTAAGGAAGAGTTCGTTAGTGCGTTTGCTTGCTTCTCGAATGAGCTGGGTAGTTTATTCCTCGATGCTTGTGATCGGATCAGTGATCGGATTAGTGGTTTCTCATAAGTCCTCCCAATTTGTTAAGCGTGCTGGGCCGATTTTTTTTCTGCTCGCTCTTTGATGAAAAATTTGGTACTGTATTATGTCGTAGTCGCTACAAAAACTTTTGTCTAGGTGCGACCGTGTAGCTCGTTTGATGTTGTACACAAACGCCAAGTGGGAGGTAGTGTCGCGCGACACAGTGTTGCCAAGTGTGGTGGCAATGTGAAGGGAGTTAGAAAGGTGAAGTTGGTTTTGCAGAGCAGCTTTGTGTAAGGCTGTACCCTTTTAATGCGTTGCATTCTTTGCCGAGTACCCCCACAGGCAGGACCATGTGAAACAAAATGCAGATATCGCGGAAGTTCCACCTGTAATCGTTATAATAGCGTAAATTTAGATAACTCGTAGAAAGAAATTTTGAAAAACAAAAAAATTACAAAAAACGAAAAATTCCAAACCCTAAAACGCCCTGTAACTCCACAGTAATGCAGATTTTGTAGAATTTTCCCCTGTAATAATAATTATAATAGCGTAACTGGAGACAATTGATCTAACAAAATGTTGAAAAACTAAAAAAATGGGAAAATATAAATAATAATGGAAAATGGCGAAGCGTCTGACTGCCTGCAATTCCGCAATAATGCAGATTTCGCGACAGTTTCATCTGGAATCGTTATAATAGCGTAAATAAAGATGATTGATTGAACGAAATAAAAAACAACTAAAATAAAAAAAGTCGGAAAATGGCGACCCTGCAACGCCCTCCATTTGCACAATAATTTAGATTTGGCGCAAGTAACACCTGTAATCGTTATGCAGTCGAACCTCGTTAATTCGAACTCTAAGGGGCCCGAAAATTTGTTGGAATTAGAAAGAGTTCGAATTAACGAAAGCTATTTAAAAACACATAGCTTTGCCGGGACCACCGCGTCAATTCGAATAAACCAGAAGCTTGGACTAAGCGAATTCTAATTAACGAGGTTCGACTTTATAGCGTAAATGGAGACAATTGTCGGACAGGATTGAGAAAAACCAAAAAAAGTATGCTGTAAAGAAGGCACACTCAAGGCAAGCGGCATAATAATACTAGGTATTAGTAGACAATTCTCTGAATTTCTGCAGATTTTTTGCTGTTTCTAGGGTAACCCTGGGCCGTATGCCAGGGGCGTAGAAAGGAGGGAGGGGGTGGGGGGGCCTATAGGGCTTCCATCCCCCCCTCCCCGGAATTTTTTCGCGCTATCATGCACGACGACCAAGTCAACCCCATGCGCCAGAAAACATCCTCGGGTTTTGTCTAGAACCCCAGTAATGTTGTCCGGAAAGCGCACCTACTCTCACTTGGTTTCCAGTTTCCCTCCTGGAATGCCTAACTCCTTTGCAAAGCCTTCATCCACGGGGGTGTTCTACGAGCTCGCGCTGCGCGATGCGACGGCACGTCGCGGCTCAGAACAAACCAACGGAGATTCGCGGGCGAAAACGCAGGCCTGGGTGCTTGAGTACCTCCATGCAACTACGGCCGCCGCCGCGAACCAGTGCGCTAACGACCTCGGACTACGTCTCTAACCCCCCCCCCCCCCCTTCTCCCCTCCCTCTTCCCCCCCTCCCCTAAATATGCGAATTTACTTCGAACTTGCTGATGCGGCGCCGTTGGTGCCGAAAAACGATGTACTGTCAAAAAGACCAAGAAAAAGTCGTTTTGGCGCACGAGCGGCGCCGCAGCAGCAAATTCGCAGGTAAATTTACACCGTGTAGAACGGGCTTTCTGTACCAATGTACGTTTTGTTGCCAGTTGCACTTTTGTTTCCAGTGACACTGTTATTGCCCGGAACACAACGTAATCATCTCGCTTTTTTCACCCCAACTGTACATTCTGACGTATTTATTGCGGGAGTAATTTTGGATCAATTATGCGCAGTACCAGCTGCTCCTACGCATTTATTGACATAAATAACAGAGTTGTTAAGATTTGTCCCTAACCGTCACATGAAATAAAATTATTGGATCACAAAGCGACAATAAAATACAACGTCCACCCACAAGTTGTTTTTTCGTGCTTTTCAAGTTTATAATGTCTGCTCCATGCTTTGCTAGTTTTAGATGAATTAGTTCTTTACTTCTACGTTTTTTACTCTCATGTTTGATAAGCATATATGTTTATATTTGTTCTACATTTCCAGATTTATTTAGGCGCTATTTCTTCTTATGAGACAAAACAGAAAATTGCAAGCAGTGATAGCAATTTTGCCACAATTCCTAAACATGCGGATAGTTTTTTTTATGAAATATAGTTTATTTTCCTCATTCTTGGCCGTTAGTAGTTATGTATTTCGAGTTAATAGTTATAAATCTCAGTGGATAGTTTCAGTTATTAGTTCTGCGTATTATCAGATAATATACAGTTATGTATTATTCATATTTTTATTCCCTTGAAAAATCATGCGGAGGAGGTCGAGGTGCAATCTTAGCGCCCCCCCCCCCCCACCTTCCCGCTTCCTTCTCCCAAACAAAATTTCTCGCTAAGGCTCTGTGTCGAGACCTCAGATTTGCCAGCCGGGAGCTATACTCGGTTGCAACACAAGGACGGCACCACCTCATGTAGTGTATCGTTCCGCCAAAGCGCCGGACCCGTGACGTCAGTGCGCGCGCGTTTTGAAAGGGGTTTGCTATGGATGCGTGATATCGTCTGCCTTGTCTCACGCAGTTTGTTTGTCATCACTGGAGTCGTTTATAAGCGTATTAGGTCCAAAAAATCACGAGAACGGTTCACGCCATGTTCAAAATATTCCCAGTAACGCCCTACTTGCGCCGCGCGGAGAAACATCCGGCTACAGTGATAAGACACAGCGGCAACTTCCGGTGCCGTTCTTAAGTTGTCACCGAGTATAAGACGGTTTAGGCTGAGCACAGGCTGTCGGCGCGGCCGGGCTGGTCTTAATTGGCCAAATATGAACGTAGAAACCAAGCTTGCAGTCCGAGATTGAGCCTGAGTCTTAGTCGTCTTCCTTCCCAAAGTGGGACTAAAATGTTTGTGTGTCAACGTGACGCGTATACGGACTACATAGACCATCGTCTGAGGATAGGCATATAGCTTCACTGTAAACAAAATATCCTACAATATGACTATCTAAAAGCTACGCTTACTCCGTGTAATACCCCAAAAATTGGTAACAGTTTATTTGGTAACGCCAACTCAACTCTTACGGACCTAAAAAAGGCAGGATTAGGGGCAAGAGCTTGCGTAAGAAAAAAATTGGCCGCGTATCTGCTCCTTTCGTTGCAAATGCCGTCAAAAGACGATAGTCTTTACCGACTTTTGTCAAGTAAATGCTTCCCTTCGCTTTCCCGCTCACCTCTCATGTTGTTCCTCTTGCGTCGCGCTCCTCCCGAGGTAAAGACGCCAAAGGTTTGCTTAAATCATTTTAAATTTCCCGCGTTCCACTGCACCAAACCGGGTGTCTCGATGCCAGCGCTGCCGTATACAGCGAAGACGCGCGTGAATCGAGGCGCCCTACTTAAACGTTTATAGAACCGCGTTTCCCTACTCCACGTGCGTTCCAAGCAGAACGTAGAACCTATCTAGTGGAACCTTTCGTAACTGTTGCCCCTTGATTTCTTCAAATGCCGCAAGAAGCTATAAGGCGCGGGAGACAGCAGGCGACGGCGGAGTGATATTTTTTTCTTCAGTTGATGAAGTATTTAATCTCGCCAAAATCAAACATGTACGATTGTTTATAAAAGAACACTGCAAATATCACTTCTGTATTGATTTGTTGTCTCATATATGCGTAATGTCTTGCTGTTCTTCAACAATATTGACAAGTATGAACATTACACCGGACTTAGACGGGCACATTTAGCTGTGACTATATAAGACTATTGCGCAGGCGTAGTTTTACTTTGGCCGGGTGGCTGAATCGAGTCACAGACAGACAGACGGACAGACGGACAGACATACAGACAGACCAAAATTTCTGGGTTTAAGTAGCCCAAGAAAGACTATCGTCTTTAAAAAGGACTATTTGCGTGCTTGCAATTTTAGCGTCAACGACGCATACACGTTGCTATCTAAAACACGCACCTGAACTCATTTAAAAGGCGATTGTCTTTCTTGAACCACCTAAAGCAGAAAAGTCTGTCTGTTTGTCTGCCTGTCTGTCTGTCTGTCGGTCTGTCTGTCTGTCTGTCCCTCGATTCAGCTTTCTGGCCAAAAGATAAAAAAGTATATTTCAGCAAGAGTTATATATAGGCAAAACTTTTTGCAAACAACTCAATCTAAAAACACACTTCATACTTCTAAACATTGTTCAGAAAGAAGGAAACACTCCGCATATCTGAGGCGGAACAACAATATTTTCAGTATTCTTTAACTAACTATCCATGGCTGCTTGATTTTTTGCGATAGGAAATAAGAAAACTACGCGTTGGAAACAATGTTCTGACCAAAAAATACAAAAAGCGCTTGCGGCCGTGGCTCGTGCCTCGTGGCGACATTCCAAGAAGTCGCCTAGTAACGAAAGGTACCATTAGGTGGCGCGCGAGTCGCGGAACGCGGGAAAATTGAATTGGCTTGAGCAAAACTCCACGTCGCTTATCGTGGGAGGAGCGAGGCGGGATGTAAAAAGCGTTACAGCGAGGCGGGGGGAGAATTGAGAGAAATTTAAAAGAAGGCATGTGGCAAAACGCCCTGCACCGAAACGTTGTGTACCAAAAATACCGGACCCTGTCTTTCAAGTAGGCGAAGGGAGGAAACTTTATACATTAGCCTCCGGAACGCCTACATTGTAGGCGGGCCGCTGCTGGAAGTGTTTTGTCTACTATCTCATGGCACAAAAGGTAATTTCAAATGTGGTCGCCTCTGCTTTGTTTTAGTCTTTCTGTTGTAATGAGCGTCATAGTATGCGTTTCTTTTGTTATTTTACTATTTTACCAGCTGTAGCTCCCGATGCCAGTTGCCACCATATTTTTGGGGAGTCGTCCGATTAAAAGCGTCCATAGAAGAACGTAAAGAGAGTACCTCTTTTCTCTGCTACCTGAAATGCTTCCAACATTGCGTAGACATATTGCTTATGGGCTTTTGCTCCTCGCAGTGATTTCTAAAGCAAGTAAGTACAGAATACCTCAACAAAACTCCAATAGAGCATGTTTGTGCCTCCAAGTATAGGAGCCACATAAACAGAGCAGCGAACCTTCTTCGAGGTTACACTGTTCCATTTGTCCAGGCTTCTTCTCGGAGCCTACCCGAAGTGAAATATGTGCCAACCATTCGAAACCACAGACAAACGTTTGCCTCTCTCTTGGGCGAGATTTAACAGCTTCAATGTCTTGAAATGCTTTGAGCACGCATCCCATAAGCTTTGTGGTTCACATCTGAACGCGCGGGGTTATAAGTTTACATTCACGGACGACGTGCCGCACACTCTAGCGCGGGCTCAAAGTATTTATGCCTCCTCGTGACATAGCGCTATCAGGCGGCCGGTGTAGTGAAACTCTTGGGAAGGGCACTCGGTGCAGGGGAACATGGTTTTTATGCGCGCTGGCTACACGACGGAAGGCAATAACATTCTTGGTTGATGTCGATAGCTGCATGCAAAGACGTGAAAAGTCCAATATATCAAGATACAAGCCAGAATCCCTTTCCAGGTCGTGTGAGCATACGCCTCTGTAGAATCTAGATAAGCGTGCGGGCCGTGGGTAGCCCGAAAAGTGAACTCAGGGGGCCGTAAGGAATATCGACCAACAATAACGGCATGGCGTTAGAACTTTGTGGTGGTAGGCGTAGTCGTGCACACGGTAGGGGCAAAGGGAGTCATGCCCTGACTACTAAACAAGGGCGCAAACTTGTAACGTATTTTTTTTTAATTGCGAAAGTTTGCTCTGCAGCATAAAACGGTGGGGGCGAGTGAGACTAAATTTACGCAAACAGGAAGTTTTCACCGAGGAAGTGTAAAAGACTCCAGTGATACTGCCCAAAGAGCCAGCGTCTGTAGTCGGCCGGCCGGCCTGGGTTAGGTCCCGCACTATTTAGTACTTGCTGTCGGAAACGTTGGAGACCGCGGAAAGTGCACAAAAGGTGCTGAATGTCTGCGGTCGATGCCGACGTGGAGCAAAATGGACATGTCCGGCCAAATGGAGTCCGTCGATCCGGGGGCCAGGTGTGTGTGACAGCTGGTGTAAGAGCACTGGCCCTGACGTAACGACTTTAAAAAAATACAGTTTCAATTATATCCCTTACAGCCCCTGGCTTTACATATTCTGCTGACTCGATTGCGGTGGGGATGTCCCTTATCCATTGTTGTATACCGAAACAAAAAACACTAATAGGGTTGAACATACATTTCTATGCTTACTGTTCGATAAAAACTGCACCTTTCACTCGTACACTGCAACCGTCTTTATTTCAGCCTGCACCAAATTTCCGCAAGTATCGCAATTTTAAAAATTTGCGAACTTTCGCTGCACGCGAAGACTTTAGATTTGTATAGGAAGCATGATCTATGCTTCCCTGTTGAAGACGTTAGCGAATTGTGCGTCCACCGTGGTTGTGGAAGGCAGCATCTGCATTAGGGTGCCTTGGTGGCGCCGGGCACTGGTAAAATAAGTACAAGCGACTCCCCAGCTTGGTGCTCGGCCTTTGGGCAGGGCGACGCCTGGGAGATTGATTTGGCTTGTACCGGAAGTCGCCCCTGAGGAATGGGTTGCTGGAAAATTAAATGATCCTGTTTTTTTTTTGGCGTAACACGTACAGAGGAAATTTTTGTAGAAGGCCGGAGGAGGGGGTGGGACATGTCCTGATGAGAATTGGTCCCCTTTCCTGCGGGATCCTGCGCACGCCTATGGCGGTGGGGGGTCGAACTCTTCCAGACATTTTGTGGCATTTGAAAAAACTGGTTTAAAGAAGGCAGGATACCCTTTTATTGTAGGGGGACTGTCATGATACCACAATAATGAAAAAAAAAACGCACTGAAAAAAACAGACGTTTCTTTTATAGTGTGCTATTTACTAACAGAGGTTACTCACCGGCACTCAGTTGTATTTCACAATTACTGTAGAATAAAGATATGTAGACATGCATTATTATTTTGTAGTAGTTCGTGCCAATTAATTGTTGTGTAGTACTGAAGCTCTTTGTTTTATCCCCATTAGCCACCCACACGACACACTTAATCGAGGATGGATAGAAATTTGTTTTCAGAGTTCGTTCGATGAAAAAATCTTATCTTACTAGCACCTGATGCTTTTAGGGTACATCTAGTAAATAGCGCCTAAGTTAAATAGGATATCGTCCACCAAGCACAATTAGGTAGCCCTGGTGTTTTTAAGCGTTTCTTTTGGACAGGAAATGTCAGAAGCAGACCGTGAATTTTATTAGCAAGAAATTCATGGATCTCTAACGTAGCAAGTATTTGCCCAATGGAGCGTAATAAACTTATATATTGGCTGACACCATTCCAAAATGAAGCTCAAGTTCCGTTTTCATCGCTTTTGCAGTTGATGCAGTACGTTTTCTGTTGTTAAAAACGACTAATGAATTTTTTTGCAGATGATGCTGACATCTCAAATAAGCTGGGATAAATATGTAAACATTTTCCACCCATATAATGCGTAGTCTGGACAGATGATAGCAAAATGAAGGCGAATGGCACTAATAGATGTTCCAAGAGGCGTCGAGTCACTGAGATTATCAGCTGCCCACTTGCGTTTGTTCTTGTTTTTGTTTATTACCTGGAATGCATGATTTAATTCGCCTGAAAGTGCTTGCTCCCATTTATGAAACTACACGGTTGAACGACGCGCGATATTTGTACAGCCTACTCTCGCGTTCGCATCGATGTAATTATAGCTCCTTGGCAACCTTTCACAGAATACCCTGCAGACGCTCAGATGCTGACAAATTAATAACTCCAACGTTGCACTTGACTGGTGTCAGTTTGTTTACACCCCAGGTCAATCTCCACCTCCCAATCCAGACTGACAGGCACTTACGCAATGTCCTATTATGACAAACTTTTAGGGAGTGTTTGCATAAAATATGAGTTTGATTTCTACATACACAACAAAAATCACAAGAAGATAGTTTTCTGCAGTGCGTTTTGGTTACGACACCGCTAACAGTGAGACCAAGAAAGTTTCGCTTTAAAAAGTGACCTGACCTAATCCATTACTTCAAGCGCCACTCCAGTATCAACGTACTCATGAACATTTCACGTCACCGCTGAAAGCAACGTCGAAAACTGGGACCTTGTTCGCTTAACAAGCCGTGGCCTCCGAGCTAACGTAAACGTTCGTTGCACTTTCAGGTTGAGAGTCCTTTAAGGTGGGGGTTGACCTCCTAACTCGGTTGTTCATGGAACTACCCAAATCCGGTAGCAACACTCCCTCACCACTGAAAGGAACACCGCTTCAATAAAAAAAAAGGTAGTTTTAGGGATTGTTTTAGCAGGTCGCTCTCGGCAGCAAATAAACCAACACCCGGTACCTGTCTGTGCGTCTATAAACCAGCAGCTATGTGTAGCCGTGGCATTGACTGTCGACGATAACATTTTCCAGTTCTCATTTTCTCTGTCTTTCTCCCTGTTTTTCTTTTTACGGAGAGGAGTGGCATCAGTCAGGCAGTGACGTCACGAAGGTCTGCACTCTTGCTCTCTTCTTGTTTGCGGAAGCCACCACGAACGATCGCTACAGCCGCAACAACAACAACAACACCAGTTGGAAACTGTTTGCGCAACTCGCGTACGGAAAGCCAGAGCAAATCGCCCGCGTGCACGTGTGAACCAGGCCTGCCGACGACGAGAGAGCGACGCGCTGCTCCCGCTGACGGCACGTGGGTCGTCGCATAGTTCCCGATTGTCGTGCTTTCCCTGCCGCAGAGCGACGGATGCAAGGAGACTCGCCCCGGAGACGAGCGCGCCGCCGGAGAGCCATTAACCCCACGCCGATCTTCCTCGTGACCGACGCAGGCAAACAATGATGGCGGCTCTCCTCGCATCAAGGGCGCTCTTTGACGCGAGGCCCGCTGCCCCCGCTTTACGGTCGCATCTTGCAGATGCCGAACTTCATTTCTCCTACGCACTGCGTGCGCTGCCGCTCGCCCGATCCAACTTGTGCTTTCAGCGTGTTTTGTTCCCTTCTTTCATTTCTTCCCAGTCGGTTTCACTCCACTTGAAGCTTTCATCCAGGAGCGCAGCAAGGCGAGTACTTGGCACTGCCCGACGCGGTAGAGTCGCGCCCCCTCCGGCCTTACGTCGAGGAGTGCTCTACGCCTCCTCTTCGCTGCTCGGCGACGTGTTCTTGTTTCCGAACCTGTTCTTCCGACAGAAGATGGGAGGTTATTTTTTTTTCAGAAATCGTTTCTCTGGGGCCTCCCCTCTCCCCCTGCTTTCTTTGACCGTCTCTCTGTACCTCATTTCTCATTTTTTTTTTTAGTTTCAGCTTTTTCGTCACTTTCCACCGTCCTAATGACGCCCTTCTTATCCGAATGGCGTTGCTTTCAGGCAGCGGTGTTTCGTGGCATCCAGTTCCTTTTTGTGCGAGTGGGCGTGCGAGTGTGTGGGATGAGTGCGTGGTTTCATGCTTTCTTGAACAAATACCGCAGTGATGTGACCTCGATGACGAAGTTAATCGAAACGACTGGTGATGAGCGTCGAAGGGAAACGGGCACACGGCGACAAAGGGACAGAAACATGCCCGGAAAAAGAAAGCGGAACGAACGCTCGCTTCTGAAAACGGCCCGGTGCGAGGCGAGAAATCTGGGCGCGTTATTGGGGACTCCACCGTGTGCGTGACTGCGCTCATCAAGGAAGCCTCCGAGCATACCGGCATTACACGGGCGTGACCGCTTACCTAATGCCCTTCCTTGCCATTTTTGCCCGCCTATCAGCAGCGCCTTTGGTCGTTGTCGCTGACTTCCATCTATTTTGCTTGAGAAGTGACTGGAATGAGGCTGACGCAACAAGCGTTTAGATAGGCGTTTGGAGACGCCGCTACCGAATGACTTCTTTTGGCGCTCGCGATGGAAATTTGTTAAGTCACGTTCCATGTAAAGTGAAGGTTTTATCACCGCTGTGTTGGGAGCTTTATCAAGATGTCCCCACGCGTTGCATTAGACTTCCATCAGCGGTTTTATTCAGGTTTCGCTCAATCTCTGTTTATTATACCATAAACAAGCGCGCATCAGGGGCCAAATTCTCTAAAACGACGGGGCGTCGCTTTGAAGCGACGGGGTAGCGCCATGCAAATGCATGTGTTCTGGTGTCGGGGCCGTCGCTTTGAGCTGTTTCGGGACGGAGCAGCCCTGCAGAAAAGCACTGTGGCAAGGGCACAAAGCGACAAGCGAAGCGACAGGGGGCAGTGGGTGTCGCTTCGTGCCCTTGCCACAGTGCTTTTCAGCAGGACTGCTCCGTCCCGAAACAGCTCAAAGCGACGGCCCCGACACAAGAACACATGCATTTGCATGGCGCTACCCCGTCGCTTCAAAGCGACGCCCCGTCGTTTTAGAGAATTCGGCCCCAGGTAAACAGTTTCACTCACGCATGAAACGTCGCTTCAACTTTTAAGATTACAGTTACCGCGTTGACCACGCATTCTGTCGTGAATACAGCTGTGTGGACTCAGTTTTTTTTTCCATGGTAGCAGCTGAGCTCATTGCGCTCTGTTCATAGCACATATATGCGCGAGCTTCAGCGCAAACCATGGAGTTACGTGCGATGTCTAAAAACTATTCAACTTATTTTTAAGTTTCTTTTCGTGGTTTGTTTTGTGCGGCATATAACAGATATGATGATTGATGATTATGAGGTTTAACGTGCTGACGCTACAAAGGCGATGACGCGCGCCGCATTGGAGGGCTCCGGATCAATTGGATCTTTAACGTGCACCGAAATCTGGAACACATGAGCGTTGTCGCTTTTCACCTCCATAGGAAAAGCGGCCGCCGCGGCCGGGAATCGAGCCCGCGCCCGTGGTCATATAACAGGAGTCGTAAAGAAAGAAAAAGCTCGCCAGCTTGTCGTAAGTAAGCGACAGAGGCAACAAGAACTCTAACCACGACAAAGGCCAAGGCATCGTCAGATTTTCTCAGACAGCCCGATCTCTTCCGCAACCAAGCGACGAATCCCTAACGACCCCTGACGAAATTCGGTTGACCCTTCTGGTCCCCTTCCAGTCGGAACATCGAGCACATTTCCTCGATTTCTTGTTCTTGCATTAGCAGTACTCGCCTTTTCCTTGCTCCTGTCCCACTGTGCGCTCTGCATGAAGCGATCCCCTTATTTCCTTCTACAACTCTGCAGCCTCGCAAAACAAAGGAGCCATTCACCACGCTATCGACCAACAGGTGGCGCACCATCGCGCCCACAGTGTACACAAGCGACACGAAGCTCCTCCGTCGTTGCTTGCTCGAAGGGTTTGTTGCAAGCCGTAGCGCAATGAAGGGGCCCTAATAGCTATTTCCGCTCGTTGAACGCGGAGCTGCTCCCGCGGAAATTTGCGAGCTACTGCGCACGCGTAGTTTGGAGAAACTTGGCGTGTCGGGGTAAGGCGTTCAGTGGAGGCGTTATTGCGGCCTGGAACAAGGAGCTCGTTTCACAAAGCAGCTTTTGATGCACCGTAAAGTGCGCTGGCCCTCCTGCGGTAGCGTCTCCCATGGTGTACAATTACGACGCTTTGTCAGTTCCTTACAGGTTTGCTACCTGGACTTGTCCGTACTCAAATTGTGTGTATGGTTGGCAAGAGGCCGCATCTTGATTTGCAGTGCGTAATTGTTTCTTTTGGTTGATCCCGATGTACATCTGCCCTGTAACCTTCCGTCTGAAAAAGGCCGAGCATTCTAAAGCTGTTATGTGTATTGAAGTTGCACGTGCTGCTCAAATTATTCTACTTCGGGAAACAACGCGAAAACTTGAATGAAAACACGAGAAACACGACAAGCTCGTGTCACGTAAATTAACTTATTTTGTTTGTTTTCGTCCAAATTTTTGTGCTTCTTTATCAAGTATGCGCTACTGCCAGCACGCCCAACTTTCATTCCGCTGCCCAAATTAAATTTTCATGAAGAGTTCTTAAATTTCCGTTCTACTGCCACAGCTGTTATCGTCTTTAAAAAAAATGGTAGTTCTCAGGTCTAAAAAAAGTAAGAATTACAGCAGATTTAGCTTAGTACCTTAAATCGATAGAATGCTGACAGGATTGCGCGTGAACGGTTAATTGCTAAACATTGCTCATCTGCTCAAATTGCTCATGTACAGTCGTCAAAACTGTTAACAACAAAGAACGAGGTGCCCGCGTATGCACAGAGCGGCAGCTTACGATAGCAGTCGGGCTGTTAAGCCAGGTGGTGCGCATGCGCTGAAGCACCCGAGTGCAGTAGGGCAGAATCGTGAGTGCCGATAACCAGGCGCCAAAGATGCGGCTGTGGCTATCGTGAGCTGCCACTCTGTGCGTAGGAAGGCACCTCATGTTTTGTTGTTGCTAAAGGAGCCATGAAGACAAAATACAAGTTGGGTTTATTAGAAAGACTGCTTAGTCCCAATAACAATGATACCAATATCATCGCAATCTTCGAACAAATAACGGAGGTATTAAAGAAAACGTGTGAAGCAGTCGCGACCCCCTAGCCAATTTCCCCGCAACTTTTTTATGACGTCACGGAACCTTTTTTGTGCGATTGGCGGCCGCCTAACTGAGCTGTCGCGACGACACATGACGACACGTCTGTAATGGGGTCTCTAGTTCCATTTGACCACATCACTTGAATGCTAACGTGCAGTTAACGCACTGAAAATTATGTTTTATTGTTGGCTCGTATCACGTCATTCTTGCTCATAACACGTCACTGTGGCGCGAAATTTGAAAGTTTTAAATACTTCTTGCTTTTTTTCGTTAAAAAAACATCTTTTGTGGCTGTAATGGAGCTGAGTGAGATACTGAATCCCAGTTCTTCCAAATTAAACGAAATTGCATTTTCTCTTCATGGCTCCTTTAATTAAATGCAATAGAGATAGATTGCCCTTCACTGCCTACTGCAACCCAGATGTGCCGTGCTTGAACTGTTGTGGCCACATCCACTGCTTCCTGGGCGGACTTAAACTCATTTCTTGCACTACTAACCTTTTCAGCACTTTACTTCCTTCCAGAAAACAAATGTACACTTAAGGCTGCACTTGTAACTCTTTCTTACCAGCCTGAAAAGCGACCTTTCCTTAAGATGATCCTTTAACAGTTTTGACGACTGTACGTAGCTGGCTAGCGAGCAATGCCTCGGTTATCCTTATGTTCGCTTCTAGGAAGCTGTTCCGGTCGGGATTAATGTTTCACAGGATTAATAGTTCCAGCTGTTTTATCTTCCATCCAGGGTGTCGGAAAGCAATGTTTCTCGTTCCGTTTTTTGTTTCGTTCCCCTGAAAAAAGTTCGTTCTGTTTCTCTTCCGGAACGAAAAAAAAAGCGGTCCGTAACGGTTTGTAACATTTTTTTAAATAAAATAAACAGTAATAGAATGCTTAATAAAATTTTAAATAATAATTGATAAATAAATTAATTATGAACTTCATAATTTGGAGTTTACGTCCCAAAACTCCAGAGGCCTGCTAACTCAGAGGCCTGCTAAGGCTATTTTGAAGTCAAATTTTCCCGCTAATGCCACCAAAATGACGTCACTTTCTCACCGGATCTTGCGTCACATCCTGTTTATTTTTTGTTCCGCCGGAAGTGTTCCCTCTTCACACAGATGGCGCTAAGCCCCATGAGCAGCTTAAGAGCCGCCATTTTCTGAACGTATGGGCTTCTATGGAAGCTTCGCTACCAGTTATATTTACCTTGCGTTTTACGTCCACGTTTAAACATTCCGCCAGCACAGCGGACATTCCATCAGTAAAAGCATGAAACCTATAGCTTCGCGTGCACCCCCCCCCTTCCCACACACACACACAAACGTTCACGACGGCAACGGGTTATGTGCGCGGGCGTAGAGGCGAGAGAAACCGCCGGAAATGTCGCACTAAAAGCCAATTATACTGAACATGTATATTGCCCCATGTCGGCGTTCCAAACAGGTGAGTTGCAGTTCATCCGGGTGGGGGCGGGATTCGCAGCTACTCGACGAGCTGGTACTAGAGTACGCAATGGCGGCGGCAGTGGCTTTCTATTGTTTCCGCACCTATTCGCACTTCTGTTCGGGCCGACGCTTCTTCATTTCCCGTTCTTCCCCCAGGCGAGCGACATGCGTACGGCCCATGGCGAGTTAAATCTGGAAGGTCTCGAGCTTTATTCTAGCGGATAAACATGTGACTGTCCATTTTCCTTCCCTGAAGTAGGTATCTCAACGTCCGTGTAACACACGCTGACCGAAACCTCTCTATCACGGAGGGCGGCTGGCGGTACGCTTTGAGCCAAGAGACATCCACTTTTAAATCTCGAACCAGCCCAACATGCATCATCGATAGCGGCATGGAGCCCATCCCCCCCCCCGCTCCTGAAACCCATGCACGCATAAACCAGCAGCCAGTGATGGGTGCATATTTAAGCGGGAAATACATTGGCGAGAAGGTCGCTCGGAAATACTTTCAAGTTGCAGAAGAATTATTGGCTCACGTCGGCGTTCCAACCGGGCTCTTCAGTTCACACCTGCTCGGCGAGGTAAAATTTGAGGCGGCCACGGCCAACGTTACTAGAATAAACTCTAGTAACGTTGGCCACGGCGGCGGCGGCTTTCGGTCATTTTTACTCCCATTCGCGCTTCTGTGTGTTCTGCGCAATCATCTGATAACGGTGCTACTGCCCTTGTGAGCCGATAGCGCAAATAGTGGTGGTGGTGGTGACGAGGGAAATAGCAATTTTGATAGGGTGGTCGGTGGTGGCGAGGAGGAGCCCGGAGCGGCCGCCGAGTAAATGTTCCACGGAATGAAGACGGGGAGTGGGGAGGGGGGGGGGGGGGTGTAGACATATACTGCGTCGCAGTGAAAAAACATGAACCAGAACACGCCGTATTAAAAAATTCTGTTCGTGGAGGTCCAATAATGGCGCGCTATTGGTATATTTCAAACGCCCGATTTCGAAACTTTGTTACTGTAATTAGGACACGCATCACTTTGACTTCAATGGAAAGAAACCGCGCTATTTGTGTGTTCTGGTTTATATTTTTGAAATCGCTTTTCAGTTGCGCTTGACTACGTATTTCTTGAGTGGCAGTCTACCTAAGCGAATAAGCTGCTTGTGCACCTCTAGGCCCCTTACTTTTTGTACGTTCGTGTTTGAAAAAAAAAAGTGGAACACGCCCATTGAATGTTTTTAGCATACTTGTAGTCCATAACAATTATTTTTGTCGAACATGAGGGTAAATACAGGTGTGTGCCAACACTGACGAGTTGCGGTAGCTTTCGTTTCCAATTTATTCCTTCGCGGCCTTCTGTCATTCCACTTCCTGTTGTTAATGAGGTATCAGTAACTGGCAGATTTGGTGTCGCAGAGAAAGCTCACATACCGACATCTCTGTTTTTGAAAAAAAATTTGCAGATGACATCAACGTTTCGGTCTTAAAATGTATGACGCGATAGCGCTACTTATAGTCCTCGACGAAGCGTTTTGAAACGGAGTCGCTGAGTTTACAACGTATGCTTTCCAAGCAATAATGTTCAGTGAAGAGACCGAAACCAGCGGCAACAATTTTTATTTGCCGTGGTCCAGGAAACACAGAGGCCCCCTGCGCTTGTGTAGTCCAAGAAGTCGGCGTGAAAAGTTGCGTCTGCAGGGGGTTGTTTGAATAGGCGACAATGCCAGTGTTTCAAAGTTTTATTCTATGGTGTCGTGAACAGCCTGAACTTTTTCGCATTTCTTTCTTAGCGGAAGAGGGGCAAAGAGAAGTATTTTATTGTGTAAGATGTGGTTAGAGTTTCGGAAAAGGAGGTAAACAGATTTCAAGGAGCGCAAAGGTTGACCCCGGATTGCATGGGCCCACACGTAGCGGCTCTTTTCCTAGCTCTGAATAGGCTCACGCTGATATGGTGACGAGGGGGTCAGGGATGCGTGCCATGCTTCGAGGGAAGCGGAACATTCAATGTTTCACTTGTTATTTTGCGTGCATATATATAAATATCACCTGGTTGCGTGAAATAAATTGCGAGATTTCCTGCACATAGCAGTTTTATAGTATTGTCAGCCATTTTCTGCAAAACATCTTCGCCCATCTAGATTTCTCTATGCAAGTGTTGGTTCGTATCCTGCACCGAGCTTGCGATTCTTCGGCGATGACATCCTATTTGGAACGCGGAAGAATGATGCGTGGTCGCGTGTTTTTTGTTAGCCGGGGCGTAACCTTCCAAACTCTCATGTAGGGTGTGATGTGAGCTGCTATAATTGTAGACGCAAAATGTTTTTCAAGCGTTTGTGTATTCTGCCGGCAGGAACAAGTCTAATGGCCTTTTAAGAGTGCGTAATGATGCTTAAGCTGATATTTGGAAGTTCTGATGGGCGGGTCGCCGACCTATTTGGTGATTGCGAGAAGGGGAAGGTTGAGGGCTGCCTTACATACTGCCCTCATGGTGGTGTTAATTTAGTTTCATTTGTTGCAGGTAAGTTTTTCGAAAGGCAGGTGTGATGAGTGTCTGCATAAGTGTTGCCATTTCTTTCTCTCTCTTTCTCGATTCTTTCTTGGTTAGATGTATGGCAATGTGGTCCAAATGGGTAAAGATTTTTCATTTGTTGGTGATTGTGAGATCACTTTTGCCGCTTCTCTGTTGTGCCATGCCGATGATTTTTACGTGACCGTCCTCTCAGACCATATCCCCACCAATTTTAGGCTGATATTTAAACTGTCCGCGTTGTGACATGCATGGTTTCCCGCAGAGCTTGCACCGGTGACAGGGCGGCGAAAAAATTCAAAAGTAATTTAAACATTGGCCTATCACATGTCCTGGGCCCAGTTTCATTTCTTATTGGCGGACATTTTAGTTATTTTTTAGTCGTAATGTAGGCCTTCCTTGCTTTTCAAAGCGTGGAGTTAATCTTTCGCCAACATTAGCGTTAAAGATTGGCGTTAATATTTTGCCAAGTTTCGCCCTTTTTATAGTCAGGCGACGCAATATGTTGGCGCCGCGTCAGTTTCGTTGGCAGGGGGGCTTTGGGGTGATGGAGTAAGTTGCAGCAGCGGCTAGGCACCGTATCTGCCGAGGATGCGACAACAGATACATCGTATAACACACCTTACTGCGCAGGCGCGGCCCCCGCTGAAACCACACATCGTTTCTTTTGTATCTGCTGCAATATTATTGTCCTCCTTTCCACATTCCAGTTGCCGCTCTGCCGTATTCAACGTTCGGGGTGTGAGCGCTCGTATCTCGCTGCACCAGTAGCAGTTTCCGGTTGGCAGCGGTGACGTACTTCCGTGGACGCTTGATGAGCACGGCGGATCGTGGACGGCTAGCAGGAACGGAGAAATTGAAAAATGAGCCGAATAACGCAATCGCGTGAATACAGGGTTACCTTTCTTGGGGAAATCGCGCTGAAAATGTTTCCCACCGATTTTCAAAGCGGTTGTTTAACATCGAGAAGAAATACCACCAACGTCAAAGGTACGCATTGAGCGTATCGCAGCATGGGAGAAGGCAGTCCACGGGCGGTCCGGGATTGATAATCGACGAGGCCCTCTGTAGCATCGTGGCTGGTGTGAGCGTTTGTTTTTAGCGGACACTGCACTGCGTCACGCCATGCATTGTTTCAAAGCAGATATTGCGATGACGTTACAGTAGCAGGAAATTCCTGTAATTGGACATTTACTGGGCGTTGTTTCTAATTGTATACATTTGAATTTGATAGGCGATGATGTCCTCCCGTGCTCTTCATGACCAAGCCTGATGACGAAGGCTAGCGCCAAGGAAAATGAACCGAGCGAGCCCAATAAAGCGATTAGGAGGGGCGGGCGGGAGGATTAATACGAGGTACGTAGCGAGAGCACGTTGTCCGTTTGTAGAAATGTGTAATTAGGGAAGAGACTAAGCAAAAAAAAAAAAAAAAAAAAGATACGTGTTCGCAGTCCGTTTTATTGACGTGGATACAAAATGAAGCGAACAGGGAGGACTACACAGATACAGACAGGGGGATACTACGAGTGACAATGATATTTACAAGACCGGATAAGACAGCGTTGAAGCCGTACATCAGGCACGCTCGCCGCGTATCCGTCGAGCAAGCTGCACGTCCTTGGGCATGATGGTGACCCGCTTTGCGTGGATTGCGCACAGGTTACAGTCCTCGAAGAGCCCGACCAGGTAGGCTTCGCAGGCCTCTTGCAGGGCCATGACGGCGGAGCTCTGGAAGCGGAGGTCTGTCTTGAAGTCCTGGGCGACTTCGCGAACCAGTCGTTGGAAAGGAAGCTTGCGGATCAGCATCTCGGTAGACTTTTGGTAACGCCGGATTTCACGCAACGCGACTGTACCTGCAAGCAAGGAAGTCAAGCAAATAAATTATAATGCAAGAAATACCCCGAGCTCGTTCGCTGCAAGGAGTGCTACCGCAAAAGAACATATTGGCAAGTTACACTCGGCTAGACTACCGCCACCGCTGTCCGACGCGGAGTGACTTTCGATAGAACGCTAGGTTGGACGGCAAGCAATGGCTTTTAATCCTCACATCCGTAGCAGAGCACGATTTCGGGCTGACTAGATGAATAAGGAACTAGTGAACAACCGCATGCAACAACGCGCACACACCAACGAGGTTGGGATAAAGGAATACTGGGCTTGCCTAGCTTGGAGAGTGAACGCCAGTAGCGTGCAGAACCATTTCGAGAAATTGGCTCACGGCGGCCACACAAGCGAAAAGCAAGCAGGGTGGATACAACTGAGGTCAAGGTATTTGCAGTTGTCCTGAATTAAGCGATCTAACCACATGTCTCTTCAAAGATGAGTAGCAGCATTAATTCAACTAGAGGCTATGCATAGCCAGCAATTTAACGCTTCCTCTTAAGAAATGAAACACCTACTTACCCGGCCTGTACCGGTGAGGCTTCTTGACGCCGCCAGTGGCCGGAGCTGATTTCCGCGCCGCCTTCGTCGCCATCTGCTTCCGCGGGGCCTTCCCGCCGGTCGACTTGCGGGCCGTCTGCTTGGTGCGTGCCATGATGCGCCTGCCCTTGGTTGAACTTGCCCAAAGACGAACTGAACGAGCTGCCCTCGGTGCGTGCCTTTAAATGGGTTTTCGCGGGCATGCGCGTTTGGGACGGATTGATTGACGGTCACGAGGGATCTTGTACTGCCAGTAATGCCGGTCGTGAAGTCTGAAAATGATATCGGTATAAGGATGGCGAACAATCTTGGCAGATTAAGTAAATGATTGTGTCAAACACATTTGCAGTGAGTGACATAAAAATAGTAAAAAAAAATGTCGTAGGTGACACCTACATTTGGGTCTTAAGATGTATGACGCGATAGGGTCATTCGACTTCCAGCGAACGTTTTAGAACGCAGTTGTTGCATTTACGATGATGTGTTAATTGACGTTGCATTAATTTTCACATGGTGCTCCCTGAACGTTTTATTGGTGCGTGTCTTCTCGGCGAGTGCTTCTTTTTTACGCGATGCTCTGCCATTAATTTTATCCTTCTTGCTTTTGTGTTTTGTTTCAATTACATATTGATTTATCGTTTTACCATTGTGATGTGATGTCCACCCTATGTAATACCCCCACCGGAGGGCCTTTAGGATTATTTTGAAATAAATAAATAAATAAATAAATCTATGCCTCACGAGAACTGACGGTCAGCAAAGAGAGAAACACTAGCAGCGGGGGTTTTTATTTGCCGTTTCCCAGGTGAGACAACGGCACTCTGCCATATGTGGCTTAGGATGTGAGAATTGAAGTTGGCGGCTGCGGGGTATTGGGCAGTTTGAGCGGGAAAGATGGATTGATTGTAGGGTTTACGCGCCGAGAGAGAAAAGTAACTTTATTATATTTGTTGGGTAGTTGGACGTGGTGGGTGCCCCTAGTCCAGGGCTCCAGTCTCCAGGGCGCCGGTGGCTGCTCTGGCGATCGTTCGGCACTGCTCGTCGTAGTCGGCGCTAGACAGTGCCTCACTCCACTGCTCCTCTGTTAGAGGGTGTTTGGGAATTTTGTGGCACCCTGCTGTCGTATGGTAGAGGGTGGCTACTTGGTTGCACTTGGGGCACAGCTTCGGGTATTGGGTTGGGTACAGTTTGTGTAGACGGGAGAGGTGAGGGAAGGTGTTCGTTTGGATTGAGCGGAGGGCTGTTTGATCCTATCTTTGCAACTTTGTATGAGGATGTGGGAATTTAATTCGGGTTGCTTTGTAGTAGCTTAGAATTTCGGAATATGTGGGCATAACAGGAACAGGAAACTCTGCTTGGGGGCTGTCAGCTCGGGGAAGGGAGGCGCGAGCCCAGGCGTGAGCCTGTTGATTGCCCTCTAGAGTTTCATGGCCAGGGGCCCATATGATTTTGATTGGATTATTTGATTTGTAGCCGATTGCTAATCTGTGGGCTGTTTTGCCGATGCGCCCTCTCGCCTACTGCCTGCAGGCGTTTTGGGAGTCAGAAACAATGTTCATTCGTGCATCCTGCTGACCTGAAATGATAGCTAGAGCGATTGCCGCTTCTTCTGCTTCAATAGGTGATGATGTCCGCACGCTAGCAGTTATGGTACGTTGCTGAATTGGGTTGCGCGCACAGATGGCGGCTATGCCACCGGTACTCGTAATGGCAGCATCTCTGTACCACGTGTACGATGAATTCCCGTATATTCTTTCGATATTACGGCATCTGTCCAACCTTCTGCCGTAGTGGAGTGTAGGGTTCATGTTTTTAGGTATGGGTGCTACTTTCAGGGCCCTGGATATGTAATCAGGAATCTCGTGGGTGGTTGCGTGCATGGTGTCATGTACACGGTAGCCCAGTCGCTTTAGGGTTTCCCTGCCAGTGTGGCTGGTTTTGAACCTCTCAAACTGGCCTATTCTATGTGCCTCGAGTATTTCTTCAACTGTATTGCTAATTCCGAGTTCATTTAATTTCTGTGTCGACGTCCATTGGGGTAATCCTAGCGCCATTTTGATTGCCTTTCTAAGTGCTGTGTTGAGTGTTTTGATGTTAGTGGCTGTTAAACATAAGAATGGAGCTGAGCAGCCGACGCAACGCAGGCGATGGGGCGCGCCGTAGTGGAGGGCTCCGGATTAATTTTGGCCACCTGGGGATCTTTAGCGTGCGCCGAAATCTAGTACACACGGGCGTTTTTGCTTTTTGCCTCCATCACAAAAGCGGCCGCCGCGGCCGGGAAATGAACCCGCGACCTTGTGCTCAGCAGCGCAACGCCTTAGCCACGGAGTTGAGCGAGAAAGAGTCAGGGTTAGTATTTCAAAGTGTTTTTTCCTTGATGTCTAAGCCGTAATGATCACCTTTGCTTTTTTCGAAATGAGAATGACAAAATCGAAAAGTGAGACAGAGAGTGAACGTATTTGTTACGGAAGGAATAGTTCGGGTTTAGTGGAAGAGGTAATGATATAGTACGGAGCTTAAAGGGGCACTGACAAAATTTTGAAGGCGAGATAACTTCGGATATAGATTGGTGGGAACACATATACATCATCTGCAAAATATCAGCGGCGAATACAGCCTAGACCATATTTAAAATCAATTTTAAAGTGTGCGAAACGCAACCGAGCAGCCAGCAGAGGACCACGCGCAATCGACATCCCGAGGATATTGTGTAAATAAACAACGTCCAAACACGTCAAGGTTTGTGTTTGCCGCTTCCGCACTGCCGGCGTTTTGCGCCGGCTCGCCCGGCTCGCCGCTCCAATCGAAGGGCCGGAGGGCGGAGCTTCTGCTCTCGAGAACCAACGACCCGATCGTTGGCGGCGGATGCGCCGTGATTTCGTCAGCTCATCGAGCAGCTGGCCGCGACCAAAGTTCTACAGCGATTCCAGGCACTCTGTTTCTATTACTGTTTATTACCATTGGATGCGAAAACGCGCCGGATGCACGAAAAGCCCACTGAGCTAGCCGCACGGTCGCTGTGCAGGCGGCGGCCACGGCCGCGAAGCGGCCCAGGCCGGCGCAGGTACCTCGAGTGATAGCTTGTTACCGCTGCACGAGAGAAAGGAGTTAATGATGCGATGGCGGGTTGCATTAAAAATTGTCATCTGCACCGCTTACGAGAGCGGCACTCGAATATATCCGCCGCAGTGCTAAGCCGAACACATCTGTAGGCGGACCTGTAGGCAGACCGGCCGGGTGCTCCCAGCGGGCGTCTTTCCACCCACCGTCTCGAGCGTGGCGCGTCGTTCTTTAGCCGCGGTAGCATTTGCACTCGCAGCGCCTGCGTCACATCCACGGTCGCTTTTTAATTAAGCGCCTCGCGAGATCAGTACGTGGGGGCATTCGCAGAAACTGCCGTCGATGCGGATTCGACAGTGATACGGCGGCTCTGCTCTGTGATATCCCTCCGATGGTGACGTGGTCAGCTTTGTTCACACAAAATCCACAAAATCCATCGTTTCGCGGCACTCGCTGAAACCGAAACTGCGACTGGCCGCATTGAAAATGCCTCTAATTAAACAACCGTCACACGCTGAAGCAAATGAGGTTTCTACAGGTTATAAGTCGGTCACTAGCTACTTATCGCAGCAAAAAAAAAAAAAAAAAAACAAGATGCAAAATTTTTTTGTCAGTGCCCTTTTAAGGCTGGAACCCGAAGTGCGGGGCGCCGGATGCAGTAGCTCCTTCCTATGCCCTTTAATCAGCTCGCGCTGATCTTGAGGTACGGCTGGGTTGCGTTGCGTGGAAGAGGGTAGATGTTTCCCCGATTTTAGCAGAGTTTGAAGTTAATTTTTGCGATGTTCCCACCGAAAATCTTTGCCCACATAGATTTGTAGATACCTGTGCTGGTTTATGCACCACAGAGTTTGTGATTCTTCGGCATTCAGACCCCCTTGTAGCGAGGGGAGAAATCATGGCCCTAGACGTAAAATTAGGAGGCGTTCTTAGCGTTTTTATGGCGAAGGAGTGCGGTAGTCGTGGCCACAAGGGGCACGGTATGTGGGTTCGCGCGCCTCTTGGTCGGTGCCTCATTCTCCTTCAGACCCTTGTGTCGGGGTGTCCAGGTGACGTTATTAACTTTCTGAAATGTGGAAGGGAGTATCTTACCAAAGCGTGTAGGTATTCGGCCTGCAGAAAATAGTCTAATGCTCTTCGAGCATCTGTAACAATGTTTACGCTTCTATTCGATACTTCCTTTATTCGGATTGTCAAGAGGATGTCTACAAGTTCCGTTTCATTTTTCCTGTACGTAGGAGGGCCACGCAGTCACAAAGATTCGCGAAGTAGTCAACAACGACAATTGCTGCCTAGTAATTTCGTACACGCCGGAGTCGGTGTGTACTGTGGTCTCACGATTTTGGTACTTTCCTCAAATGAACGTAAGCCTGCCATGTCGCCTGTTCTTGTGTATGTTTGGATCCATGGTTTTGGTAGAGGAGAGTTTGTTGGCGGAGTCGATGGATCTGGATCATGTCTATCATGGCGTGCAGTGGTTTCTTTTCAAAGGGGTGCCTGTGTTTCATACGAAGGCCCGTCCAAGTTTTGTTTTCCCAGCCGCTATCATGGTGCTAGGAAGGTTGTTCCTCTGATCTCTTCAAAAGTGTTATAAAGACCCAATTCGAGGGCTTATTCATTGTCATCATCATCAACGTCCTATTTAGGTCGACTTCAGGACGAAGGCCTCCCCCATTGACCTTCGTCGCTATCGCCCTGCGTTGCCCGAGACCATTATTTACCTCCGAATGTTGTTATTTCATCCCTCCGTCAAGTTAGTGGCCTTCTCCTTCTTGTAGACCAATCTCTGGTAGTTAATTATGTTATCCTTCTAGTCCACCGTTTGTCAATTCGTCACATGGTCAAAATTGCGAGGTTGAGGACTGCCTTATATGCTGTCCTGATGATGGTGTTTCTTTGATTTTCGGCGGTGCCGGTGAATTTGTGGTACGGTTGGCTCTGCAATATCCCGCTCATGATTAGTGGCTCAGTGAGTTTTTCTTTTCCTTTTTCTTTCTTGCCTGCTCTTCTCTCGGTTAGGCGTTTTATAATGTGGGCAGTTGGCTAAAGGTTTTTTTTTTTTTTTGGCCATTGTGAGTTAGGCTCTGCCACTTGACTCGAAAGCTTAGCCGATCATTCTTACGGGACTGTTCTCTGGGAAGACATTCGTACATACTGTAGGGTGATTTTTAACTTGGCCGCGTGGCGTGCTCCGTCGTTTGCCAAACGGAGCTTGCAGCGCAGACAGAACCACGAGAAAATTGAAAGGTAGTTTAAAAATCTATGCGATCAGCCGCTGTACTGGGTTTTATTTTAGTTCGTTTCTGCTCGATCGACGTTTTCTTTGGTTTCTAAGACTCTAGCGGCAATCCTTTGCTTCCTGTTTTAGTTAGGTGACCCAACGTTGATGCCGGCAACAGTTCCGGTGGAAAACACGCCGGGGTGGCTCAGTGGATAAGGGGTTGCGCTGTTGAGCCGAAAGACGCGGGTTCGATTTCCCGCTGCATCGGCCGTTGTCCTGACGGGAGCAGAAAACTGAAGCGCCCATGTGTCGAGATTTTGGCGCAATTTAAAGATCCCCAGATGGTCGAAATTATTCCGGGAAGTTCCACTACGGCGCGCCTTGTAGCCCAGGTGTAACGTCGTGACGTGAATTACCCAAATTTAGATTTTTTTATCTCCCGGTGAAAGAAGCTTTGTGTGATGGCGCCAGTTGCGGGCACGTCTGGCGACCGTGTCTGCCGAGTATGCTCCCGCCGACTAGGCGTTGAACGAACTTCACTGCGCACGCGCGGCACCTGTTGAAAATGCGTGTCCTTTCTTTCGTCTCCGCCGTAGTATCATCGTCCTGAGTTCCACAATTCAGTTGCCCGTGCGCCTTATCCGACATGCAGGCCAGCCTTAGAATCTTGTTGCCTCAGTCCCAGTTTCGGGTGGCCGCGATGACGTATTTCTGCAGACGCTTGATGAGCACGCCTGATAGCGGATGGCTAGCAGCCACTGGGAAATCGAAAAATGAACCTAATAATGCTATCGCGTTAAAAAGAGGAGAGGGGGATCTCTGCGCTAGTGCGCTCGTGCACGCACTCCTATCGCGTCCTTGTGAACAGTCATGGACAAGTGAAATGCAAACACAAAAGAATGAACCAGAACACGCAAAAAAAGTACTTTTCGTGGAGGTCCATTAATTACGCGCTATTGGTATATTTAGTATATTGTATATTGGTATATTGGTAGTGGTATATTTGGAAACCTATATTTCTAAACTTTGTTTCTGCAATTAAGCCACGCGTCAGTTTGACTTGAATGGAAAGAAATCGCGCTATTTGTGTGTTTTGGTTCATATTTCTGTGATCGCGTTTCATGTATTCATGTCTGTATGCTTGTTTCTTGAGTTGCAGTCAATTTAAACGAAGAAGTTGCTTGTGTACCCTGTGTTCTATACTTTTTGTATGTTAGTGTTTGAAAAACAGTGAAACACGCCCATTGAATGTTTTGAGCATACTTGGTGTCCACACAATTATTTTTGCCGAAAATGAGGGTAAATACAGGTGTGTCCCAACGCAGACGTGTTGTAGTAGCTTTTGTCCCCAATTTATTCCTTCCGGTCTTCTGTCATTTCATTTCATGTTGTTAATGAGGTAGCAGTTACTGGGAAGATTTATGGTCACAAACAAAGCTCGCATTCGATAAACAAGTAGCTACACTACCCAAACATACCGACATCTCTCTTTTGGAAGAAAAAGGCAACTTTTCTTGAGGAAATTGCGCTGAAATATTTTGAACCGGTTCCTAAACAGTCTGTTTAGCATCGAGAAGAAATACTGCCGGCGTCTGCTGTACGGATTGAGCGTATCAGAACATGGGAAAATGGTCCCTTACCCACGGTGCTGGCTCCGTGGCGATAGTTCTGGGCTGCTCAGCACAAAGTCGCCGAAATCGGTTCGAGAAAAATTGTTCACCTTCGCAATTGAGATGGGAAGACGGAGAAAACGGCGGAGCTGGTGGTCTTCACTGGCTTTAACTTGGCTTTTCATAGTTCTGACCATCTTATAAGTATACCGTCTGTACATCTTTATAAGTACTGTCTCTTGTATAAGCTTTACTTTTAGAGCATTTTTAGTGGAAATATCTGGTCTATCATTACGAACCGAAACAGGTCGAACTCGTGAACAAGACACATATATTGTTCCTTGGCGTCGCACTGACTACATTTTACAATCGCTTAGTCACAACATACCTGTGATGCTTAACCGATTACGTCCACATATTGCTGAAGGTGCCCGTATCAGTCGCAAAGAATTGCATTCTATAATTTTAAACGACAAATTACAGTGATGTTTGTATCAACAATGTTTTTCATGTTTTTCTAAGGGATGCAATTTTGTGTGGTATGTGTTTGACGCCCTGTAAAGTTGGATTTCCACGTTATTGATTAATAATGGTAACATATTGTTCAGTGTATTGTAACAGTGCTTCTGTATAGTTGTATATAAGTATGTATTGTTTATGGCCAAAGTTTTCGCAGCTGCACCGACGCTCTGGCCCCATCAAGCTGTCTCTACAGCTTCTTGCCAGAGTGACCATCAACATTGTCGAAGTTGTACCAATGTTGAAATAAACTTTGATTTGCTTTGATTGATCTGATTTGGTTTATCAGCAGATTGTACACTGATCGAGGAGAACACCTGCACGTCAGAGCTTACACCATCACGGGGCTCAGCCGATCCCCGACGCGTATCTCCCCACCCGAACATCTCCGCCGTGACGCGCGCTCCCCACACCTGCTCGTCGGTTCCTTGCCTCCTCGCCACTTACCCTCACACTTCTTGGCCTAGAATTTTCCTTCTCTTCACTTTGCTGCGCCGCGTTCTGAGCGACGCCTGGTGCGGCTGGAACTCAAGCTAAAACAACTGCTCTGTAAAAACGAAAATGCCCGTGTGTCGATATTCCAGCGCTCGTTAAATATCCCCGCGCCGCCAAAGTTAATCCGTAAACCTCCATTACGGCGCTCTTTGCGCCTTATGCGCGTAAAACCCAAAATCAAACTTGGTTAAAGGGGCCATGCAGTCAACACACAAGTTTGGTTCACACGAAAGATTGCCTCGTTAGAATCAATTAGGAAAAAAGGGAATGGCCATGCGACCCACCGCTCATTTCCCGCAACAGAACCTATGATGTCATATGCCCAGCTGTGCGATTGGCTGAGGCTGGCGAAAATTATGCAGGGCTTATAAGCTTGCCGAACGAGCTGTTTGGGCTTAAATGTAACGCACATTAATTTTACAGCTGTAAGAACGGTGGGGTGAACAATGACAGTTACGAAAACACACGTAAACATTCAAGTGCCTATGCGCACTGCTGTTGGTACTGGGCGCACTATGCTTGCTTTAGATGCACAACAGTCCGCCGCTCTGGAGTTGTCTTGCACGACACTGACCGATTGGGCGTAAGCGACGTTGTCTAACGGAATCCTGTTTGTCGAGCATATCCCGTGTTTCACGAAACGATTACTTTCTACCGTAACAAAAACGAGCCCGGTGAAAATACTGTCAAAAACAAAGCAACAGCGGATAACGGTCCGCAGCTGAGTATGCACTGTAAAAACAATCCGTAATTTTACGGACTAATTACGGACCAGATGGCCGTAATAAAACAGCCGTGTTCCGTTTGATGCAGAACAAAGAAAACACCCGTAATTTAACGGAAGTGCGCTCCGTCCCTCAGTATACGGATGCTCTCTCCGTTACACGTCAAACGGAATCTTTTCTGCTTTCCAAAATACGGGCGTTTCCTCTGTATGATGCAGAACAGAAACAGATCAGTTTATCAATAACAACAAGAAATATATTGTCGTGTCGATCGTCGGGAATCGATCGAGAAGAGAAAACTGCGCCCCGACAACATTCGTGGCGTAATGAATGCGGCTCTGTTTCGTTAGTGTCTAAAGTGTAGTAAACTTAGTGAGGACCATGAGGCCCATACGCTCAACACGAACGCTGTATCTTGTCTTTGCGACACTCCGGCGACGACGCTGCCCCGGACCTGCAAACTGCACATGCTTGTGTGACCGGCACACTTGTAGAATATATAAGGTCATTTGCGTGCAGAAGCACAGTTGTGGAAGGTAATCTAGTTCTTAAGGAATCAATATCGGCCGAAGTAGTTAGCCTAACGTTAAAACCAAAGCACAGCAAGCACTGTTCATGCAGTGCGAAATCGCAGTCGCAGCCAGTCACACACATTTTTGCGAGCGCTTTCTCGAAACAGCGGAGTTGATGGCGATCAACTATTGTGGGGTCTTCGCGGAACCTTACTGCGCAAGCGCTATTTAAGAAATCGCACTTTATCAGCCAGGAAATCTGTAAGCCAGCTAGTAAACACCGATGTATGGCACATGCAGGGTGGGCATTCTTGTAGTATACAGGTTGTTCGGCACAAGTACAGCATTCGTGCGGTGGTGCAGTGGTCTCGAGCGTCGTGCCCCATTTGATCAACGTCGCGGGTTCGATTCCTTGTCGAAGTATTTTCTTTTCTTTTCTGAAGGTTCTATCAATTACGGAAATGCATGCTTTTGAAACAGAGTGTTTGTTTTGTTACGGCCTTTCCGTACTACGGAATGTCCGTTCTTAAAATTCTTTCCGTTGTCTAAATTACGGAACTGTGTCCGGCAACATTTTACCAGCAGCTTTCTCCGTAAAATTGGCCATTTTTTACAGTCTGGTAGCGCCACCTGGGACGACTGACGGCAAGCAAGGCTGCACAGATCAATGACGCACTGGAACTTCATTTGAATAGCCGCTCTTGTGACCTCATGGCAGACGTCACCAAAACACGAAATGGCAGTAAAATCAAAATTTTAACAAACATGATTAATTTTTCAGTGATTACGGCTACGTTTGCTGCCGGACAAGCGCTGGGGGCACTATAAAACAAGGAATCTTTCGAATAAAACGAAATTGTATTTTGCCTTCATGCCCTGTAAGTCTGTTTTCTCACTCACCCTGTTTATGCTTACATCAGATGTTTAGTTGACATTGTTGTAATCGTTACAACGCTTAGTGGCTGGACAGGAACAGGTATGACAGTTACAGTTACAACGTACAAAAAGTGTACGCAGTACAGTACAGAAGCACATTACAGAAACAGGTATCAGCGTGATTTTATGGTTCATCGACCTCAAACAGACGTGCTCCGGTAAATCGCTTCCACGTTTCGAAAGACTTAAACAGCGCTCCTATTAAGGTCTACGAACAGCGTGTGTTTCGTTCTTCTTTTACAGCGTTCGCTAGTAGCGAAATGCCATCACGCGTGGTGCTTACGCCCTCCGCAGGGAGTCTCGCCCTCTGTGGCCTTCACTTACGGGTGCTAGCCCTTGCTACGTGACCTGAGTGCTCTACGAGCACCTTCGTCGCTTCCGACGACGCTTTCGCTATAGCCACACCGTACTTTTATTACTTGGTGTGGTTAGATGCTTACACGATCCGCGATGGACATGGAAGATTGCGAGACAAGCATACATTTCGCGTAACGACGGATGAAGACTTCTTGGATGCTATGGTGCCCTTCGCCCTATCTGGACATCAATTCCTTTTAGTTTTGTTTTCCGTGTTGTAGGTACTCTGGAGTCAAGAACGCAACTGTGTGAGGGGAACGGATAGTAATTGTTGTCCTGACCTAGTTTGGCCGGGTTCAGACTGTTGCCGAAACTGTCATAATAACTTTAAAGAAAGACATCATTTCACGTCTTAGACAATCAAACTGCGGGACATGCCATTTTTTTTACGTACATAGATCACGATATGGATGTTGCGTTGGTAGTCTGAACACAGCCTTACTATTCATTTACGTTTCATATGAGGAACACAAGATAAACAAACATCGATGATAAATATTAAGCCGGATAAACTCTACTGATACGTCATTGCATTACATGTCAGTATGTTTCGAATTCATCCAAAACGCGTGCTTCTATTTCAGCCATCTTGAATAACTACCTGCCTACCAGCATTTTCCCTTTTACTGCACAATTTTATGTTTTAAATGTGAATAACGTACCACAAAAATAAAATAATTATTTGTTTGCAAGATGAAGCAAAAAAAATAATTTCAAAGCACTACTCGTTGGTTGATCATGCACGACACGTATTTCTCATTACGTTCCCAGGTGCTGACGTTCTAACTGGCACAAAGCGCTGGGAAAAATGACGACGTTGACACTCGCTCATTTATGAGACCGGTATTCTCAACTGTGTAAAGTGACTAAGAACAGTGGTACCAGAAAAGCTTGAGAGCGTAGCGACGAATCGGAAAACTCAGGACCCGTGATTAAGTTGATTGATTGATTGATTGATTGATTGATTGATTGATTGATTGATTGTAGGGTTTAACGCGCCGACGCAACGCAGGTGATGAGGAGCGCCGTAGTGGAGGGCTCCGGATTAGTTTTGACCACCTGGAGATTTTTAAACTGTGCCTAACTCTCGTACACACGGGCGTTTTTGCTCTTCACCTCTATAAGAATAGTGGCCACCACGGCCTGGAATCGAACCGGCGTCCTCGTGCTCAGCAGCACAACGCCTTAGCCACTGACCCACCGCGGTGGGTCCCACAATTAAGTTAACTGAGAATGTCCTGTTTTCATGTCCTTATCAGCGCTCAACGGCAGCGCCTATCCGATGTGTTGACAGAAGGGATCACCTTTTCAATAGGGCGCACATTCTTAGTCCCTGCTTATGTCCGTAATTATCGCGACGATTAAACAAGAAGTGTCCCTCCGTGTCAGTCTGCGGCTGCCACTGCGGGGCCCCTTCTTGTCCTTCAGCCACGTGTTACTGGCATTAGAAAGCATGATAAAATTGAAGAACTTGCCAGGCATGCTTGTATGTTTTATAGCACATCTGTTTATGCCGCATTGTCGGAAGGCCGTGGTGTAGCTACGTCGATCAAGGGGTGGAGTTTCCGATCAATCATCATTATTCCAGTCTTCGTCTTCGCAGACTCAAGAGGTTGACAAAGACGACAACTGCTAACGATAATTGCAGCCGTTGTCTTCATCGATGGGTGGGCAGTCAGCCATCAAAGTAATTACTGTCATGTCCTTCTCTCTCTTTGCCGTTGTAAGAGGCGAGCCAAGGAGTATAAAAGAAATTAAATGTAAACAATCAGAATCGTCTTCTGTGTCCTCGTCTTCCGCGTTTGGCCCACCATCGCAGCAAATGGGTACCGCCGTGCTAACCTACGCTTGGCAGTCCATTAATTGCTACACTCAAACCGAAACGTATCTTCGCTGATAGTCTGTGAACTCGTTCCCTCCCCTGCTTTTTGTCTCTTTGTTCTGTATTTCCCCTTCTCTCCCAGTGAAGGATAATGAACTCGGATTTGTTGTCTGATTAGCTTCTTCACTTTCAGTTTCAGTTTCAGTTTATTAAAACAAATAATAAGGTACAGTGCCTGATTATTGATGTTACAGTACAGGTTCCGAAGTGTGGAACTGCGGGGGAAGTTCTTGTAAATGAACAGTGAAATAAATAAGTTTGCATGTTTTCCTCTGATCGCCTCTGTCTGTCTGTCTGTCTGTCTGTCTGTCTGTCTGTCTGTCTGTCTGTCTGTCTGTCTGTCTGTCTGTCTGTCTGTCTGTCTGTCTGTCTGTCTGTCTGTCTTTGAACGCCTTCGCTCCCTAACGCTCCGCCACGCCTAAGTTCATCACCTATCCATCACCCATGCTCCGCCGTACTGGGAAGCATGGGTGATGAAGTGGATATGATTTTTGAAGACCCAAATGCAATGGTAATGCAGATAATAGCAAAGGATGTCATTCCTACAGTTAGCACGACTAAACAGTCAAAATATAGTAAAACTCTTTCTCACCTTCTCCCTCTCTCTACTGCCCTCACTTTTTCACAACCATTCTTCTTATTTTAGGGGTGGTTGAAAAGCACGAAGTGCTCTTGAAAAGTGGGCATTGGGATTGATGGTAAGCCAGTGATTGAAATGACTGATTCCTTTAGGTTTTCGAAACTTACTTTAATTTCCAAGAACACCCATTGTACACCAGCTTCTGCCAAATGAAATTCTTTTCTGCGAACTTTCCTTCGCAGCTGCATCGGAGTTAGTGTACTTTTGATATGACAGCCGAAATAAGGTAGTCTAGGGCATTTTTATGCCGAGAGCTGCACACAACACTTAGAGCACAGTGAATCACGAGCATCGACCTGTCTCTCTTCATTACAGCCCGTAATGGACTAGACAGTGCGTTTAGTAAGGACTGTCGCTTTCAGTCAATAAAATGCAATAAAAACCTTCCACCACTCCGCCACACAAAAGGGTAAAAAAAATATGCTTCTATATTTGGATGCACTACCTTATCTCACCAACTCGCATTCGCTACCTATATACAGAAGAAAAGAACGCTCGGTATTTTCACGCGGCGGCAGTAGAGTGGCGGGCGGCCCACGAGCTTGACACCACGCGCGTACAGCCGTCAATAAGCGAAGGCACGGCTCGAATTCATTCGTTTAGTCTCGCAGCTCGACAGTTCGACAGGCTTAACTGATAAATTTTACGGGCTGTGTGAGAAGCGGTCCGAGTAATCCCCTTCACGCGGCTTCTTCTTTTTTTTTTTTTTTTTTTGCAGCCATCACTGCGACCGGCCATGAACACTACGTTGCCAAATATAGCGAATAGTGAACCAAAGCTTTCGAATTAAAAACAAACGGTGAGTTTAACTACTAACCGCGCACTTCCAGGAATGTAGAAGTCTGCAGCTGCTTATTTACAACGGGCTCCGTAACGTCGCCTTCTTGAATGGATACAACTTTTAGCGCTACATCGTAAATGTCACCGCCATTCGGTGATTTTTGAAGTGGGCGCAAACCAGAACCTACGATTCTTTTTAAAATTACACCGGTTCTGATGCTAGCCACGCCATTCGTTGATTGAATGTGTTACGTGTTGATTCCGAGGTGCGTTCAGACGAAACGTACTTTGTTAGAATTGAGCTTACATATGTTAACGCTAGCTGCTGACTGAGACGTAATTGGACAGCTATTTAAAGCATGAATAAACCTATACAGAAATAGCAAACGAGTCTTCAGTGTAGACCTGTGACGGTTGTGCTTCCATGACCGCAGAACTGAGGAGCGTGAAACATAACTCTAACTACTACGCCTGTCTCTGAACGCGCTGCACTCTTCTCGATCATTCGATCGGGGGCTCGTGCTCGTGGACTTCAAGCATATAAGTTCAGCCCAAGCCCCGTCAAGGTCCCCCGCATACCCCTCTTGTCTTTCACAGCAGCGGCAGCCCGCAAGCGCAACCACCCAGGTCTCGGCGGCTGAGACAGGTGCCGTCAAACACGCCTCTCTCCGAGAAACTTTCTCTGCGTTTGTTTTTCCCGCTTTTTTTTTTCTTGTCATTTCGTCGTTCTTCAAAAACCGCTCGCGCGCACCGAAGAGAGGGTTCAACGCTGCGCGTCGTGCGCTGTGCCACAGGTAGGGGGTGGAGAGGTGGCAGCGGGGGGTTTAGAGGCGCGCGCGCGCGCGCGCGTCCCCTCTCCTTTGTTTCGGGTCACGTGGGGCTGTCCGTTATAAGACGGTCAGTGACGACCAATCGTGTCGCTCGGTGTACGTAAGGTTCGGTGACGTGCCCGTCCCGTGGCCCAAAAGGCGCCCGCGGTTTCGGTTTCATTCTTTCTTGCATCCCGCGGCCGCCTGAGGCGAACCGAAAACACGAGGCGGGGTTGGAGTTCAGTCGGACGATTCTGTTCGCGTCTGCTGGGAGCCGACTCGTCTTTGCGCCACTTGGCGAAAATCGGCACGCCGATTGCAAAGTTTGGCCGCGAGCGACCCGGAGCGGCCCGAGAGAGAGCGGCTCGACGTACCGATATTCGCTTCGCGCGGGCAGCGTCTCACGAGCCAGCATGCGGTGGACTGAGTTTGACTGACCACGGTTGAGACGTTTATAAAAAGAAGGCAACCAGCGTGACTGACGCCCGTGTGTTTGAGTACTGAGCGCAAGTGGCGGTGTTTCTTCGCTGAGGATTGCTTCGACGTACCATCATGGAGTGTTGTGTGACGATGCCAAGACGGATTTTTCTGCTGACGACCCTTCTAGCGGGGTAAGTGATCTACCGCACAATGGGTCGCCGTCCGCTGTGGTGTGTTCCTGTCATTTGGCGTCTCCTTTCCGCGCGTACGAAAGCTTGTGCGGGCCCGATCTAAAGGATTCGAGAGAAAAAAAAAATATTTTTATTGAAATACCTATTTCAATAGTGCACTGAATAGTTGCGAAACATGGAGTTTCGCGATTTGACCTTCCAGTCAACTGGTCCGCCACGTTGCACAGGTTTTAATGTGACATGAGACCTTCATGTTTGCAATTTTTATTTAGGACTGTTTAGCATTTTTGTTGCACTATTTGTATTTTTATTACGAGGGGGGGGGGTGTAGGGGTGGTGCACTTCATGTAGCTTATTTAATGCCATGGCTATTCCTGGCCGCAAAGCGAGTAACAGTCGCCCAAGCATACTAAGAATTCCTCCCCCATGTTTTTATGCTTCAATGATTTCTCTCAAATGCTGCTTGCCCTGAAAGTAGCGACGCATTACCGCAGCCATTCAACTGAGTCGCATGAAATACGCAATGTGATCTGTTCCCAATAGGCTGTTTTCTTTTTCAAGTTGGCGCAGTGCGCTTTATTTTTATTGCTTCACTGTTTTACGCGGTTTCAGCATTCGATATCGAAGAGTGCCACATGGTACAACGCCACTGAACGATAGCAGCCCCGACAACCAAATGTAAAACAAAATGTAAGGGACAAAAGAAGGAGTGAAAGGGGCTATGAAATGCGCTGGTATATCTCGCGGTATTTGTTTGCATAAACCTCTGTTTTCCTCAAGATGGGATACGTATCCACGGATATCGGCAGTGTTCGATATGGCCTTCTTGAAAATATGCTATGCCATTTCAGAGTAGATGAGTTCTTTTTTTTTCTTTAAGGGTTGAGGGCAGTGAAGTGCTTTGTGCCGGGTACAACCTTCTTGCCACTCTAGCAGAGCCTTGGTGTTTCGCTGCATCATCATCTTTTGTACTTTAATGCACACCGTTTAAAACATTAAGTGTAAAGCCTGCTGCTGATAATAAAAGAGCCGATAAAATAAGTATAAGCATTTTTACCGTTAATAGGAAAAAAGCGCGCAGTGGTTTTATTTTCAGGGACATCTTAGCATGTTATAATTCAGACTGTGGTGTTATATTTCAGGCTAATTTCAAATGTGCGAGAAATAGAAAGCTGTGAGCATTGTTAAAATTAAATTTCATATCCGAACACATTTTTGTTTTCTTTTTCCGTTGTAAGCGTTTGCGAAAGAAGGGCGGCATTTGAATCTACGAGAAATAGTTCTGTGCGAAAATGACCGCCACTATTCGCATTAACAATATTTGTAGGCTGCACTTTGAAAAGCTTTCTGCTAAATTTATCAGTTGAATCAATAAGTTTATCACAAGAACTACGTGGCATGACTAAGCCAGTTACGGAGGCTTAAGAAGATGTTCTGGAAGCTTCGTTGGACCCGTGCAGGTTTTTTTCGCCCAGTAATTGAAAGGGAAAATACCTGCCTAAGTAAAATTTAGATCTACGCGGTATCGTGAGTTTGTCTGAACTTGCTCTTAACTTTATAGAATTAAAAAGAAGCCCTATCGCGTGGAATGAGCGCTAGCTACGCTGCTACAATTCGCAGTATTTGTAATCTGATTACTACATTCGGGTTTTAGGAAAGTGGTATACAATGCGCTTCAAGCATTTCACAGCCAAGTTACTCGGCGTTACCGAAATGCACATGTTTCTCCCGGCCGTTTTTTTTGAGCGGGGGAGCTGACACAGTGAGCTAATGATTCAAGAAATGGCTGTTCACTTTGTCACTCCTCATTCAACACGGGACACAGCAGCGCTAATTAAAGATGGGGCCGCAATCAGGATCGCCTAAGCACTTGAAATTGGTGACCTGGAAGCATTAACTCTGAAAGCTTGGCGCTGTCGTATGTTTTCCTCTTGGATCAAGGCTACCTAAAAGCCACGCAGAGAAATAACCGCAGGAAATGAAAGTTATTTTTAAATATACGTTTTAAAGATTACATATTGCATCCGGACGCCGTTCGTTTCTCACTTCCAGTGTGCCTTTGTTCGCACGAGGAGTGCCTTTTGACATCCGTGGAATGACGTTGAGGTGAAGGGGCCTTTGTCTATATGTTTGGATGGTAGCGACCCCAAGCTGTTTATAATGACTATGCTCATCCCCGAGGGGAGTATATGGACTCCCGACACAAGGGGAGTATATGGACTCCCTGTGAACTCCCGACACAAGCCCTGCATTGACTTCGACGATTAGGTTGCCAGCAAAGGGAGTGAAAGGGTTGTGTGGGAAATGATATTGTCACGAAGACAAGGACGATGCAGTGGTGTTGAATGAGAAACACGTTTATTGGAGCGAACTTGTGCTCCCCTAACAACTCAAAAGAATACAGAGGCGGCGAAGCAGCGGTCAACAAAGTGACTTGCACAGGCGAGTGTCGTCGAATCGAATGCCCCGGCGTCCGCACTGCAGGCTTTTTATCTTTTGGCGCGCGTGGTTCTCGAAACGTCGATTCGCATCGAGAACATAGTAGATCCAAGAAGATTATTCTGGGCTGTTCACGTTAGATCGGAATGCTCTCCCTATCACAACAGATAACACATGCGGCACAGAAAGAAAGAATGGAACACGCGCTTCCCTTGGCGCAGAGATAACACAGACCGGCGCAGCCGGGCGGTAAAAGCAAAACACAAATAAACAAACCCAATGTATGGTTCGCGGCAATATGCTTTTTTGCTTTTGGGTTATTTTTTTTTCGGTGCTTCTTCATTGTTTATTGCAAGGCTTGCGGAGGCGGTTAGACAAATGTCCAAATATAATTTCTATTTTTTTTTTAATTTTTGCCGGGCATACACCACCAAGGCGAGTGACGCATTTCCAGGATACAGCCCAGGCTAAGAGCTCAGCAGTTCGCAACTCCTTAGAACGAAGCCGGTAAACTATTGCTCTGTGGATCAAACGACGCCTTGATAGAGTAGCCACAGCGGTTCGTGGTCTAATTCAATCACCATAGTTTGGGCACCGCTGGCTGAAGTTTTGAACGGCTGTCCCAACCAGTTCAAAGATGACGTCAGGTTCGAAAGTCACCTGGATGTTTATTTAATTCCTCCTTCCTCTTTCCCCCCGGCGCATCGCACCTTTACTCGACTGTTGTTCACGGGTTCGGCGAATGTCGTTATTGATTTCAACTAGGTGAACATTGCGGGTGTCGCAATCTGAATTTGCAAGTCAAGTTAAATCTTCAGTTTTTTTTTAAATCTCTGTATAGCTTCACCTAAGCTGGGGGTTTCAGAAGTGATTCCGGTACTTAAATGTTTATACGCTGAGCTGCGATCACAGTGCGTGTTCGCGTCTCTTAGTGCTAGAAGAATCACTTGGACCATCTCCGAAAGTTCATTTCCAATAGCGGCGGCTCCGCAATCGCCAAGGCTTGATGGTGCTACACGTCTAATTCCTACGCACCACGAGGTCCAGGGTTTAATTTTTCGCCACGGCTCATATTTGATTATTGTAGCTAAAGACACTCATATATGCGACATTTCGGTTCCAGTTAAAGGTCCCTTTGTGGTCTAAGTTAATCCGTAGCACCACACTCCAGAGTGCCTCGAAGCTTGAAGTAACTTCGCATTGTCGAACCACAAGTTGATTGATTTGATTGATTCTAGGGTTTAACGCGCCGATGCAACGCAGGCGACGAGGCGCGCCGTAGTGAAAGGCTCGGGATTAATTTTGAGCACCTCGGGATCTTTAACGCGCACCGAAATCTCGAGCACACGGGCGTTTTTGCTTTTCGCCTCCGTCAGAAAAGCGGCCGCGGCGGCCGGGGACCGAATCCGCGACCTCGTGCTCAGCAGCAGAACGCCTTAGACACTGAGCCACCGCGGTGGGTGAACCACAAGTTGAAATGATCATTGTATATAACCTCGTATTCATTTGCGTTGTATGAAGCTAAAACCTCGTGTACATCGCCTCACATACAGTTTTGACCAGACGTGACGGAACTTGATTTTTAGAACAATAATGTAGAAGGGTTCACTAAGCTGCTCTGCGTAAACTCCGCGCCTCGAAAGCCTTTCATCCTGATTCTTTTGCTGATCACCCAAACATCGTGCCTGTTGCACACGCAATATATAACCACATCTCCACAGCAGCGCGAATGAATGATATTTTATGCCCTTTATTTCGGATTCCCATTCGCCAGCGTGTCATTTGGTGTATTAAAGCGACACTGCTCGGCCTTGTTTCCACCGTGGTGCGTGGTTTGGCTCGAAACACAGAGAGAGAGAGAGAGAGAGAGAGAGAGAGAGAGAGAGAGAGAGAGAGAGAGAGAGAGAGAGAGAGAGAGAGAGAGAGAGAGAGAGAGAGAGAGAGAGAGAGAGAGAGAGAGAGAGAGAGAGAGAGAGAGAGAGAGAGAGGTCTTTCGTTAATCCCCCAACAATAGATCGGCCTTATAATTGAGAGGGATTCTTCTGACAAGAAACTCAATACACAGAAAAGGTAGCCAAAAGCTGGCTATGATGCACTCTCTTGTATTTTGTCGAATTTCATACGTATTCACTCTCTACATTTCAAGAAAAAAAAAGAGGCAATCCTCACACATTGTAACGAAGAGCTTACAACGCCGTCCTTCCCGGTGACGTGAACCGCGCGCAAAGTATTATTAAAATGGCGGCTCTCACCGAACGTTGCACGCCTGTAGCGTCGTTGGAACGTCAATCACGCGGGCTAAGCGGAAGAAAACTGCGACCCGTTCGACAAGAACCGAGTGCGTGGCTTTGGCGGCGAGTCAATGATCCGAACTATCCTCGTTGGGCGGCGGGTGACTGCTACCGCTGAGTCTTCGGCATAATTATTTAAAGTGCCCGATCAAAAAACGCAAAAAAGAAAGCGGTGTGGCAAAATGCGCATAGGTGACGATTATCCTCCGTTCTCTGTGATGCAGACGGGGTGTCAGACTGGGCTGTTCGTGGGTTGTATATGTGGGATCGCTTCCTGACTCGCACTAAGCAGGAGAATCGGTGCACGTCACCATCGCGTCATACGTTACGTCGAGCGTGCAATACAAAGAAATAAAACCGCACAAGAGGCAACCTCCTCCTTTAAAGACTTAATTGAGATTTCTTGAGTGCGGTCAGGTTAGCCAGGTAGACGCTACAACCAAAGAGGCCGCGCTGATTGCTCCTTTCAAAATGATTGCTGCGTACTTTCGACAACGATACGCAAAGCAGGATTGGAACATTCCCGTTTGGTATGCGGCAGAATTATAGATAATTCCAAAAATTTTAATGTAGGTCAAAACAGTCGTGAAAACTCAGCACCAACTTTGGGGCAAACGCAACATCTGCTTGATATATTGAGACTCAGTTATGAGTTCTTGATACGTATTCATCGAAACCACGTAATTTTTTAAAACGAAGTCTGCCAATCCAGGTGCGGATGACCTTTTTTGTTTCTTATATTGTGTAACTTCCTTTAGCGGAAACATGGACAGGCCAGTAAACGTTGTTTCGTTAATCAGGACACCCGTATGAGGAGAATGTTTTCTACTCGCAAGTCATATTTAAGAAAGCAAACGATACCGAAGATGCGGTCCCGTGTGGCGGTCTTTCCTTTCACCGATTTCTATTCGACGATTTTCTATACTGCATGTATATAGGAGCATTATGTGTGGCTCACAAGGTACGTTTATTCAATTCCTTACAGGTTATGCATTCGAATGTGCTTAGGAACGTCTTTCAAAATAATGACAGCACTATATATTAGGAATGAACACAACTAGCGAATTTCTTCTTCTGGAAAGCGTGTCACTTGGAAGACAATGGCAAACAGAAACTTGAGAAACTGAGGAAAAGGATGCAGCGGCAAACAGACCATGACAACCTTCTGCTACAAACTGCACCATTCTTACTTTCAGCGCTTTTTTTAATCTTTTATAACACTTCGGAAATTTTTACTAGAGGGATCCGAAAAAAAAAACCGTACTCTCTTGCCGTTAAGTATCCAGTGCTCTCTCACGGCCGTATAGTGACTTTTTATTTCACCTTTGTCGGCGAATACAGCTCAACACGGAGGAGCAAGTGAACTTGAGTATAGGTAAGGGCTGCAAAAACTGAAATTTCATAAAAAACGGAGGGCCCAACCGAGGATGCCAATTTGAGAATTGATTGATTGATTGTAGGGTTTAACGCGCCGACGCAACACAGGCGATGAGGCGCGCCGTAGTGGAGGGCTCCAGATTAATTTCGACCACCTGGGGATCTTTAACGTGCACCGAAATCTCGTACACACGGGCGTTTTTGCTTTTCGCCTCCATCAGAAAAGCGGCCACCACGGCCGGGAATCGAACCCGCGACCTCGTGCTCAGTAGCGCAACGCCTTAGCCACTGAGCCACCGCGGCGGGTCAATTTGAGAATCTAATGGTAGTGTACTTGCATGCACATCACGCGTTGTGACTTCGGTGTGATTACTCGCAGAATCGTGAAAAAACTTTACAATATGTGCACATCTGGATGTGCACCTAGGCCAATTTTCTCTTTCCCCGTCGCCATGCACCACACTCTGCCCATCATGTTTGGGGCTGGGAATGCAAAACCGGAGCGGAATTACGAACAGCCTCGTGAGAGGCACTCTGCACACCTGGACCTAAAACGATCGACGGTATTTCCGCTTCCCTTTGCCAGACTCCCGAAAAGGAGGGGTTTCGTATAGACATAGACGGAAACGAAACGCGATCTTGGTTTCGTATGTGTGGACGGATTCGCAGATCTGAACACGGGGTGAGTAGTTGGCCGAAGTTTAAATAAATAAATAAATAAATAAATAAATAAATAAATAAATAAATAAATAAATAAATAAATAAATAAATAAATAAATAAATAAATAAATAAATAAATAAATAAATAAATAAATAAATAAATAAATAAATAAATAAATAAATAAATAAATAAATAAATAAATAAATAAATAAATAAATAAATAAATAAATAAATAAATAAATAAATAAATAAATAAATAAATAAATAAATAAATAAATAAATAAATAAATAAATAAATAAATAAATAAATAAATAAATAAATAAATAAATAAATAAATAAATAAATAAATAAATAAATAAATAAATAAATAAATAAATAAATAAATAAATAAATAAATAAATAAATAAATAAATAAATAAATAAATAAATAAATAAATAAATAAATAAATAAATAAATAAATAAATAAATAAATAAATAAATAAATAAATAAATAAATAAATAAATAAATAAATAAATAAATAACAAGCAATCAGTACCATGCAAACCGACAAATTTGTCTGTCTTAAGAATTGATTTTTGTTCCCTGCTTTCAGTTCAGCTCTTGTAATTCAGCGAAATCGCCTTGAGCCACCGATAGTAAAATTTACGTTATGCTGAAATCGATATTGGAAAGCTCTCATCCAATACATGAGGCAAGTCGTTAAGGTGACTTGATTAGTGCCTTATTGCGCGCGAATGGACTTCTGTAGGTTGCTCATACACTCGTCGTTTGAGCGCTAGTGCAAATCCCGCGTCGTGACCTAACTCGCTCGCATCGTGACCTAAACCTGCCAGATCCAAGCCGCTCACCTCATTCCTCTGAATAAAAGAAAGAAGCCCAAAATGTAACAAAAAAGAACCGAACTTTAACAAGGTTACGAACATCGAATAAAAAAAGAATCCCTAACGGCGCGGCGGTGAGTGTAGGCAGGTGACACGGGCGCTGACGAGGAAATCGAGCAGAATTTTAAGGCGCGCATTTTCCGCCAATTTGTTGGCGAGCTTTTTCATCCACTCCTTTCAGGTGGAAATGGCTCGCGGAAGAAAAGAATAACAGAGAACTAAAAAAAAAAAAAAAAACGAACGGGGCGAACTGTCAGCCTCGCCCGCATGTCTGGCAAGCAGCTAGGGCGTGCAGCAACGGCGCGGGTTTTTCGAAGCTGTCAACGTGGCGAGACACGCGAGGCACGCGACGGTTTCCCGCACGCAATCCTGGCCGTCCCACTACAGGCACTCAGCTAAGGAGATGCCGCCAGGGCCGGACCTATTTCCGTGCTTGTTCGCGAACGCCGGCCCGGTAAACACCGCGAGCGAAAATTTATTCGCCAGGGATTGGGACCGACGCTGCGGGAAGAATGATACGTGCAACGGTCTGGATGCGAACGAGTAGATTAGTCGTATTTTTGAAAAAGAGAAATGATGAAAGCTCGTGGAAAATGTGTTTAGGAAGGTATGATCTGGCACGACCGCACAAACAGGGCCTTTGTGACCGCCAGAAGTCGAGGCAGGAAGCTGATATTCGTGCAGATAGGTGTGATTTCCACCCCTTGACTGTGCGAAACAATAGTTGAGTTTATTTTCCAGAAACTTGAGTTTATTTCCCAGAAATAATAGCGAGCCTTGTTTTTCGAAGTTAGTGGACATCATTGCCTGGTGGTTACCACGGCGCAAGAAAACAGCGGCGAAGAAGAAACGCGCAAAACAACGCAGTGCCATCCTTCCAACTAGTTTTATTGAAAAAAAAATGACGCTGCTTATATACTAGATTGCACGAAGTTTTTGCACAAGGCAAGCGGTAAGCTTGAGGGCGAAATTCTTGAAGATATTTTTTTCAGGCAGGCCGGGGACAACTGCGTCAGTCTCCGTCCATGTCGCTTTAGATGCAGAATTGCCGTTTTTACGAAGGTTAATTACGTACTATCGGCGTCAAGTGAAACGCGAACACGAAAATATGAACCAGAACCTGCAAAATTGAAAAATGCTGTTCGTAGAGTTCATTTAATGGTACACTATCGGTATATTTGGAAAGGCACTTTTCCCAGCTTTCTTTTTGTAACTAAGCCACGAGTCATTTTGGCTTGCGTGGAAAGAAATCGCGCTATTTGTGCGTTCAGGTTCATATTATCGTGTTCGCGTTTCATTTGACGCCGATAGTACTTTGACGACACACTGTTCTTAGTGTTTGTGTGTAGAAGCAGCGTCATTTTTTCAATAAAAACTAGTTGGAAGTTTGGCACTGTGCTGTACCCGTTTCTCCTTCCCCCTGTTTTCTTGCGCCATCAAGCATAATGGACGACTCGTTTACATCAAGCTTTTGTAACTTTTGATCTAATTTGTGTGCGAAATAAAGATATTTGGGGCATCAGGCTTCCACAGCTGTCAGGCTAACCTGCGGTCTTCCGTCTTTTTTAAACAGAGATTGAAACCACACACCTCGCGATGAGCATCAAGGCGCGTGCACGTTTCTTTCCATGGAGAAGCTTATAAGCGGTAGTACGAGCCCCTATCCATACGCAAAAGCTGCCCACAGTCCTGCCTGAGCCCGAATATATTTATTAAGTCTTAACTTTCGTAAAGGTCCAATATACAAATTGAATTCGCGTTTTAGAGCACTAAAGAAACCAAATGCCCGGTTTTTAAGGCGAGCTCCATATACGGAAGCGCCATGTGTTAATTTACCTCAACCGCGCGGTGAACAAACTGTGGTTACTTGTTAGCGTGAAACGCCCGTTGGCCACCCGCCTAGCATTTTCGTCTGACGCGGCGGCTCGGCTGCCAATAGATGGGATTGGTTTGGATTGGATTATTTTCGTTTTATTTTTTCGAGCGTGTTGACTTGGGAGATGTCAAAGCGTGGGGAAAAATTAAACACGATGGTTTTTTTTGCTAGCGATTTAGCATACTTTTAAGAATTAGCTTAGTGTAGAAACTTGTAGACCACGAATGGGGGCTGGTTAAAATCTATTTCACGGCGTTTTTGAGAAATTTGGTGAGGCTCCAGGAAGCCTCGATTTGATGTTATTTGCATTGAAACTCTAATATAACGGTGATGTGTTAGCGTTACCATGGTGTGCGTAGCACACGTTTCACGTATCCTACACCACTGCCTAGCGGCAATTCGAACAATTTTATTTGCTTCGGGTAGCATTTTGAACATTAGGCTTCGTGAAGCATTACTGATGCACAATTTGCGTCATACTTCGGGCGGGTTAAGGAATGGCCAGTATTAGAAATTTTGGAGGCTCGGGACAAGTGAGGTCATACTGCGAAGCTTTCCTCTTGCAAGAACTGCTCCTGATATTCGGTATTTTGATGCCGCATTTTTGTTGTATTATTCACGTTTTTTGCATGTGGAATGGTGGAGTCAATGGCACCCTGTTTTCAGCAAGCTAAAACGTACGAAGTGATCGTGTTAAAAATGCTTATAACTAACCAGGCCAAGCATGTATTTTACACGAATGACAATTGCAATTACAATCGCAGTTACACAAAGGACAATTGCTTTACTACGGCGCAAGCCTCAAAAGACAAGTAAGACATTTGGTTTGATCGTTTTGTTCCTTTTCTATATATTCGTGCCTGTATTATGTGACCCTACTGTGTGTGTACTATTTGAGGGTATTCTTTGTATCCCTCCTGCCTGGACCACCAGTGTGTGCAGTATATTAAAATAAATAAATAAATAAATAAATAAATAAATAAATAAATAAATAAATAAATAAATAAATAAATAAATAAATAAATAAATAAATAAATAAATAAATAAATAAATAAATAAATAAATAAATAAATAAATAAATAAATAAATAAATAAATAAATAAATAAACGTAATATTTCCCCAGAGTTCCATATCAGCTACCTCGATAACGACAGCGCGAAAGCAGGCTGAAAAGAAGTTACTACAAGACTGCAGTCTCCCTAGGCATTCTTTGATGGTATTTCGAAAAGATCTGGTGGATTGACTTCTTGAATTTGCCAAGTTCCTACCGCTCGCATGATAGGATATCTTTGCCTGCTGGAATCTCATTGGGTATTGCCCCTACCATTATAGTTAAATATTTCTAAGAAGCAAGCGATACCCTCCTTTGTAGTAATGTCTATTGAAGAAAAAAATAATCCTAATTATCATCATCAGCTTTTCTATGCCCACTGCAGTGCAAGGGCCTCTCACATAGATCTCCAATTATCCCTGTCCTGTGCTAAGTGCGAAAAATCTATCTCCGCAAACTTGTTGATCACATATGCCCATCTAACTTTCTGCCACCCCCTGCCGCGCTTGCCTTCTCTAGGGATCCACTCTGTTACCCTTAACGGTTATCTTGTCTTCGCATTGCATGCCCTGCCCACACCCATTTCTTCTTAATTTCTACTAATATGTCCTTAACACGCGCTTGTCCTCTGACCCACTCCGCTCTCTTCTTGTCCCTCAATGTTACACCTATCATCTTCCGTTCCATTGCTTGCCGAGTCGTCCTCAATTTAAGTTGAACCCTTTTAGCGAGCCTCCAAGTTTCTGCCCCGTAGGTGCGTACCGGTATGATGCAGCTGTCACACACTTTCTTCTTCAGGGACAATGTTAGGCTGCCATTCATTATCTGAGTATGCCTGCCGAATGCACTACACCTCATTCTTATCCTTAAAATTATCTCTGCCTCATTGTTGGGATCCGGGGTCACAACTTATAAAAAATCAATGCTCACTAAAATCAACCGCCCACAACGGATAGCGGCTGTACGGCCACCCCGGCACTAGTGTCAAGAAAAATGTTGATTGATTTGCCTTGCTCAATTTCACATTTACCAAAACGCCGTGGTCCAGTTGCGTTAAGCATCAGTGTGCTATAATGGGGATGAGATGCTATAGGGAGTCAATTTACGTTCTAATAATTGCGAAGCATCAAGAAATAGACCACACAAACATGGCAAAAGCAGTGAGCATGACACAAATCCTCAAGCCCATCGCCGTAATACAGAAAATCCAGCACAGGCGAAAGAACGGTTATTACGTTTATTCACGTAATGCAATCACGCCCGTGATTTACCGCCGTGCCCGCACGAAGAGGCGACGGCTGGTGGGAAGTTATCAATCGCGGTAAAAAGCTTCCGAGTGCCAGGCTTGGTTCGTGCCTTTGACATCCACTTCCCGTCCGTACCGTTCCATCTACGCATTCGAGGCATGAAGGGTGACATTGATGCATCTGTGAGTGCCGTTGTGTCACTCTGGAGAGGGCCGCCTCTCGACCCAACTGGAATCACTTCCGCCATCACCCGCCGCCTGGTTAGTGCCGGTTAACAGGAGTCGGAAGCAACTAGCGCGTGCCTTGCCTGTCGGCACTCGACGTAGACACACTGTCGGCAGCTCTCGCACTATCTGCACCGGGGACGAAATCTAGATAGTAGACACGCTTTCGTCGACGTCGCCGGGCGCTCTTCGTCCCAGTTATCGACGGAAGACCGGCTTGCACCACAGCCATTAAACGTCGGCGTTTGCTTGCCGTTGGGAAACGTCGGATAAAAGTAAAACTCCGCCGTAGACCGAACCTGGAGATGGAATGGACGAGGCGGGCCTTTCCATCAGCATGTCATTCCTTTCTCTTTACAGCCTCGCCATTCTTCTACCCCTGCGTATCTTGATGGTACGGAGAACTCGAATGGCCCCCCAAAAAGGGGCACCCAGATTGACGGCCTTTACGGATCCGCAATTTCGAAATCAGCGGACCACGACGAATTCCGGGGCTATAGATCACGATTCGGCAGGCTGGTCCATTAAGTACCGCGACTAGAGCAGCGACGCGCCCACAGTGGGGTTTGGAAGAAATACTTCGTAGCCGGGCTGCCTTCAGTGTCACTTTTGGCGCGCTTTTTGATTTTATTCCCTTGCCCATACCCTGCCCGACAGGTGTCGAAGAAAGCGCTTTCCCCGGTTATCCACACATGAGGGATCGGAATGAAGCGTGCGTTCCGATGAGCTGGAACGTCCGCTTCACGGGACGTGCCGGAGACGTCTGACGCTAGATATAGAAAGCCACAGCAGCCTACAATTTACTCTGGTCTGGCATACAGACCACACCTGAACGAGTTGCAGGCGTACATTGTTAACGGTTCAGCGGTTGACAGGACAATGCCGCCATAGCAAACAGTGATACAGAGAAATCCGAGTGGCATTTCTGTACTCTGAGCGCTTCTGCCGAACTTTATTCGATTAGATAGCCATATTTTGACGAATTAGGTGCTAATGTATATACGCATGGCTTCTAAAAAAATATGGCGCTTAAACTTCATGCAACCGGGATAATTTGTTATGTTTTTAACACCCGCTATTTCCGTCCTTATTTTTAAAACTTCAAGCGCTTCCTGTACCATTTCTATCAAACCGCCACGTTTGCTCCCAGTGCCGTCAAAACAGGTTCTTTGAAAAGACACTGGAATGAGTCTCTCGACGACAGTCTCATAAGCAGGCTAAAAGCTTTTATAAAAATTAAGAGCGTTTTCTTTTTTTCTTTCTAAACGGTTGTGTGTGCATGACGGCACTATTGCAAGAAGCCTTCCCATATTGTATTTATTAGAGCACTGCTTTCAATCGGACAACTGACGTTTTTGTGGCGTCGTTAACCATCGTATCTGTCAAGGATTCTGCGGCTGTCTTCAATTCCCCTTCCAAATTTCTCCTATGGCTTCTGTCGTCATGTTTTGTGCTCCGGACAAATTTAATGGGGACAGCCCGGAAATATCACGCAACTGAACGTTCCCTTTGCTCGCCGGGGCCGACTCCTCGCGCCCAGCTCGAAAATTTCGCTCTTGCCAGGGACGGAACGCTACCGTTGTTACGTGAACCACTTGCGGAGCTAACAACCCACGCCACACAAGCGACGAGGCCGCCTAGTTTTTCTGGTGCGTCCTGGATACATCATCAGCTGCAGGATCAGGGCCTGCCTAGTTAACGCGCGGTTCGCGCGTTTCACGGAGGGAGAGCGTAACCTGAAACTGGGGAAACGACCCAGCAGTGCCAACCATACGAAATGGCGCGATCATCGAGATGGTCTTTGGCAATGGCTTGGAAGTAAGTGGACGGTGAGGTACGCTCTCCAGATCACGGAGCTCTGATAGAGTACAGTCATGGACAAATGAAACGCGATCACGAAAATATGAACCTGAATATACAAATAGCGCGATTTCTTTCCATCCAAGCCCAATTAAAGAGTAGCTTAATTACAATAACAAAGTTGGGAAATGTAATATTCCAAATGTACCGACAGCGCGCCCTCGCCGCGGTGGCTCAGTGGCTAAGGCGTTCTGCTGCTGAGTACGAGCACGCGGGTTCGATTCCCGGGCACGGTGGCCGTTTTTCTGATGAAGGCAAAAAGCAAAACGCCCGTGTGTACTAGGTTTCAGTGCACGTTAAAAATACCCAGCTGGTCAAAATAAATCCGGAGCCCTCCACTACGGCGCGCCTCATCGCCAGCGTCGCGGCATCGTGTTAAACCCTACAATCAATCAATCAATCAATCAATCAATCAATCAATCAATCAATCAATCAATCAATCAATCAATCAATCAATCAATCAATCAATCAATCAATCAATCAATCAATCAATCAATCAAACCAATAGCGCGTCATTATTGCACATCCATGAACAGTATTTTTCATTTTTACATGTCCTGCTTCATATTTTCCTGTCCGCATTTCATTGTTCTATGATTGTACGTGTTACAAAGCACGAAATTCACGACCGTTGTGTTCTGCAGTCTATAACTTCCTCCAATAACCTTCATCGCTGCGGAGACATCGCCTAATGCCAAGATTTCACGGCGTCTACGCAGCGTCACAGCAGCTTGCCCTAATTTATCTTAGTTATCCAAAGCATATTCACGCTATACTTCAGCATTCCTGGAGGTGCTCGAAAGCTGTGCCTGCATCGCGCTGCGGAAGCTTTTCAAGTCTTAGAACAGTAACCTAAGAACATAAAATGACGCATACAACCGACCCTGAACGACCAAACACCCTTTTAGGGATCAGAACGTAGCAAACTCTGCGTAATGGTCACAGAATAAAATAAACCATCATGGCTGTGCCCAGATTCCTAGGCCACAATTCATTCCCTGCGAAGGTATTTCCCAGAGCGCCGCCTTTACGCGGTCCGTTCGAATGCGCACGGTTTTGAGCCGCATTGATGCGATCTCTTGCAAATGATGGCTCAGGTTATTATACGGCGATGACCTCTTTAGCCCGACTGGAAGAAATTGTTTTCGAGAAAGCTGAGTACGTACTTAACTAAACGGGACCATGGAAAGAAAGTTACGGTCTTAACTAAACGAGACCAAGAAAAGAAAGCAGTTACGACCGCAGAGCGGCATGCAGGGGACTGCCAAATGAAGAGAACTATGGATTTCAGACAACGCCACTGTTTGAGCGGAATGTTTTAGCTGGCGGTTGTTCAGCAAGCAGTACTACTCTGACCACTCACTGTCACGCGCACTCTGCACGAGCGGCTGCTTCACCATTCATTCCTTGCCTACCGCGCTCCACCGGTTTCAAGTCACGGCAGTCACACAGACTGGGGCGGCACTGGCAAAGAGTCTGAGCTGAACTATTGTCGAATAGCGTTTCTTTTGTTGTGACAAAAAACCACTTTCTCAAAAGGGATACATCGGTCATTGTTCCCATTATACAGCTGAAACGTAGAACACCAAAAGGGGTACGTGCATTTTTTGGCTCGGCTCTGAAGTTAACTTGCTTCATTTCGCTGCGGCCCGGCGCGTTTTCTGTGCTTTCCATGTCATCGCATTGTGCGGGCAACCGGGCAAACACGTCGCATACTAAGTCAAGTACAGTAGGACGTTTAGCAACAAGCGTCTTCTCTTTGACGTCTTCCTTTTGAATTGTATACCACAGGAGCGGGTACGATGTGACAAGAGTGAAACTATGTCGGTCGCACGCTACAGTCAGCAAAGACAAAGGTAGGGCGTTATCTAGATCGCATTTCTTTGTTCGTGACGCGCTTCTTTCAAAATCCACTCATTAGAAACGTAGGATTGTTAACACATGCACGAACGCGACCTTTTTTTTGTAATTCTCGGTCCGGTAGTGTCTGTGCCTTTTCCACTTTTTTGTAGTTCCCACAGTTGGACGCTAATCTTCACAAAATCGGTCAGTTGTCTGAGCAGTTCACGTGAAGTTTCTTACGGTATGGCGCTGAAAAGTAGCCAGCTATGAAACAGCAGCTGTTGCGGAGAAAAGTGACAAGGAATGCAAAATTGACAGCCTTGGCTGATCCGCTGGGGCCTGTCAGGAGATTGGGTCGGTGCAAGGAAATCATTATTCTAAGCGGAAGACGACGTGCGTGTACGTCGGAAGGTATGTGGGGCTATATATTACAGGCCATCAATCGATGAAGCAAAACTCCATATTCCACACTGTCGTTGGCCTTTGTCACATTTAATGCAACTAAGGCAGAAAACTTTCCAATCTTCCTGGCAACATAAGTTCAATTTTAAGTCAACATGGGCGAACCAAATATAAACCATTTAAGGCTCAAACCAATCTGGCAAGTGCTAGAGATGCTTTCGGCAGCGATTAAAGTCATCAAGCGGTCGTGTAGAACTTTCTCCACCAATTCCACAACGGTCGTTGTAAGGGCAATGTGCCGGATGTTGTCGGTTTTATACCTTAACCTGGGACTTTTGAGCGCCAAAATCATTTTTGCAAGTTTCCGAAGGCGCGGAATTTACGCGCGTTCATTGGACGCATTTATAATAGAAAGCAAGTAATCAGTGGAATCAGTATCCACCAATTTCAGCATGCTTATGTGATTCCATCAGGTCGGGGGGCAGAAGTCTGAAAACATGGTATTGCAGTTGCTAATTTCGTGTCCGGATAAATTTAGAAAGAAACAGATTTCGAACAAGAATGAATATTATATTATGAAATGGGTATAATGTGCAAATTTATACGTGTATATGTGTATTATAAGGAAATCTGGCCCACATGCGTCTGTTTTATTTTACTGCGCTAGCGATAGTAGTGTCACTTCGCAAACACCTGGCGGCCTCGGAGTTGTCTGGCGAACGCGGAAAAGGCAGGGTAGTGAGGAGAGTGGAAGGAATATTGAATGAAGGGGCGGGGGAGAGGGAGGACGAACTGGGGAAGGGGCAGTGAATTCATTTCGTCAGCACAAATCTGTCATGTAGCCGGGATTGAACTGCCCGGACCACATCGCATCGATCGGAATGATCGCCCGTCACATTTTTTTCTCATCCATCAATGCGAGGCACACTACGATCAAAAGTTAATCTAGCTTTTTCACATTCTCTAGTTCATCTTGCAGCTACACAGACACCGCTGCGCGTTGCTGTGCTTTTGTTCCGAACCCCTCCAAACTAACTTGGCCATAGTTGATGAGCTTTTTAGGGTTGTCGTAAGATTACGAACCCCTATCCTATACGCCCGTATTTTAAGTGCGGAGCACTTTGGGGGCCTGGCTTGTCGTCGTCGGTCGTCCGCGGTCATGGTATCTAGCCGCCGTAGTCACGACGTCACGCACCCAAAGAGAGGCTTGAAAAAGATCACCGCTTCCGCTGGTCGGAATATAACCTCGGTCCCTCGCTTTACGAGGCTGATGTCTATTCCATTGCGCCACAGAGGCACACGTTACTCATATGAAGGTGCTGGGGGCGATCTTTTCGGTCCGCCGTTGCCAAGGACGCTGCCTTTCCTAGGCCGCAAATAACACAATAATATAAAGTGAAGAAAACATCATTAATTAACGCATTAATTACCGCAAAGTAATGGATACTCAATCCAGCGTCTTTTTATTGGCCCTTTAGAAAGCTTCGGTGCCCTCTCTTGACTACTTTCGGTGTCAACGCCAGTGTTATGCGGAAACTAGCCAAGAGATGGCCCAACAGTCCTTCTGGCGAAACACTGCACCGCACTTCGACAGCTTTCACGTTGAGTGGAACAGCTTTAATTTTATTTATAACACCGTACACTGAAGTGTACAAAGTGAATAAAAATTAAAATATGTGCAATAGGTTTCATTTCATTGGAATAAGCAGCGTAGAGGCCGCGTGTTTGGCGGCAGCGATAACCTACCCTTCCCCTCCGCCTAAGTGTCTAAGGCGTTGTTTCTGCTCGGCAGTACACGACGTTATAGGTTGGCTCCCGGCTGAAAGCGGCGAAGATTGGCTTTTTTCTGACTGAGACGAAAAAATTCCCCGCATTTCCCCGAGGGGAAGAATGTGAAAGTGCGAATGCACGAGTTGAATTTGCGCGGTTCGGTAATGTTCGCGAAAGAGAGATCACACACACACACACAACTACAAAGAAAAAAAGATGCATTTATTCACAGACACCTATTTGTGTTGTCGTTGTACTTGATTGCTAGAGCGGATCTCAGCTTTGAAATTTCGTGTCAGTACTCCTTTAAGCAGGTGCATTAGCCCTTCTCACGCCCGATTCTTGGCCAATCCCCCAGGTGGGTATGTGCCATGTCAGCGGCCAGGCAGCGCGCACCCATCTCCCCCCGTTGCCAAGGAAGACGAGGAGATTCCTGGCCAATCCCCCACGTGGGTATGTGCTATGTCAGCGGCCAGGCTGCGCGCGCCCATCTCCAAGTGCGCGGACATCGCCGGTGGACGCAGGTTCAGGGTCGCTTAAGAAGTGCATTGCACTTAAAAATGAAAACACCACGTTGTCGAGACCTCTGCGCACATTACGCGCTCAGGTGTGGTCGAAATTAACTAAGAGCCCCCCACTACACCACGCTGCACAACACAGGCGTGGCTTCGGAGCGTTATCATGAATTGGAACGACGCTGCCTGGCTTCAATACGGTCATTCTGGTGAAGGCGAAGAACCAAAACGCCCGCGCCTGCGAAATTTCCGTGATAAAAAAAAAAAAACCATATGACGGAAATCCACACCTAGGTTTTCCCCAATCTTAGCGTCATTGATTGGGTTCTTTCTTGGACGCATTGGTTCCGCATTGAAGAGTTAAATATTTTGGAACCGAAAAGTCGATCTGTTTGTCAACTGCGCATTCTGATGTCTGTAAAGCGTGGCCCCAAAAAATGACATCGTCTGGTTGAGTCATAATTGTTTGCACGAGCGTTATAATCTAGGCTGACATTTTTGCCTGCACGTTGCATACTTGTAAACGCGCGATGAAATAACCTTAGTTTTACTGATTAGAAGAAGTACGCTGACTTCTTGAAACCAGTCTAAGGTCACTTAAACACATTTCTACAGTGTGCGAAACATTTAGTGAGCATCTACTACTGATAATTTTTAAGCAGAGCTTCGAACCGCTCACTGATGTAATCTGTAGTCCAGCCAGAACGCACTGCAAGAAAGCCAACTTTCTCTGAAGGTGCTTTTTGGTAAGATGACATGTCATCACCCCGCTTCAAAAGGGAAACCAATAGGAATAATCATCTTCATCATCAGCTGATGATCGTGGGTGAAGAGAAGAACCGGGGTCCCTCGCGTTACAAAGCCGACGTCTATCCAATCCAATTGCGCCGTTCCGACACGGTGGAAGCAGTTTGGATTTGGGTTTGGGTTTGGACGTGAAAAATTAAACATGAAATGCGCCCCTCCATCTTACTTCGACAACCACCAACTAATCATCATAAATGAATAGGGTTCGCTCGCTTGTGGGTTGGATCGTTTGGCGTCGGACTTGATTTTGGAAAGCTTCCAGTTCCGCCATCGTTGTCTTTTCGACAGAGGGGTAGTTGATTTTATGGATAATGTCACGTCAAGATCTATTTCAGCAAAATTTCTGTAGTTTCCACAGTTTCTAAAGATAAGGTAATTTTGTTTTTTTTTAAGTAACACTTTTATGATAAAGGATTTGACGGGACGACTATAGACGTTCTTCACAAGCTTTCAGAAGTTTTATTAGAAGCTTTAGTTCAGTTAGCTATTGGTAGGGCTGTATGGACATTTTGGAGGTAGTCGTCCATTAATAGCACCCTATCATTTGTTTTTCTATAGGCGGGCATCAGTAACACCCCACCTATGGTTTCACTATAGCGGACTATCGGTAGTCGACTACTGATAGTACCAACTACAGGTTTCTCACTATCGATCATTTAGTTCTGAGTACACTATAGATACTATATATATTATTACTGGAGCGAAAACGCCCGTTGGTTGACATTTCAGCGCACGTTGATACCCAGCTGGTCAAAATTAATCCTGAGCCCTCCACTACGGCGCAGCGCATAGCCCAGGTGAAGCTTTGAGGCGTTGAACCCTATCAATCCATCAATCGACATTACTGATAGTTTTGCATCCCTAACAGCACGCATATGGTTTATTTGGTTGTTTTGTTTTTACTCCCGTATTTAGCTCTAAGGATCTTGAATGTTCTTTGCAGTTGAAAACAAGAATAGAATAAACCTGTTCTTTCTTAACTGGAGAATTCATCGTACTAGGGCGAGTTGGTTAGTAACCAACTCGACGAACTTTGCGGTTTAGTTGTTTTTGAGCACTTTTATACAGGACGCTGATGTCAAGTGACACAGGATCGAAACGACAAAAAACTGTAGCATGATGATTATGTTGATGATGTCGTACAGAGCTTCAGTAGGGATTGTGTGCAAAGGAAAGCGTGATAGCAATAACTCTGTGAAATTGTGCATGATGTGACTTTAGTCAAATGGCGCGGGATTCTGAACCATGTTGTGACGCCAGATAATAAATTCCCGGTGTGAGTAGCAAATGAAACGGTAGCAGGAAATTTCACTATTTTCGTAAACCACGCATTATGCTGGGGCGTTGCGAGGAGTAATTGATAAATAACATTCGGCAATTATTGTTAAAAATCCGCACATTGTTCGGACTCCTCACATTGGAAAGGGGGATGAGACAGAGTCGACAGTCGGGCTGACATATAGAATAATCCTTTCGTCACTGCTTCTTGCATTTATAGCCCATAAAAATTCAAAATAAACCGAGAATGTTCCTTTAAAAATAAAATCTTTTTGGAAGGTATGTTACACTAACCTTTCTTTATTAAGTCTCACAGACAGAAGTCTTAATAATGAATCTTTATTCTACGTATCATTATTGTATCTCAGTGGCGGATAAGGAGGAATAATAAATGTTCATTTTCTAAATTTAGAGCAGATGAGTGGCCGTCTCAGTCCAGACAGCCGCGTGATTTCGCTACACGCGTGGCCCTCTGCATTAGGTTTTACTGGTCGTTCAGGTCCGAGCTGGTTAGCGCTCATTCCCACTGCTCGGAAGTAGTTGAGGAGAGTAGGGATGGGTGGTGTGAGCAGAAAAATACGAGTGGAGGGTAATGGTTGGTATGTGGCAGTCAGGGCAGTTGTAGATGCATGCAACGGCAGGTTGAGATGCGGGACAGGATGGTGCCGTTGTAATATGTATTCGTTTTGAGACCTCACAGATGCGGGATTCTTCGTTGGTGAGGGCAGGGTGTGGAGTACGGTATTCTCTGTGGGTGTGTCCGTAGTACGGTAAGATGTCGGAGTAGGTGGCTGGTAATCTGCTCAGCGTGTCTGTCGTGGTGTCCAAGACGTCCTGTCTCGTCGGCAGTGCCTGGTAGGGGAGTTCTCGGGCATCAGCGTGGCCTCTTTTGTTCCCGGGGAGGGAAGCGTGATTTTAGGCCCATACGATGGTGATGTTAAGAGGGCGTGCTAGGGCTTGTAGAAGCTTGAGAGCAGGTAGAGGATTTTTTCCGAGAAAGTGTCTTTGACAGACTTGCTGCCACTCGGTGATAATCGTCAGACTTTGCTGTATGCGTGTCGAGGGCTATTGCCGTAGTTACCGCTGCAGTTGGAGACAGGTGACGGTACGTGTTGATAAAATGTAAAAAGAAAATAGTACAGAAATATAAAGAATTGTCTAGTGCTATGTAGGCATTCCTATGCCACTTCCCTTCATATAGAAAGTTCTCTTTCCTTTCGCCGGTAATCTCCATTCGCGTTATTATGACGATTATATGTGTTAAAGTTGCGAAGTTTTGTGGAGATGTAGGGGGCTAGACGGTTAGCGCTTTTTTACAATTTCTTTATACGTGCTTCTGTTCTTTTCTTTCGGGCTCTTTCTTTTTGCCTTCGTAGTGTGAAGTCGATGTACAAGAGATGTTGATTTGATTAGTTGACATTGTCACGTGTTTAACTGTGACCCCACCAGTCCATAAGTCCGCAAACAGGCTATAAGGTCGCAGTTAAACACGTGACATTATGTATTGTTTTTACTTTTGCTTTTGTTTTGTTTGTATTTGCTTTGACGAATTTTCCCCGTTTGCGATATTATAGCAACATGATGTGTTAAATTCACCAATTATGTTTTTTGTGCGAATTCAAGGTGCTGCATGGTTAATTCTCTTGTGTACTCGAAAGAAATGCTTACCCAACAAACTGCCCCCAAAATTTTGGAACTGTCTACCACTGCGTAACCTTGCAAATACTGTGCATTTTCCCTTTTATATGGAACATTATTGTGTCAACATTGCCAATTATGCATGTTCGCGTAAATGCAGGGCGTTACGCGGTTGATGCGTTGCTAATCCCAATTTTTAAACAGTGTTTCCTTTGGTCTTTTTCAGTTTCTTTAGGGACACCTTTATTTTCTCTCTCGATGTGTGGTGATGGTAGTGCATAGGATAGACATGTTTGATTTCGTTAGTCAGTTTTTATTATTCTCGTAGTGTTTCTTACTTTTCATATTTCCGGTTTTCCAGAGTTCTGTTCGACCGTTCACGTTATTATAGCGATCAAATGTGTAAACTTTACCGGGTGTGCTTTTTTGTGCAAATGCAGGGCGTTACACGGTTAGTGCATTTTCACCATTTTGTATTCATGTTAGGTTTGCTCTTTTTGGGCTCTTTTTATTTTCTATTTCGCCGTGTGCGGGCAGTGCACAGGATAGACATTTTTGGTTTCTTTAGTTCATTTTCTCATTTCATTTTTTATTATTTTTATTCCTAATTTCTTATATTTCCATCGGCTGATTACCTACCTTTCTGATATTATAACATATAAACGCGTAAGCTTCTCCAATTGTGCATTTTTATTCATATCCAGAGCTATGTGCGTCTGGCGTTGTGCGGTACTCGGCAAAGAATGGCTGGGCGTTGAAACAGGGGCACTTCTATGGCATGGTTGTCAGATTGTTAACAGCCGTTTGCATCTATGTCAGTGCAATGCAATTCCACCAGCAAGCGCACTTGAGCGGTGCTGGGGCATCAAGCGGAACAACAAAAAAGGCCTAAGAAACGCAGCGACACCGGCCATCCAAAAGAAAATTAATTTTTTCTCCCCATGTCGGCCTACACACAAGAGCCGCTACAAGCGCCTAACGATTGCTATTGTCCTCACTGGCAAAGAGTGACGTGCTCCGGTCGTTCGAGGCGCCACCACTCCCCTCATTTCCTTTTTTGAAACGTCCAAGACTTCAGCCTGCGCAAACAAACTCCACCCTCCCTGGTCGCATATCTGCCGTCCTCATCGCAACTCCGTCCATCGCCGGCTACGAAGTATGGGCGACAGCTTCGGCGCGAAGTTTGCGTACGTGCATTATGCGATAGGCCGCAACAGGGCAGCGGACACGACACGCCCTACGACTCACGACAACAGCGTTCGAGTATACGGTCGCGGGCCGACACTAGCGCGCTTGCGACGGGGCCAGGGAGATGGTATACGGATTCGATTGCAGCAGGATCCGATCGCAAGGAGCGTCGTGCCGGGGATACGCTCGTCGCACGAACAGAAAGTCACTCTTCACGCTCTTGCGAAGTAACGGGGGGAAAAGGAGCGAGGAGAACAACCTACTGGTCACGCGGGGCGTTCGAATGCAAACTGGCCTGTGTCTCGCCGCGGCCGGCCATGTCGATCAGTAGGCGTCGCACTGTCGAGGACCGCGCCAGTGTTTTGCCGCCCTTACGAGTGCGGCATACGCTGTTGCGTCTGGTATGCCTCCAGGAACTCCCGGTGTGAGTGGACATGTGACCGCTGGCGGGAGTGCGCTTAACCGACTGCTTGATGGCGATGATTGCAAGACAAGTGTGTTTGTTCGTTCCGGCGTGTTTGTACGTCGTAATGAAAGGGGTTACGGCGACAACACGCAAAACGAAAGTGTTCGGATGGAAGAGGCTTGTTACACAAAACTTGCGCAACAAACGAGCGAAAGAACGCTGCGGCAAGGCGTATGTGCCGAGGGAGGAGTACTGCAGCAGCGATTGTGAGTCAGCGTAGGGTGAAAAGGAAAACAAAAGTCTGGAGAAGAATTACGACAACCTGGTGCTCTACTTGGAGTCCTCCGCCGCCGCCCTTCGCTACTTACTCTAACGTTCTCTATGCTTTGAAACCCATTGCTGCGTTGCCCATTGCCTTTACCTATGGCGCCCATCAGTTAGGGCATTCCATCTCCCGCCTAGAATTGTGTGGGGCACCCTGGCGTTGCCTAGTGGTGCTTCACCGCGAATTCTTTTCAGCCTCCGCATGGCTGTAGCAAATCTTAGAAACTGTTGCAAGCACCCAGTATGCCGGCAAACAGGCACGCTGGTGCGGGCACGTGAGAACAATAACCGTCTCGAATTCACTTCTGTTGCCGAAATAGAAGAATCCCCTGTCTAAAATACTGGCATGGGCTTCTCCAGTTTTTAAACGCTTTTTTAAAACTTTCTTAGGCTCCATCAGAAAACAGTCACCGCCGCTGGGATCGCACCCCCATCTTTGGAATTAGCAGCACATCGCCTTAGCCAATGAGCCAGCGCGACGGGTGTACAAAGAAGAAAAAGGTTAGCACGGTGGTTTCGGAGTCAGTGCAATGCATTATTGCTCAGCCAGGTAACCATACCACTCTTGTACGGCCCTTTGAACATGGTCACTTTTATTATGGTTCTACTGCGCGTTTTTGCTTTAATAGAAACCTCATGTATACTCGCGAACCTTGGCTAAAATCGGTTAATTTCAAGTTGACCAACCCCTACCGCTTCCCGCCACAAAGAACTGGTTGGGAAGACTGGCGTCAATAGACCAGGCGTGCCTCTGCATTATCGTTGAGTGGCTGGCTCGGTCTTCGCGAACATGGGGGGCGGAAATACCCGGACAGGCCGTGATGAAGTGAGGCGGTGAAGGGAGCAAGCGGACCATCGCGCCAACACTTCCTCTTCACGCCCAGAAAGGATGTTAGCCTGAATGTGCGATGAGAAAACGTGGATGTGCAACGAACGCTACAAGGCGGATGACACGACCGCGTATCAAAAGTGCGCATATTAAAACGCGTCAGTTATTTGCCTTCTTCCTCCGACAAAATCTTCCTTCCTTTCGGTGTAGGAAATGGCAACAGGCGTGCGTAGATGTGCGCGGTGTGTCATGTCAGATTTTGATTAAATAAGTATTTAATCATCGGGCACTAAAGGCTAATTTTAGAGCCTTTCCTCGGTGGAGGGCCTATCTAGCCCGGAATGCCCTGGCCATAGTTGACTGTCTGGGATCTCTTCACCAGAACTTGCTGCGTGTCAGGGTCCGGGCCGGCTGTTCAGGCGTACCACTCGACCTTGTGCGGAAAGTACGATGTTTGTTGCATTTCCATACCCGATGGTACATGCTGTCAGGAAAAGGGCAGAAATTACAGGAGGGGAGGTATAGGATGAGATAAATGAACGTGGGCTATGGAGACGTGCATTCGTCTTTAGCCCTTTTAAGTGCACTGGCTTCAACCGTTGGCAGTTTGCCGGGCGAAATCAGAAATTTTCTTTTTCGTGACGATAACGTGCCGGGATTACCAGAGGAGCGGCTAGGGGCTCGGAGCATCAGAATCGGTTTGGTATGATGGAGGTTCGGCTGTTGAACTGGGTGTCGGGGGAGGAACGAAAGTCGCCACTTCCTGTTAGGTTTACTCTGTCACCGACGGCCGGAGCCTAGCAAGCAGCCCCAACGGGTAAGCGGCAACCCCGTTGCAGGGGCCGCATACATTTCTCAATTGTTGTAGTCTGACGCCCCTTCCTGAGGTGAGAGTTCAAGCCAGAAAAGGAGTCAGACATAAAAGGATCAGAACAAAACCTCGCTGTCACATTCCATTCCAAACGCCCATAACCTCTTCCCATTTCCCCCTTCCCATTCCCTCACAATCCAACCTCTTCCGCTGCTTCCCAGGGGAGATCATGGAAGTCTCCCCGGGCCCGCTCTTCGACCGTGGTGTTGCTTAGGAGCATTCCCTCTTCATTTTATTCCCACTCCCGGGTGGTTTAAACCTTACTCACCTTTTGGCCGATTCATTTATTTTACAATAGGCAAAGGCCGGTTATACTTCGGTGGTAACAGCTGAGGGAAGTTATTTTTTTCTCTTTTGTCCAACGGCTCAACATAGCACATGTTTCTGGTGGGTAATCGCCTGTCCTAGTGGTGCATAGTGTAGCTTGGGCCAGCGTCACTGGATATAAAAATTATACTGTACACTCTTGCATCAGGCCTCAGTAAAACAGATATTGCGATGTGGAACGAAGCAGCAATGCACGGGGGAGTTGGGAAAGCACGAATCATTTCACCTTAACTTGCCAAAGTTCTCGGTCCGTTGTAGCCTTCCAATCTGGTTTTACTACATTACACACACCTAACCGCTACCTCGCTTGCTCCCCATTTACTGTAACACATATTAACTTGCAACACTAGTCCCGGTTTGCGGCAGCTAATCGCTGTGGGGGAACTGAAGGCGAAAACTGTATCATTTGTGATTTATAAAAAAATAGGACATCTTTCAGCGTCGTTTCAATAACATTGTTTAAAAACAATTCGGATTTTAAAGATTATTGTTGTGGCGCATGTTTGTCTTTGAACAGCACAGCTTCTTAAGTTTTTAGTTTCGCCTTCGAGCGTTACCAGAAAAAAAAGATGGCTGCAGTCCACGCTGTGAAGGTGGTTGGAAAGCAAAGTGGTAAACGACACCCATAACAACTGCCCATGCACGCCACGACGAAACCGTTGCCTGGTAGAGGTAGAAAGCTTTGTTTTAATAAACGTAACAACGAATTCAGGCGCCCATAGCGTGCAAAAACCATTTCACTTCGCCTTCTCAGGCCGCCTCATTACGAGACGAGGAAAACAAATGCGCGCACGGGTTTGGTAGGTTGGGAATAACAAAACTACGAAAAAAGCGGTAACCTGACCCGCCAGGTGAAGCACAACAGAAAACAATTAAAAGACCGCTGCCGCATGAAACAAAAGGGAAAGAAACGCTTCCCGTGGTGGGAATAAAACGTGCGGCCAACGCATTATGAAACCGGCTTCTATGCAATTGCGTTCATGGCGTGATCGCTCGCGTGCTGTTCATCTTGGCAGTTCACGTGCGTTCGCGCCTTAAAGGAGCCATGAAGACAAAATACAAGTTGGGTTTATTAGAAAGACTGCTTAGCCCCGATAACAATGATACCAATATCATCGCAATCTTCGAACAAATAACGGAGATATTAAAGAAAACGTGTGCGACAGTCGCGACCCCCACCCAATTTCCCGCAACTTTTCTATGACGTCACGGAACCTTGTTTGTGCGATTGGCGGCCGCCTAACTGACCTGTCGCACCGACACATGACTGGACGTCTGTAATATGGCCTCTAGTTCTATTTGACCGCATCACTTGAATGCAGTTAACGCACTGAAAATTACGTTTTATTGTTGGCCCGTATGACGTCATTCTCGCTCATAACACGTAACTGTGGCGCAAAATTTGAAATTTTTTACATACTTCTTGCCTTTTTGTCGTTAAAAAACATATTTTGTGGCTGTAATGGAGCTGAGTGAGATACTGAATCCTAGTTCTGTCAAATTAAACGAAGTATTTTTTCTTCATGGCTCCTTTAAAAGGGGAGCACAGACCCCTAGTTCGTGCTACAGATGCCGAGTTCGCTAAGCCGTTTGCCGCGGGTTCCCGCGCGTGCTAACGCGGTGTTCACTTTGGGAGAGATTTGAAAGGCTGCGGACAAGGGAATCCGGGTCTGCCTAGTCACGGAGAACTTTCAGCGGCAAGTGAGGGAATCCATGTGAAGTGCAACAGCCTGGTCTTCTAGGAAGAGGGGGCCGCCAGCTCTGCTGTTTCTCCATCCTTGCACCACTAGTGCAAGCTGCGGCAATTTTTTTACCCTCTGGAAATGTCTTTTCTGTGACCTTGAATTATTTGTGTGCATGAACTTGTACCATGATCGCGATTACGCTGGGACTCAAATGACACTTCTGGCTTGTAAACTGATTGTATTGTATTTTTGGTGTTGGGGCGCACTTGACGCAGGTGTTTTTTGCCCAGTATGTGTTAGTACGGCGGCCATACCGTTGGCATTCGAAGCATCGGCGTGGGTAAGGCAAGCAGGATTGTGACGGAGAGCCGAGAATGCCTATGGTAACGTATTCTGCAAGTGTGTGCTTTTGTCAAAATGTTGGTACGGGGTGCTTTCTTTTCATTTCTTTCTCGCTTCTCCCCATTGCGACGAGACGGACTGCTATGACCCCTTGGTCGCACATTCCTTCCAAAAAGTTGGTTTCGGTTTCTTTGATGAGGTCTATTTCGGATATGACACCTTGAGCTGTGTTCAATGTTTTTTGGTGCGATGTTACCGTTCCTTGTGAATGGCTTCGATGAGCATGGTGCATGCCGTTATTTTATTGGCCTTGCATTTTTTACCGCGGAACTGTCAGATTGATCGGGCGAGGTGAGCTAAGAGACAGCGTTTCCTGTGGGCAGCGCAGTTGCTTGGCAATTTCCCATTTTTTTTTTAAATTGGCTAAGTAAGCAACAACCTCTTGGCAGCATTGCATATTTAAAAATTTGGATGGGAAAAGGATTCACAGGTAAAATCCTCAAGGGTTCCCAGTTTATCCACGGAGAAGTCATCCAGAAAGCCTTTTAAGAAATGCAGGCGCTAACCAGGTTTGTTTCTCACCAGCTCTGGCGTCCCAGTTCCCTGCATCGGACATGCTGTTTGCCAATTCACAGTTCTCCCGTACAGCGTCGCTAGCGTCGTGTGCGAGGGGAGCTGTCGCCAGCGTAACGCGTGCGGACATTCGCCTTCTACCTCTTTCCAGTACTACTGGGCTCGAGTACAACGAACTTCATTTGCAACCAGCCCAAGCCGTCAATTTTATGCATTTCCCCAATTACATCCCGCGGTGTGCCGGTGTTCGGCATTTCGCCACTGTCGCGCGCAAGCACACGCCGACGCCCGCCAGAGGCAAAGATATACAGGCACACACTCGGCAAAACGCGTTGATGGCAGCTTTCACTTTCAGTCTTCGTCATCAAACCTCTGCAAGTGCGACTCGATCCAGGCTGAAGCGTCAGGGCGCGTACACGGTGCGGCGATGGCCCGGCGTCGCCCGCACAGCGTCCAGGAAAACTTTCCCGCGGACAGCTGACACGTGATCGGCAAGAACAGTGGTCGCCGACGCAGCCTACAATTAAGCGGAGGCCCTCGATCGGCGCGTTTTAATTCTATCGGGTAGTCTCGCTGCGCTCAGTGGGCATACACACGGCGTGCCGACCCACTGCTGCGCGACCGACTGGCGCGGTCGCCGTCACTTTCTGTCGTTGGGTTCCGTGACACAGCCTCACCACGTGTTCGACGTTGGAGACGCTCGCGTGCGCGGGCCGCGTGCAATCTAAATATATACTTGGGAGCAGCTAGAACGGCAAACGCGGGAGGATGGGCTGTCCGTATTTGCGTGCGGGCGATCTGCCCTTGTTTGGGAGCAGCTGAGTGCAGACAGCGCTTGCTGAGTGCGTGCGCTGCGATGTCTGGTACGGGTGAAAAGTTGGGCTTGCGTAGCGGCAGTATACCACCAGAACAATAATCAGGGAGGAACCCTCCTTTATACCGGATCTCGACCTATACACCTATAGGGAGGTTTTCTGAAGGAAGATGATGCGCTGAGCCTGAGTTAGAAGCTTGGCCGACAAAGACACTTCCTAGTTAGGCATCAGAAGAGCTGTATGCTTACCGTGTGCTTATGCGTGTCTGTTCAATATTATCAGCATCAGAACTGGTCTTCAACTGCAGAGCACAAACACGTTCAGGGATAGTTTGTTGAAATCATGTCTGCACTTGGCATATTGGAAGCTGCAGCAGAGCAATCAGCACACAAAGACAGCTCTCTGCATTGATTATGGTAACGCAGAGGTGTATATTAACATTTGATTGAACGATCGACACTCGCTTTTATAATTCTTAAAGATTGCATACGTGAGGATTGGTTCAGGGAAAAGCAGCGCCGGAACTTTATTCACAGAAAGCAACGCTTAGATGAGGTAGTGAATGGGACGCGAAAAAGTTGGTTATAATGAATGAATAAAAACCTTAATTCAACAACAGGGGCTGCTGTTAGGGCACCCGCCCAGTATGGGATCCTCAGGCCGGGATCTCCTGGCTGTGGCTGGCTGCGCGGGTCCTGTTCACCAGCTCAAGCTGGATCGCCGAGTCCTGGCTGGCAAACCGTTCCATCCACTGTTGAATTTAGGAATTTCCAATGGGTTTTAGACCTGGTGTTTTCTGGCACTCCCATTACTGATGGTATAGGGTAGCGAGTGCTGGGCGGTAATGGTACGTGGCTTGATATTCGTTAGGATATATAACGCGGAGGAGATGTTGTGCGAATATAGGAGCTGGTTTGGAGTATTTTGAAGCTGGTAGCGCCATCTCTTATGAGCTTTAGGTGTGGATGGGGGAACATTCGCCGTTGGTGTCGATAGTGGGCCCAAATGTCTCTGTAAGGTAAGGAGAGATTGTTGATTATATGCCAGGGGTGACGATCCTCCTGCGAGAGAAACGGCCCGGTGTATATAAGCTCGGGCAGCGTCGTGAGCCGCCTCGTTCCCCTCGAGAGATTCGTGACCAGGAAACCAGACTATGTAGACCTCCGGAGTGGTCAGGTTTGTTTGGACAATATCGAGTGCCGTTTTGGAAATGCGTCCTCGATAATTTCTGCAAGCGGTCTTTGAATCCGTGATTATGGTGACTGAGTCGTTGGCAGACGTTATTGCATGGGATATTGCGACTTCTTCGGCAGTATCGATCGATGTGGTCTTGACCGTGGTCAACGTTATTTCCTGTCCCTGTCCGTTCACTACACAGGCTACATGGATGGGATGGTGCGGATAAGGAGATGCGTCCAGATAGGACGTATTGCGGTCATTGTTATAATTTGTGGGCAGTGCTCATGCTTGAGTAATCCTTCGGGCCTTATTGTAAGTTGGGTGCACAGGCGTATCTTCAAAGGTTTACTCGTTTTTGGATCTTCAAGCAGTGCTTTACTATTCCCAATTGTCGAAGTGTCGCGCGCCCCGTAGGTGTTATCTTCATTCGCTCTATTTGGGAAACGTGGTGCGCTTCCTGTAGTTCTTCCCAACTGTTATGCACGCCTTATTGTAGTAATTTTGATGTCGACGTCTTGGAAACCTTCTTCAGAATTTGTCATCGACTTGTTTGATATTCTCCAAAGAAAGAAAGAATACAAATTATGGTGCATGTTTCCTGACTGCAGAACTAAGCAAACTTGTCATCGGTGATGTGGCTAGCAAAACATTCAGCTTGGTACAATTGAGCACCTTCAGGCCTGTGTAGTCGTAACCTAGTTTCTCACAGTACGGATTCTTCGCTGCGGACGTCGTGCAAATGCTAGTAACCTCACTCACTCACTCACTCACTCACTCACTCACTCACTCACTCACTCACTCACTCACTCACTCACTCACTCACTCACTCACTCACTCACTCACTCACTCACTCACTCACTCACTCACTCACTCACTCACTCACTCACTCACTCACTCACTCACTCACTCACTCACTCACTCACTCACTCACTCACTCACTCACTCACTCACTCCCATGTTCTTGTATCACGTTGTTTTGTATCTCAACGGCCATCAAAACCACTCCCACCACGGCCAAAAAAATCGAACCAAAACATTCTGCTCACCACCCAGTAGTAACAAAAGAACGCTGGTGTTTGACGTGTCGAGGTCACACACGTCGGCTTGAACCTCGCCGTACTACAGTGGTCTCGTACTTACTACAGAGCAGTCGAGCTCTTTACCGTACACTTAACGTCCTACGCGGGCGTTTTCGTCCTTCGTCGGTATTTGGAAACAGCCACCACGCGGCCTCGTTTTGAACCGGCCGGTGCATGCGTATAGCAGCTCATACTGTCCCTTCGAGCTGAAACAGTAGCTTAGTCGTGTGAACGTACACACAAAACCAAACGTCTCCGCGAAAGTTCCTTTAGGCTGCAAATGCGCTGTCTCAGTTCCCATTTCCCCCGCCCTTCCACTTCAAAAAGCGTCGTCTATTACCGCCTTCAGTGCACGAGCCCTATTTCGCAAAGCGAACGCCCGCGTCGATAGAACCAGTGCACAATGCATTTTTCGTGATCTCGCTTATCGTTTTCTTTTAGCCGTCTGGACGAGGCCGTGAGTGGCCATGACACATAACGCTGAGCCTCTGCCCATTGTTCTTGGGAGCAGCGGACGTCAGTTGCTCCAAGGAGTGGAAAAAATAAGAGCTCTCGTGCATCGAGATGAAAAATTCGATCATCCTGTACCCTAGGGGTCATGCTGTCGGCTCTCGGCTCGCGATTCCAGACGAGCGCGTCAATTGCTGGCGGCAGCGTGCGCTACCGTACCATAGACGAACATACCGACGCCCCGGTTTCTACTGGCGATTCTTGGCGGCTTGACGTTTGGAACGCCGAAGAATATTGAAAGTGGAAGGACGCTAGGCAAAGTCAGACGAAGGAAATGAAGGGGAATTACGTTTGCTTCTTATTTCTAGTGAACTTCAGGCCATTAACGCCACACATTTTGATTTAGGCTAACCGCAGGAATCTTCAAACCGTTCTTTAATAAACTAGAAAATGTATTCTCGGTGCCATTGAGTGAATTAGAAGAAAGTTGTAATGAGTACTAGAGAGAGCGAGAGTGAAAAAGAGGGAATACGGTCTCCCGATGCTAGTCGAACAAATACAGCTAGGTTGGTATGCGAGATGGACATAAAAGTAAAAATACCGGGCCATCTCCACTAGCGTAAAACCTGGGGAGGGGCGAAGCATGCAGTGTACGTAAAAGAGTATACCTGGCGCCTATGCGTTTTTGCCAACTGAAATGAAACAGGGGGGGGGGGGGGGGGGTTAGAGGCATACAGCTTTGCTGTAAAAAGTCTCGTGCCTTTGAAGCACGAAGCGTTCTAGCGCGAGGCGTTGGATTGGATTGGATTGGAAAAACATTTATTGTGCCTGCGGTTGAAGTCCAAGTTAGGACTTCAGACTTGGCCAGTGTCGTCCTCGCTGTCGCCACCAGGGTTAGAGGCCCCCCGCCCGTTACCGGGCTGTGAAGTCTCCTGCCTGGCCAACGCCACGATGACCCGCTGGACGGCCTCGAGTTGGAGGTCTTGGTTGCCAGATCGCTTAGCCTCTTCAAAGGCGGGTGGAAGCCTTCCTGATGTAGAATCTTCTGGGAAGTTCAGACAGTCCCAGACGATGTGCTCAAGAGTCGCGGGGGCGTTGCGACACACCCTGCACGTACCGTCGGGGTGTGCCTCCGGGAAAATCTTGTGCATGAAAGCCGGGCTCATGACCGTTCGTGTTTGAAGCTGCCTATATATGACTGCCTGCTCCCTGCTCAGCCCTTTACAGGGCGGCGGGAGGGTGCGTCTGGCGAGCCGATAGGCCTTGGTTATTTCGTTGAAGCTGGTCATTCGGTCTCTTGTACTGAACCACAAGTGATCACCACTTGACCCGGCGCGGTCTGTTAGTTCGCGCGCGCGGGCGTGTGCGGTTTCGTTATGGTTGGCGTTGGTGTGCGACACTTCCCCTGCGTGTGCCGGAAACCACTTTATTCTTGCTCTTTCCCGGTGTCTCGGTATCTCATTTAAAATTTTCGTCGCAGCAGCAGAGACCCTGCCTCGGGCGAAGTTCCTGATTGCCTGCCGCGAATCGCTGAGGACAGTGCGGCAGCCCGGGTCTTTGATGGCCAGTGCGATGGCCACCTCTTCAGCCTCTTCGGATGTACCGCTCGCTGTGCTGGCCGCCGCTCTGATGCTGCCCCCAGCATCGACGACAACCACGGCGAATCCTCTTCTGCTCGCATATTCGGCAGCATCCACGTAACGGGCGCTTGTGTCGCCGGCGTGCAGGTCCGCCAGTGCCTTGGCCCTCGCCTTGCGTCTGCCTTCATTGTATTCGGGGTGCACGTTGCGCGGGATAGTGTCCACGCGAATTTTGCTCCTGATCTCGTCCGGGACGGGCATCTTGGCTCCTTGTTGTTCGTGATATCGTATTCCAAGCTTCTCCAGGATTCTCCTACCGGGCTTGGTCATGGAAAGCCTCTCCAGCTGGGCAATCCTCTGAGCCTCGGCAATTTCGTCGAGGGTGTTGTGGATGCCCAGAGTGTACAACCTCTCCGTGCTGGTGCATTCGGGAACTCCGATGGCCGTCTTGTATGCCCTTCGGATGACTACGTTGAGCTTGTTCGTTTCGTCCCTCTTCCATTTGTGGAAGGCGGCCACGTATGTGATGTGGCTGAGGACGAAAGAGTGCACGAGCCTCGTGAGGTTCTCCTCGCGAAGTCCCCTCCGTCTGTTCGACACTCTTCTCATTAGTCTGATGGCGTTGGCCGCCTTGCCGACGACCCGTGTCACTGTTTTCCCGTTGCCTCCGTGCTCGTTAATAAGCATTCCCAGAATACGGATATCTGTGACTCTGGGTATGACGGTACCATCTTTGGTGTAGACGGAGATTTCCTCGCGGTCGCTTCTCTTTTCAGTGCGGGGACCTTCCCTGGGCCTGTATAGCAGCACCTCGGACTTACTCGGTGAGCATCTGAGGCCGGTGCCCTCGAGGCTTTCCTCGACCGTCCGTACCGCCCGCTGAAGCGCCTCTTCTACTCGAGCGTCGCTGCCGCCTTCGACCCACAGCGTGATGTCGTCGGCATATATGGTGTGCCCGACGTGCTCCACCTCTGCGAGTCTACTGGCGACCTCGATCATGACTAGGTTGAATAGGAGCGGCGAGATCACCGACCCTTGAGGGGTGCCTCGGCTGCCGTTCTTTTTGGCGTCCGTTGCGAGATCCCCCGCAACGATTTCTGCCGTTCGGCCCGTGAGAAAGCTACCTATGTACTCGTGGGTCCGCTTGCCCATGTTCAACTTAGAGACTTGGCTCAGGATCGCCGAGTGGTTGACATTGTCGAAGGCCCCCTGTAGATCCAGGCCCATGACGGCCCTTGAGTCTCGGGTGTCCCTGTCGACAATGAGGTGCTTCAGTTGTATCATGGCGTCCTGCGTGCACAAGTGCTGCCGGAATCCGATCATACTGTCGGGGTAAAGGTCGTTGTTTTCGAGATATTCTTGCCAGCGCGCTAGTAGGACGCGCTCCAGTACCTTGCCCACGCAGGATGTGAGCGATATTGGACGGAGGTTGTCCGTGCTCGGCGGCTTTCCAGGCTTGGGTATCAGGATCATCTTAGAATGTTTCCACTCCTTCGGTACGACTCCCGACCTCCAGCACTCGTTGAAGTATTTCGTGAGGGCTACAATCGAGCGGTCATCGAGGTTCTTGAGTGCTCCGTTCGGCACGTGGTCGGGACCCGGAGCCGATCTGCTGTTAAGCTCTTGCAGAGCCGTCCGCACTTCCTCGACGTCGATGTCTCTGTCCAACCTGTCGTTTGGGCTTCCAAAGTAATCTCTGTGGGTGACTTTCGGCGTGGATGGGATGTATTTCTCCAGAAGTTTCTTCTTCACCGCATCCTCGCCTCTTTCCTTGATTTCCGCGTGTAGGATCTTTGCAAGCCTATCCCTCTGATAAGACTTGGTCGTCGTCTTATCCAGTAGGTGCCGGAACAGGTTCCAGGTTCTGCCGTTGTGGAGTTGGCCATCAGCAGCGTTGCAGAGTTCGTTCCATTTCTGGTTGTTGAGCGCGTGGCAGTGCTCCTCAATCTTGCGATTCAGACCGGCGATCTTCTTCCGCAGCCCTCTGTTGAGCCTTTGCTTCTTCCATCGCTCTTGTAGAGATCGCTTCGCCTGGATTAGATGGACTAGCCTGCTGTCCATGCTGTCGACTTGAACATCCGTCTCGATTTCTCTCGTGGCCAACCTCACGTCCCTGGTAACGTTTTTCATCCAGGCGGCGATGTCTTGGATGTGTTCGTTTTCGTCTGCGGCTTCGTTTCTTTGCCTTCTGAAGGCTTCCCAGTCGACCCATTTGTGCTTTCGTGCCTGAGGTGCGCTGGCTCCACTCAGTCGCACTGTAGTTTCCACAATCATGTGATCACTTCCAAGGTCCAGTCCGGTGTTCTTCCACTGTACGTCCTCCGCCACGATGTTCTTGACAAAGGTGAGGTCAGGGGTGGTGTCTCTGGACACCGAGTTGCCCGTTCTCGTCGGGTTGGCAGGATCCGTGACGAGGACGTACCCATTGTCGAGCGCATCCTGCGCCAGGTTTCTGCCTTTGGCGTTGCTCTTGACGTAACCCCAGGACTGGTCCATGGCGTTGAAATCGCCGCATACCAGTAGCTTGGAGCAGCCTGCCTGTGCACTGGCCTTGTGTAGAAGCGCCCTGAAGCGCTGCCTGCGTTTACTGGGGTTGCTGTAAACGTTGAGGATATAAATACTTTCCTTTCTTTTCCTGCCTACCACCACTTCCGCAAAGACGTGATCAATTGTAACGTTCGTGAGATTAAGTTCTAGCATTGTGTGCTCCTTCCTGGCCATGACGCATAGTCCCCGGCTATTGTCGTCGGTAGACCATAGCGCTCTGTAGCCATGTAGGGGGTGACGCACTGTTAAAGTTTCTTGGAGTAGGATTATGTCTGGTTTCCGGTCGCTGCTCTCGATGTGTTGCAGTAGAACTGCCCACTTCCTGTGCAGGCCGCGGCAATTCCACTGCCAAACGACTATTGTTGTTTCTGGGGCCATGACTCGTCTGTACCGGTAATGCCGCCCTGCGCCGTCGTGCGTGGGTCCTGGTGTTGGGATAAGGCCTCATAGCTTAGAGTGTGTTGGGTGGCTCCCTCGATCTGCAAGAACCGTTCGTGGTCTATCCTGCTTTTTTCGGCGATGGCCAACTTGAGCGAGTCGATCATTTTTTCCATCCTCGATTCGAACATTCGCTCCATCCTCTTTTCTAGCTTGCTCAACCTGTCCTCTAGTCGAGCTTCGTTGCTGCTAATTTCTTTGGTGCCACGTTTTTTCGTGATCCTTTTCTTGAGTGCCGGTTCTTTGAGTTCCTGGGCATCATCGACAGTTTCCATTGGCTGCCCCTTAGGCAGAGACTCAGACGTGTTGGTCGAAGGGCCCGGGGCGGTGTCATTGCCCCTAGCCTCCGCCAGACATTGTAGGCTCTTCTTCAATTCATCTATCATTCTTCTCAATTCCTTGTTTTCCTCGCGAAGAGCCTCTATCATTTCGTGCTCCTTGCTTTGCGTGTGCTGTTTGTTGGTTGCATTGCCGCTGGCCTTTCTGGTGCTCTTGGCCGCATCCGCCCAGCTTACGCGGTCCTTTGACGGGGATCTTCCTTTCCGGGAGGTGCTGGGACTCCGACTCTGACGGCGCAAGATGCCGCCGTTGGATGGCGACCGGCCCTTAGAATTCGAACGGTTCCTCGAATGGGATCTTGGTTTGCGGGCGGAGCCCAGTACTGGGAAGTCGCTTTCCGATGGCAGCTGGCTCTCCTCTACCGAAGCGTAACGCCGCTCCCATTGTCTTTTCCTGACGACATATGGCGTCTTGTAGCGTGCCTTGCAGGCCTTATCACCCGTAACGTGGCCCCCACCGCATAGCTTGCATCTTGGTGAGCATGGATGCTGTTCCTCCGGGTTGAGTTTGCCACACCCCCGGCATCTTCTTTCATTCGGGGTGGGACACACGTCTTTTCGATGACCAACGCGCCCGCACTGGTGACAGACATCCACCTGCTTGCGATAGAGAGAGCATCTTAGCAACGCCGACCCGTACCTCACGTAATTCGGAACCTTCGCGCCCTTGAAAACGACGATGACCGTTGTCGTTTCGCCGATTCTCTTGGCTCCTAGGGCTAGCGGATTACGCTTGTTGACCACGCGCTCGTCAATGTTGTCGGAGGTCTCGCTTATCGGGATTCCTCTGATGACTCCCTTGACCGTATCGTGCGGCGCAGTTCTGTAGGCCCACACTTCATGCTTCTTTTCCCGTATGGCGATTTCTTTGATCTGGCTGTATCGGGTGGCTCGTTCCTCATCTGAGGTGCAGATCACAACAATGTTTTGCTGAGCATTTACACAGAGGATGTCCTCGTACTCAACTTCCTTGGTGGTACCGGCCGCTGCATGTACAGCCGCAGTCAATTCCACTATGCCTAGCTTGGCCAAGTTGATACCTCCTCGAGGTCTCAAGACGATCTTGATGGTATCCCTGGGCAGCGCTGGCATTCTCGCAGCCTTGATCGCCGAAGATCTTGTTTTCCGGGCGCTAGCCGCTGCCTGCTTAGCTGCGGCTGCGTCTTTGCTCGTCCGCGACGGGGTTTCTTGTTGGCGACTTCGAGCGAGACGGACACTCGCCATTTTCCATCCTGCTTCTTGCATTTCTTCGGGTGAAATGTCCTCACCCTCCACTTGCACACTCATTTTTCCAAAATCCCTGATGGACGGAGTGGACGACTCCATCTCGGCGTCTAAACTTGCCATCTTGCGGGGTCGAGGTGGCCGCAGCTGATGTAGCGCTGGGCCTACCCTCGGTGACCACGCCTAAGCTTAGTGGCCTCACGCCGGTGAAAAGTCGAATAGTCCGATAAATCGACTTGCCTTTGATGATGTTGGTATCAATCGATGCCGTGTGCTTTCACGAACACATTGGTGAACACGAATCAAGGCTTAGAACTAATGGGCATTGCTAATTTGCCATTAGAAACGGAGCCGATGTGAAGCGCGTCCGAGGCGTTGGAAAACGAGTGTCCCGGCGTGTTATTTTAGTACGTGTTACGTTCTAGCGCGAGGCGTAAACGATTGTCTCGGTGTTTTAGTACCCTGACTACACCGACGATGACATAATACGACGACATGAGACGTCGACAGCCCGAGCCCCTAAGAAGCGTCGTCCCTAAAATGTGTTGAGAAAATGATGGCTATGAAAATTGGCATGGTGATAATTTCTGTGATCACCGTTTCACCCCATTTCATTGTGAACAAAGCTCCCGGGCGGGAGCCGAAATGTCTTTGTTCTTATAAACTGTTATGGTCGGGATCAGTTTTAAATTGTTGTCACAATTTCCTGTTACTTCAAGTGCTTGGTCCACTCATGTGTATTGTAGGTACGTGAACAGTGTTTGCGTCGCCCGTGATGAACTTTTTGCACATGGCTGAGTTCGGACTTAATGCACCTCTGATTTTTAGTCTCGGGGCAAACGCTATAATCGGCCAGCTTCGCAAAGTGGCTATAATTGGGGAGTGGCCTGTTGAAGTCTGATGCGGAAGGGTCACGTCTGGGCTACATTCAGTCCTATGTCTTCAGTAATTCGGCTTGTGAATTAGTCGTGATGTAAGACTATCGATGGCACTATCCAATGTCGAATATGGAATTGGTAGTGGATTTCAATGAGAGTATAAAAATAAGGCTATCGATAGTCGTTGTATTTTCTCGGTATAAAATATTTTTGCCAAGTGGCGAGTGCCGTGGAAAAAGTTACGGAACTGCACAGCTTCTGGGCAGCCGAGGTGAGAAAACGTTGAAAGCAGAGCCTATTTTTGAATTTTTCGAAATTTTATTTGACCAAATTATCTATATTTAAACTATTCTAACGAATACTTCTATTAACGGTGCCTGCTACGCATCTTTGTGCAAAGGCAGGGCACTACACTGCTGGGACTGCGGGGTACTCGGCAAATAATGTTTACGCTAATATCAAAAGAAAACGAGCCGATTAAAAATACCGAGGGGTGCTTGCGCACCAAGCACAGATACCAGAAGAAACGAACCCAACAATCGTCGAGAAGGATTTAAAATTGTACAGAATTGTAAGTCCCCTAATGTCCGACAAGGACAACCTAATATCCGCCGCCAGCGTGAACATTTGTGCTACTCAATAAATGCCTTAAGTTGTTTGATGAATATTCAAGGAAGAGCTAGAGAGCTAAGCCAGCTATTCCAGAAGGTGAGTCATGAGCCCAGGCACCATTTGTGCACCGCTCGAAACTGCGTGAACTAGCACTGCGTCCTCATACAAGCCCTTTCTTCCGAACTGACTTGCGGGAACTGCACAGCGGATACCAAGCCGATTTGTGTACCGGTGCTCCCTGCCAGCTCACTACCGGGCACGGCGAACTTGAGCACGGCGAGTTGCCCCGGCAGTCACGCAGTGGATTGTACCGCTCTCAGGGTGCTGTCCGCCAGCTTGCGCGCTTATCGCGCTGCAGCCCTCGCTCCTACAGGCAGTCTGTGCGGCCAGACTTTCACATATCGCTAAAGTCGTCAGCTCGGCGAAGTCCTTTACTACGTCCACCGTTTGAAACAGGGTGGCGGAACACCATGCTCCATTCATCGGCTGAACCGCTTCAGCGGCCAATGCAGCCGACTGCGACGCGCCACGGCTCGCCAGCCAAGCAGCCGACTGCGACGTGCCACGGCTCGCCAACATCTGAACGCAGACCGTTGTCGCCCCAACCTTCGCGCCAAGCTCGGTCCCCTGTACCACGTTAGCGCTTGACGCCTCTACCACTGAAAAACTGGCTGAGGTTACCGACAGTGGTGAAGTCGCGAAACGGCCACCTTCATCAACTCTTGTGGCGCTAACTTCATATCGACTAATGAAGTGAGTGGTTCTGCGAACCGCGGAAACCAGCAGAGTTAATATTTAGCGGAGCTGCTAATTTGGGGATGAACCTTTAGTTTGACAAATTTATGCATTATTATGTCTGTAATACAAGGATGGTGCGTAGCCAGACTCATATGAGTGCTCTTACTCATAAGCATACTCCTCCAGATAAGCGAGACATGATGATGATGATGATGATGGTGGTGGTGGTGGTGGTGGTGGTGGTGGTGGTGGTGGTGGGGCGACTGCGACGTACTTGTGTGCCGACGGACAAGTAGTTTCTAGGATCCAAGAAGACCCCGTGTTCTATGAGACAATTCAGTTTGCGCTTACCGTACTTACACGATTCTAATGCGCCCCCGATTCTAACGCGCACCCGATTTTCCTGGGGAAAAAAAAGAAAAAAACTTGCACCTCCGATTGTAACGCGCACGGAACTTTGTGACCCAGACAAACGAATGCGAGAGGAATGGGCGATTTTTTCCCGAAGTAATCTCACTCATCTCACTCCTCGTCGCTTTCCGCTGACCACATTATCTCGTCCTCAGTGCTGTCAAGAGCGTTCGCGATGCCACACTTCTGAACGAACGTTCAACCATGGTCGATGGGATCGTGGCCCACGCCTCGCACGCCCATCCCGCGAGCTTCTCCAGAGGCGCACGCTTCAGTCGACCGCTCGTTTTTAACGCGTGAGACCCGCTGCTGCCATTGCTGTTATCAAGCGCGCAAGTGGAACGATTTGACGATTTGTGTGAACGCCGATAGAAAAGCCTAGGCGCCTATGCTTCCTGCGTTCGAAAAATTGTTGCTAAAGGCTTTGGGGCCATCTTGAGATGGCGATGGGTGGGACGAAATTTTCGCTGTTTCGGCAGTTTCGGTTTCGTATCCGATTCTAACGCGCATGCAATTTTTCGGCCCATTTTTCCGGAAAAAAGGTGCGCGTTAGAATCGGGTAATTACGGTAATACCTTCCCTGGATATTCCGGTTCATTGTGGCGGAGCTGACCTGCGGGGAATGTTTACAGCTCATGAATCGAGCATGATTATGTCTTTACGTACGTATGTACGTGCATCTGTCGCGGACTCACCCACTAATAACTACACCCGGCTGCTTCTGCTTGAGCACTGGTTTTTAAACGATGTCATTACTTTTGATAACCTGTTAGCATGATGGTTTTTTTGTACAGAACACACCGAAAAGGACTCGGCACACTGTTAACTTCATTGCCTATTGCTTGTCGCCGTGCAGGAGTCAAAAACTAGGGGAGCGGGAAAAGAAAAAGAGAATGTGAAACGAAATGAAAACTTCGGCCTATCAAGGTACAGGCGAACACTGAATTGCAGGAAAGTGGGTAAAGGCCTCTAGTCCTTTCCTGGCGAGCGCGATTCGTAATAGTCTGCGCGGTTTGATAAGATCTGTTATCACCAAATCACTCCACTACGATGCGTCAGACCTTACAGATAGCTTTGACGTATACAACTTATGTATGCAAATCGCGCATTCTTACGTGGCAATGTATGGTTACCCTTACTACAAACAAGCACCCTGCAACAACGAAAATTTGTAGCTGTGCTCCGGAAGTGCCCAGAATATGACTGAATATGCCGCTCTCCGTATCAAACCATTAATTACAGAATGTACCGCCCTACACATCACCCTAGAAGACGCAACCATCACACACAGAGAGAAGCACAATATCTGATTCCTGATGACATCTAAGCCCTGCCGGGAAAGGCTAAATGTTGTTTAGTACGTCACAAAACAGCTACCAAAAAATAAACCGCAACGCGGGGTTACATATAGCGTATATAAATTAGGCTAGCCTCCAAATAAACTTGAACCGCAGCTAAAAACTTGGAGAACACACTGCACGATACCATATGAAGGATGCCCAAAACATAAACGGCCTTCACTACATAAACGGCGCCGCATCAAGGGCAGCAGCTAGACCACTAAAAGCAACTCGTACGCATTCGACGAAACTATAATACAATATTCTCATTCAACTGCAACCATCACAACATGTAGAAACAACCAAGCAGCGCTTTGAGCCTTCGCAGAAACAGTTTAACTTAAACACATGCATGAATAGAAATAATTTACGAACCTGTTGAGTTATGATGGGAGAAGCCCTTCAGTCCAGGAAGTCATTGGCCTGCATCGATGAAGTCGACGAAATACCGCTGGTGCTTTTTTGGGATTGCATTCGTTGCCCAATGGAAGTTTGTGTGCATGGGGTTATTCTTACGATATGCGTTAATAGATTGGAGGTGGCATCGCATGAGGGGCAAAAGGATGTGAAAATATTCTGAGGGAGGTTTAATCTTATTGTGCGCGTACCGACCCAGCTTGCGCTTGTCTGAATGGGGTCTGTCGGTGCCTTTCTAACTGTGGATTCTGTAGACCCTTGGTGGAGTTCCTAGTGATTTTGACCGCAGTTTCTGGGAGGAGGAGGAGGAGGAGTGAAACTTTATTTTTGATCAGAATAAAAGAGAGTTAGAGCCTGTGGCCCTCCGCACAGGTGCAGTCCCTATTCCGGGACCCCATTGGTCAAGGCCGCCACTCTCGCCCGTCGAACTAGAGCCCTTTGAGACTACAGCCCCGAGCAATTGAGCAGGGCTGCCTCCCATGCCTCTCTGGTAGGGGAAGGGTTGGGGGATAACGCAGGGTTGCGCTGGCATGCCCACACCATGTGGAAGGTGTCGGACACCTCCCCACAGTGCAGACACCGTCCATCTGTTTTAGGGTCGAAATGCTTTGCTAATGCAGGGCACATAAATGTGTTCGTCTGCAGGCGCCGCAGTATTCGCTCATCGGCCTTGCTCAGACCCTTTGCAGGGGCTGGGTAAAGCCGGCGGTTATCGCAGTAATGTCTTACGATTTCTCTAAACCGCAAAAGTGGTTTGCTAATCTCCGAGCCGGGAGAGCATGGGTGAGGCGCCCGGTGGGTAAGCGCTCGGGCAGCCGCGTGCGCGGCCTCGTTACCTCTCAGACCCTGATGCCCCGGAGACCACACAATTTCTTTAGGAGCGGGGTCTACGAACCGCACCACTCGTTTTAAAATTCTGTAGGCCAAGGGTGGTACCGTGCCCGCTAAATACCTTTCACAGGCTCGGCGAGAGTCCGTTATTATTGTCCTTGACTTCGGGTCCGAGGCGGCGAGCGCTATGGCAATCGCCTCGGCTTGCGTGGAGTTAGGAGCCCGGTAGGAGAGCCCATCGACTTGCTGGTCCCTGTGAATTACAGCGGCAGTGAAAAACCCTAGAGGCGACGGTCCTGCCACATCAACGTAGAACACACCTCGCCCATTTCCGTATTTCCTTTCCAGAGTCTTAGCGCGTGCTTCCCTCCTGCCTTCGTGAGTGTGCTTTTCCATGTTACGCGGAAGTGGATGCACCCAGAGCCTGTGCCGCCACAACTCTGGGAGTTTGCACGTCTCCTCTGGGATACACTCATGTTTTATTTGTAGGCGATTAAGCAAGTGACGCCCGGACGCCTTTTGTGCGAGTCTAGTGTACTGATTTGTGAGATGAGCCTCTTTCAGCTCTTGATATGAATTGAGCACTCCCAGCGCCGATAACCTGGTGTTGGAGGTAGCCACCGGGAGGTCAAGGGCTCGTTTTGTGGCCTTCCTAATGATGCAGTTTCTGGGGGCACGGTAGTATGCTTCGGGAGAGCTGATATGCTACTCTTTCGTTATCCGTACGCCAGCACGACCCGGAATCCAATATATATTTGCAATGCATTTGATTTGTCGAAGAAGTGTGCCTCGATCTGCGGAATGTATCCCCATGCCATAATTCGACAAGAGTTCTTGCAATCTGTGCCTATTTTTAGTGGGCTGGTTGGTTGGCTTAGATGCACATGGCTTCTCCTATTGCTCAGATTTCGGCTTCCGCCTTTTGGAAGGACACATTGCTTTTGTCATGGGATCGGCTGAAAGCACTTCAGCATGCTTCCGCCAATGCGCCATCTGCCCCTGCCGCGTGGATACAGGCGCCACTTGGTCTGCTACCCTCTTTGGTTTCTCGTTGAGGATGCTTTCTTTGCCCATTAGCCTAACGACACTGGGGTATAACTTTCGCTTTAGCTTCTCTGCGGCGTTACGGCCGAGCTGGAGGAGCTTCCAGGCATTCTGAGCAGAATCGCGAATGTCATGAGAGCCGGACTTCGTATACGTATAGTTCTTGGTCGAGCAGGTTCACTCTTTAATTATCTGATATTCTATCGCTTCCCGGAATCCAAGTAGTATATATCTGTGTTGCTCGTTATGCGCGTTTTGAAAGGTCGGCTCTGAGAATGTGTCTCCCAACGGAGAGGATTTGAGACTGCTTGAAAGCAAGCAGTTTCATTCAGTTATTATATCACTGAACGAACCTACGGTGGCGAGAGTGGTTCACCACCGGGAAAGACGAAAACGCCTCCGACGGATAAAATCAAGTGGCCCCACCTTTATAACACAATCATTCATGCTTCCTCAAAAAATAATAATTAGACAAGCGCAGATACCACCACTGCTAAGCTACGCGCATGTGTACCCCGTGAGCGACACACAGGAAGACCCACATGCCAAGTGTGTGTAATAAATTTTTTCAGGGAAGTACACACATCGGACAGGGCACGAAACTCCCAGTTGATGGAATGCTATCACTCCATCAACCCCTCCGCCCTGGAAAGCTGGCTTCCAACCGCGAAGAAAAGTGGTGGGTAAACACAAAGTTTTTCTTTATCTCTCCCGCCATATAGGCAATGGAGGGCAGCGGAGCGCGGGGCGGGGAAACATTTTCTGTCTGTTGTTTCAAGACGTGCACTCTAGATCGTCATGGCTCGTCGACTACAGAATAGCACGTGTTCGCAGATATCTGCAGTTTCACCAAAAACCCGCCAGTGAGTTGGCCGTCGGTTTTTATGAGCGAGCGGAACTTGAAGCGCGCTGTGCTGCAGGTAGTCGGGGATTCGAAGCGACAGGTGACGACTGCCGCGACAGGCTCCTCGAACTGCGACTTATCTCCTGCGGCCATTTCCCTTTAAATGTCGAGCGTAGCTACTCTTGAATTTCTCTCCGTGCCTAAAACGTTTTGGGAACAGCAGCACGACATTAAGACAAAAGTTCATCGCCACCGACGGCGTTCAGGTGATTCATGCCAAAGTTATGGCTGGCTGACCAGGCTCGCGAAGGAACAGTTTAGGCCTACAAGCTATGCCCACCATCTTTGCTTGCAATAGTAGAAAAGAGCCTGACGAAATCCTCAATTCGCAGCCGATATTTACGACGCACAGTCAGTACGATTGACTTATTTGAGTGAGTCGCGGCCTTGGTTGGGCAGTGATTTCCTCCGCAGGTTTCTTTTCGGACGCCGCTCCGAGCGGCGGCGTATGAAAAAGTTACTTAACCTTTAACGCAATTTGTTCACAGAGTCTTGAATACGTTAAGCGTTAATAGGAAAGTCTTGACGGTCGAGTAAACGTTGTAGAGCGTTTCTTGACGGATGATGGTTTCTGGGTCACGCCAACTGGACTCAACGGACGGAACGCGGCTCGATGGTCAACCTTCCGACCTCGAACATTATTCTTGTTGTTTGGCTTTCAACCCTATTCAGCAGACTTCAACGGCGACTGCATGGCGATGTACGCCGTATACGCCAGTTTTTTGCGCCCGCGGATCAGGCTCCGAGGAAGACCACGGTGGCCGAGGATTAACACACCGGTGCTAGCGGGGCACGCAACTGAAAAATGATGTTCATAAAGCGTTCATTAAGGCACACTGAAGCGAAAAATTTGCCATCCCTTCCTAAAGAAAGTTGAGAGAAGCGAAAAAGCTTTCTGACATCAAAAGTGCGTCAAAAGTGCGTCCAACCTTCGCTGAAAGTGCGTCTAACTGATCGTCAAATTTTCGAAAACCCAAATCGCAAACGAAGGACGAACTCACGCGACGATTTTCGCGCACTCGCACTATGTAAACGCATCTTCGAACGATCTAAATGTAAACCGACGCATGGTTTATGAGATAGTTATACTACTGTACTCCTTCTTTATGATCGCTGCGTGTACTGTCTTCTCTAGAATCATTCCTTTTTCGCAATTCTGAAGTGAACGTTTTGACACAATGGAAGCCGGGTTTCACGCACGCGCCGTGTGTGCATAGATCTTACCAGAGATTTTCAATCGACCAACCGCGTCCTATGGGAAAATGAATTAGTTTGTTGACAGAACGCCATCGGTCCGATTAAGAAAGCTTTCGCTTAAAAAAATCCGCCGTTGCGAGCAGCGGGTGGCCCGAAAACTCCGCGTGCGCGCGTGGACCACGGCGTTCGAATGAAAGAGTGCCAAAAGCACAAATAAAACAGAAAAAGCTCAGAACGAGCCCGAGCGTCTCGTAGCTTCATAGCGTGCCATGGAAAGTCGTCAGTCAGTCTGGTGTCCGGCGCTTCGGAGAAGAGAAATGAAAATTACTAGCAGTTCTACTATTATTTCTGATCTCTAAAATAGTGCCTGTTGATAACTAATCAACTTAAAATTCATGTCAAAGTGATGAGACGTATGAGCTAAAGTATAAATCATGTCTTGATGATGAACGACTAAAGATACATATCAAAGTGATGAGGCGCATAAGCTTGATGTGCTAATCATGTTTTGAACATCGTTCGACTTTGTTGGTGCACACACCGGGACGGCGCCTCGCGCTATAGAACGCCTCCCGTGGAGGCTCGGAACTTTTTGTTTTCGGACATGAAAAATGGTGGCTGGCGATCGCGGTACTCCTTGATGCTAAATTTGTACGTAGCTAAACTGAGCCTTAGGAAGTGAACGCACATCATCGCTGAGGCAGCACTCATTCGGGGGTTCTCTCGACGGCAGCGATGGTGAGCCTCTGCGTAGGCGGTGCGAAGTGCGTCTCAGGAAGGAACCGCGAACTGCGTCGTCTTAGGAAGTGAACGCACTTCATCGTTACGCGCGCCGCCCCCTCACCCTTTCGCCAAGCGTCGCACAGACCCGTGTCTCGTGCGGGCACAGCATACTGCCCTCCCCCGAATCCTTCGCCACACTTTCCTCCGCAGTTTTCTTTCTGTCGTCGCTCGCTCGGTTACGATGCCGTCACGTGCCCGTCACCGCCGCAAACTACAGTAGAGGCGGCCAAAGTGCCACGCACTAAAATACACAGAACCGTTGTCATATAAGCCGCGCATAAAACTGGCGCGAGCGCCGTGTGGTTCTCCGAGCGCGTGCTACTCGCGGCGTCCTGAGTTGTGTCCGCTGCGAAAACGACCATTTCGCGTCCATTTCAAGTTTACGTGGTTGAACTTGCAAGGCCCCGGACCAATGACATGCATAGAAACCTATGGCACGCCTTCCCTGCGCCGCGTCACATCCGGTTGCTTGTTCCCAGCCAATCAGCGCTGGCTAGAAGTGGGCCCTTTGAAACGGCCATGAGGAGTAGAAATCCGAGAATCCCGACCCTGGTGGTTGCCAGGGCTGTCGGATGAAGTCGCGCTATTTCTCGCGATGAAGAGGGTCTCGACGTCGGGTGCACCGCCAGCTTATCGCCAGCTAAGCGCGGTCAACCCCGCAAGTACGCCGACGGCACCGAAGCGCAGGATGCGTACAATGCTAACAGAAGTATATAACGTCAGCACCTTCAAGCCACGTAGGCGGGCCGAAAGTTTCCCAAGAACTTTTAAGATGGTGACCCTATTATAGGAGCCGAATACATCTTAAAAACAAAAGCGCTAGATGAACTAATTCCCCTTTCTTTTATGCAGTGATTCTGACTATACGTGCGCCATACGTAGGTCGTTATTCATCGCCAGCGCGGTGCTCCTTTTTCTACACATGCAGCGCAGCTGTACTCGAACACTCATTCTTGGCATCATCCAACTCACAGCGCGCTCCAGACAATAAACGCGCCCCTACTTGGACGAGGTGTGAGATTTGTAACTCCTGAGGACGAGAGAAGCGTTCGTAACAAAGGGGAGAGCGACGACGCTCAGAAGGTTTAATGGCGACTGGGAAGACGACGTAGCGCGAGTGCACGACGATTACGAAATGATGATGGGCACCGATGGTGGTAATCTCCGCTGTGCACGCTGATGATGATAGTTCCTTCAAGAATAACAAGAAGACAAAAAACTGCAATTCCACTCTGCATTGAATAGGGGGAGAATCAAACCTTTAGAATTCTGAACGTTCAACTGGAAGTGTCCAGTGACCAAAAGACAGACACGCTGCGTAGAAGCAAACAGGCCTTGTAGCTCCCGGTGGTAAGGAGCGCAGGCGCGTAGCTGACTGGCTCCCAGCAGCAGGCCGTGCTATGCTCTGCACGGGTGCTCCCTGAACACGTCGGTGGCGGGAAGTTTGATAGACAAGCCAGGTCAGTCTGCGGGCGGAGGCAGACATTGATCTCGCCGCCTGTCCAGCGTCAAGGCCTCGCCTGAGGGGGCGGCGGCTCGAGTTCGATTAACCACAGCGGCGAGCAACGAAACGAAAAGGAGCACATCGAGACTTATAGGATACGGAAGAAGGGGAGAGCAACCTTGCAACATACCTGTGCTGTTCGGCTGTGACGAGAAAAAGAATACCTGCGTATGTGTGCGGAAGTACATTGCCACCTTTGCTTGGTGGTCCCTCTGTTTCGGAGCACGCTCTGTATTTGTAGCTATTTTTTGTAGATGCGGGCCGCTTCTGTCTATCTTTATCTGGAACCTCGACTCTATGTTTCATGACTACAAGGACTCCGGATGTCCACAGACCTGCCGGAAATTGCAGGGCCCAGACATGCCACTAAATGCCTCGAACAGTGGCCTTGGAAGCAGCCTGCAACTGTCCTATAGCCCCCGTCAACTACCGCCTACCCCATTTGTTCCTTTCCCATTTCTTTCCCTCGGGCTTTGAGTGTGCGTAAGCTGTGAATGAAAATCGTGGTATGTGCACGTACGTCTGCAGCCAGAACGCCCTTTTATGTTATTCATCGAGGACCCTAACACGGAAATTCCCAGAGCCCGGAAAAGCCCTTCGCTTCCGTGCTGTTGTTTGTGATTTGTTCGCGGTGTTCTGGCGAAGAGAGGAGGTGTGAGAAACTAGCCACTTTTTCTGCCTACTGTCGGTGACTACCGGCCCATCACAGTTTTCCTAGCACGGATGGCGTGGTATCCAACAGTAGCGCAAGTTCAAAGCCAAATCGAGCTAATCAAGTCAAAACTAGTGCAAATTTGTTTGAGCAGAATACCTTTTATGTATATTATAATAGTAAACAATAATAGACTGTCCGTCTGCGTACTTGTGCGTTCTTAAATTTAAACGAGCCAGGTTGCCAAGAGCGGGAGTGGGTATTGTTTATTTTGATTCCAACTGCCCCATAGATCACCGGAAGGTGTGATCAATCGCATTTAGCAAGTTTATGCGGGCTTAAATTTAGGGTGAGTCGCAGCAACAAAAATGTCTTTACACAAAGGAAATACCCCAGCAGCAGATGAACGATCGCTCTGATCACAGTTCGAAGTTTCCAACAAGAGACTAAACTACCCCCTACGTACCACAATATGTAGTACCACCGTGCTCGCAGTATCACCTGGTTCAGTATACTTGTAGCAGGATTATCCTAAAAATCCTTCACCACATTTCCCTCCTCAATGATGTATAAACTCGTACTGTTCTAATACCGGAGTCATCACCGGAGCAACGCATTAAATACCTCTTGCCACTGCTTCGTACACCAAGTTAGGCCATTCCTTCCATGCCAAATCAGAGAAAAGTGCGTTCATCAATCCGCAATACCCACAAGCACGCAGAGGTATGAGTTTCTTGATAGATTTTTTTTTATTTACGCGTTGCCGACAAGCATCACAACGGAAAGAAGGCGGGGTATGAGGGACTCAGAGTGGAAGGATCGTGACAGAAAAAAAAATTTAGTGCCCCTCCACTCTGTGAAGACGGGTAACCAGTGTAGGTGGGTGCAGTGCAAGGAGTGCACGAAAAACAAAACAAAAAAAAAAACAGGTTTGTTCGCAACTTGCGATTGAGCATAATTCCTAGCTAATTCGCTGAATCAAACTTAAAAGAACTAGAGCCTTATTCTACGAACAAACATGGGGCAGTTCGTGTCCTTACCGCGTCGTAGGCATCTTTACTGTCGGTGGAACACACCAACCCAAACCGCTCGACCACGGAGGACAACATTCAGGTGAAATCGATCGGGCCGTGAGACGTCTACGCTAAAATCTGCCACAAGCACGATGGGCATGTCATTGGTGAGCGCGGGAAGCCTGGCAGGGCGTGCACTCTCCACTACCTTACCCTCCGCTCCTACTCGTGCTTGCATGCATAGAGAGGCCTCCTTCATGTTCTCTTTTGTGTCTATCCTCCTCCTACAGACTCCTCCTATAATTATTGATTTACCCCGAGAGGCAGGTATCGGCTGGGCCACTTTTTCTTTCGTCTTTCAGTAAAGCAATACACCCACACATACACATGGACATACGCACACACGCACGCACACACGCACGCACACACGCACGCACTCACACACACGCATTGATGTGTGACGGGAAAGGCGCCGACCGAAACCTCGCTCCCCAAGCCCTTCAAGATGCTGTGTCTGGGCGAGAAAAACAATTTATCCACGCAGACGACATGCCAGCAGGCCCAAACCAGCACCCTCGTGATATGCAAAAACCGTGGCATGTAGAGCTTCGAAGGGACCTGCCGGGACACACAAGTAGAAATAACACCCGCGAATATCGCCAAGCTGATATGTTTGCCGGGAACCTCTCTGGTCCTTCAAATTGAAGATGTCACGCGAAAGGAAGACCTGGACGCCGTAATGAGGGCTAAAAATTATATTAGACAATCTGGGGTTTTTCACAATCTTTCGAAAATTCGTTTATATAGGCATAATTTCAGTTTTCGCCCTGTTTGCACGAAGCAATCACCGCCGCGGCCAAGAATGCTGGACAAGCGTGATGCTCCAACTACGTCGATAGAAACAAAATAGTTCAAGGCTGTATTCTCAGAGCACTTCAAGCACTTCCAGCTATGCCTCCTCGATTGTAAAATTTCCCGAGATGCAACAAAAAGGCTTTGTGAGCCCGACCGCAGGTCTTATTGGCTGCAGATCTGTGGCAAAGATAAGACGCCCGCAAGGGTTCTTAGCGCGAAATATCGAACGTACTTAGCCATTTCTTTTCACGTGTATCCGCGGCGAATTCTCGCAAGAGCGCGCCTTCTGCAACACTTGACCGTGAGGTTGTCCCCTTCGTTGCAGCGGCTTCCCGCAGAAGATAACGCACATGGAGTGAAGGTGCTCTGCTACGTCGTCTCAATTCAAGATGCACATGCGAAGAACAAAGGCGTCACGCGCCGAGAGTCGACAGCGTGGACGATTGCACTGGTCGAGAGGGAGATTTATCGCGCCCGGCGCTGACAGCACAACGGATCGGTCGTGTGATGCTGCTCAAGATAGCGTGAACAGCGTCAAAATGAATCGCTCACGCTAGATATTGCGTGGTCGTTTAACGTCGCATTCATCAAACGCGAGCATGTTCGCAATTACGTCGAAACAATGCTCTTGTCTTCAAAGTCTAGAGGAAAGTTATAGATTACCAGCAATTGCAATTAACGCGGTAGCTGTGGAGTGTTACGCACGATCCTAATGGTGGCGGGGTTAATTATGCGAGTTTTCGAAACAGCGCCGCCAACAACAGCGCGAAGCGGTTGGAAGCGCTGTGACGGAGGTGGAACAACAAAAATCACGCAGAAACTCAGCTGAGAGTTAACTAATTCATGCTCACGCATTTACTTGTAATCGCCTGCTGCTTGTCCTCGTATGCTGATGTGTATCACGTAAGCGAGGAGCACTGCGAAAGCATTGCTGAAACAGATAAGCACGGTTACAACCGTGCTGCTCAGGGAGCAGCCAACACCATTAAGTATGTACAGTGTTTTATTCAGTAGCAATCATCGCCCCTTTCGCCGTCGTCTTTCGAAGGCACAGCCGCGTCGGGCAAATCCTCTTGTACCGCGTCCACCCCTGGCAGATTCCAATTCTTCGTCAGCTGGTCCGGTGGCCATCTACGCGGGTAGCTTGTGAATGGATGGCTTGACAGATTCATCGTCATTGTCTTTGGCGCGGCGAACCCGTGGTGCACCAGTTCCTGCACAACGACGACGGCGAAGGCGCAGCTTGCGCTGCTGGTTCAAAGCTGGTGAAAGAAAAAATTGGGCCTGTCTCCCCGCGAGGGGGACTCGAGTAAATGCGTCGCATAGGCGGTGGGTGTATTGCGTTAACGTTTAGTGTTTGGGGAGTTGGTGGTAGTGAATGCGTTGTATCAGCAGCTTCTTGACGTAGTTTGAATGAGTCAAGGATATAAGGCGCGTTCGTAGCCTCCCATTCTGTGTCGGCTTTGTGGCGCAGTGGGTAGAGCACCATGTACATTGCGTTCCGCCCGCAGGGTCGAGGGATCGAAACCAGGCGCCGGATAGTATTTTTTTTTTATATAGTGTAGGGGGAGGGGTGCGGACTACGACTACGGACGTCAACGCGGGTGACATCGTGAGTTACTGAAATGCTCTGCATTTAAAAGCAGAGCTGGCGCCCCTCTCCCTTGGTTGTAGACCAAGCTTTTGTATCATCTTCCGCAGCAGCCGCCCACTAGGTCCACTGCAGGGCGAAAGCCTCTCCCATCGACCTCGAACCGCTCCTGTCCCGCGCTGCTCGAGTTCATTCTTTGCCTCCGAATTTACTTATTTCGTCCCTCTATCGCGCAATTGGCCTTCCTCTTTTCCTAGACCCGGCTCTTCAACCAGCAGCGCAAACTCGGCGCCGGAAGCGCGAGATTGCCAGTGCTTGCCACTCGAGGCACGAGCGCGCGTGCAATGGGAAAAGATCACGCCACATATCCCACCACGAACGCTGGCAGAGTGTTTCCCATTCGCCAGCTGGTGCGGTGGCCGTCTCCATGTGTGCGTTGTGAAGGGGTGGCTTGATTGATTCGCCGTTATCGTCTTCGGCGCGCGGACCCGTGGTGCGCCGGTCGCCGCGAGGCACGCGCTCACGTGCGCTCGGGTTTCTGACTCTGCCGGACGGATTTGTGTCAGCTTAAACAGCTGTGCTGCTGAAACGTGTTTCATCAGAAAATGATACCAGGAGGCGATAGCTCCATCCAAGTTCAGTGCGCGCTCGTGCCTACCGCGTCTACTGCGCAGAGGCGCTAGTGTCTGTCTTGTCTTGAAACTGAGCTATTGCTCGGCAAACGCGGTTCAACGGGAAATTTTTTTTGGCATTATCATTTTCTCACGAACTCGCTATTGAACGCGAAGCGGCCAACGGGAATTGAGAGCACGTCAATGGTTACGTGTTTCGTGGAGTCCTTTTCTGCAGACGCCAGCCGGGTGCGAGCTTTCTCCAGCCTCGCCAACTAACTCTTTCGCGCAGAAAAAAGAAACGAGTTCGTCATAAGTGACGTGCCGCACGGCGGGAGGTGGACAAAGCGCCCTTGCAACGGTGCGCTAATATGCGCCGGCATGACACCGGGCGCATATGCGCCCGCGTTCGGGAAAGCAAAGGTAGAAAAAAAGTAAAGCGGGAACGCCATGTCAAAAAACAATCAAATAATAAAAAAAGAACCGCTGAGGGGAAAAGGAAAAGCCAGTAATCGGAGGAAGAAGCAAAAAAGGTTCGCTGAAAGGCGAGGGCGAACGATGGCGTTTGGAATGTAATTGTTCAGCTAGGTTATTAAAGTGAAGGGGGACCTTGTCCCACAAAGGAACCACGGCGGGTGAAAGAGCGCCAACTCGGGCAAGAACGGCAACGCAACGCCCGAAAAGAGAGAGTGCGAGAGGGACGAAAGGGCGACGGGTCTTGGCGCGGCGGAGCCAGACGAAGGAAGCCCGCACCTACGCGCCGAGCGCATGACCGGGTCGAGCGAGTCGACGGGGCGAACTTGCCAGCCGGCAACCATAGCTGTCTCCGCATTCGAACCAGATGCCAAAAGCTTGACCGCCGGTCTCACCCGCTTACCTTCCGTCCCCCATTTTTTTTACGGACAGTCACACACAGCGGCACGGGCTCTCACACTTGGCCGAAGTCGCAACGGTCTCTCGACCACGACACTCGGCTGCTCCCGCTTCCGTTCCTGTTTTACACCTCCTCCGCGAGGGCAAACCGACCTCCTTGCCGTTAAGGTATTCCAGGCTGCTGCGGGAAGCCGGCTTGGCTACACCGTAGGTTTTCTGAAGCCTGCTCTCACTATTGTTTTTCTTTTTTTCATTCGGTCGCTCTTGTCCGGCACTTAGCCCTGTCGTCCGGTTCCGTGGCAGGTCTTTTTTTGCGGCCTAAACGAGACACGTGTACAAGTCCCGTCGCCCGGCACAGCCCTCGCCTTCCTTCCAACCTTTAGTTCTTGTGCTTTAGTTTTTCTTGTTAGCGTTTTGCCTTCTCGTTGGCGTCTGTCGCAAATTTCCCGGATGGTTACCCCACGCTGCATTCATCGTCCAAGGTTTAGAACAAGGAGCTGTGCAGAAGGGCGTCGTTGAGCAATTTGTAGTTGCTCGGGTTTACAATGACTTATTCCGAAAAAGGCAGTAGAGAATGAATTCTGTTGAAAGATGGATTCGCCTTATTCCTTGAGCCTTGTATTCAGCATTTTTTCCCGCGTGAAAGAACCAAATAACTTTGCCGCCCCACTCACCTTGCGGTGCGGTGTCCAGCCGCGTTCATCGAAGAACCAGGAGGTTGCTACTGTAGATGGATTAGCTCTAACTCTTCATGAGGTTTTTTTGGGCCTGTTTCAGGACGCGTTTGTCGCATGGCACGGTTTAGTACGCGCTGTTCGTCTGCTCCTAGCGGGTGCGCGATGATGCCATTGTGATCAGTGGGTCCGTCTTTCAGAGCTAGTTTAGTGTCTTGTTCATGTAAACTGAGGACTTGTTTTTAAAGGGCTTTTTAATTCTGGCTTGAACAATTTTTCGAATGGTGACTCAGTTTTGTTTGCATTTATTTATGTTCTATTCGAGTTTTATTTGCATTCCTGTTTTATCGGCGCTTCCACGTGCTCTTTTGTTATCCCCAGGATACGCCTCGACGCATTCTGGCAAACAAAAAAATCTTTTGTTTGCTTCGGTTTCACGAAGAGGATTCCCTGGGATGTAAAAGTCTACTGCGTGCCATGAGAGAGAGAGAGAGAGAGAGAGAGAGAGAGAGAGAGAGAGAGAGAGAGAGAGAGAGAGAGAGAGAGAGAGAGAGAGAGAGAGAGAGAGAGAGAGAGAGAGAGAGAGAGAGAGAGAGAGAGAGAGAGAGAGAGAGAGAGAGAGAGAGAGACTTCATTGATGCCCGAACTGTGTTTTCGAGGGAAGACGTCTTGAACGATCTCTCTCGACCGTCAGCAAGTATTTCTTGTATTCTTGCGGCAGCTTCGGCCACCAGGACTTCTGTGAGTTGTGGCCAAGGAGGTTATACAACCTCCTTGGTTGTGGCTCCCGTGTGCAGATGAGCCGAACAACTTCCCATAGTCCTGTGGTCGTAATATCGTATCTTTTACGTGTATTGGCGTCTGCATTGGTATTATTGTCGGTTGTATTCTATGGAATCGGGGCATGACTACATTATGTGATGTAGGTCTGCTCTGTGGTTTCACAGAGTGCAGAGGTTATAATAAAGATATGAATAGTAAAAGTGAGAGAAACAGGACTTGCAAAAGTGTTTGTCAGCAACCTCCGCCACGCGACTGCCTTTTTTATTTTTGATATTTCAAAAAATATTTGTTGGAGATTGCTAAACATACAGTGTACACATTAAGGCAGTTTTCACATACCAAGTCTGATGTTATTGTCATCAGCATATTGTGCCTAGCGAATTTAAACATGGGTTTTTCTTTCTGTGAATAGGTGTAAATACCTCCATCCGAGTAGCCTGAATGTGGCTGATACAGTCCAGGCAAGGTGCCCACTTAAACCCTTCATTGTTCTCGCCCGCACAAGCTTAGAGACCTAGAAAAGTAAACTCATGCAATAAAGCGCCCACTATTAAACCTCTAATTAGTATAGATCACCTTAAATAGTGATTCTGGAGCGGCGTCCTGAAATGGATTTAGGACTGTAAAATCATTGTTCATAGGAATTTGCCGGGGCGCAAGGGATAGCATGGTTCAAGAAGTAAAACAATAGGTTTGCAGCCGTTGCAATAAGTACCAAGCCTTATTCTGTTGGCGTGGTAACATATTCAGTGTGGCCTCGTTAAGGGGAAAAAAACAGACTTGCGCAGCTGACAGGATTCGAACCTGTGCGGGGAGACCCCAATGGATTTCGAGTCCATCGCCTTAACCGCTCGGCCACGGCTGCCACGTTGTGCGATTAAAATGTATTAAATTATATACAGGTCACGGTGCTGAGAGTACAAAGCAAAACGGGTCACTTGAAATGACGCGAGAAAAAGCAGGGACAACAGCTTCCGTTAGTATACGGGTGGCAATGATACACACCGAAGCAGAACCGAATACCAATCAGGCCTAAATAATTTTGGTCATGGTAGCCTTTTAGCTTAACTGTCACTTGACTAAGTGCGACTCGAAAGATAGAATCGGCTCAGGGCTTCTGCCAAACATGCGCGTTTTTCATAAATTGTGTAGGGCCATCATGATCGGCCATGACTGCGGACACTCGGTGTGCAGCTGCTTCATGCTAAAAATGAGCGTTCCTGGATCTAACTTTTCCAGAAACGTTTTCATTGAATTTTCAAATGGACCGGACATTTTAACACGTGCTCTATGCGGTTTAATAAAAGTTCTCGATTTTCCCTGATCAGGCAGTATATTCTTTTAAACCACTTAAAACATGTAACATCAGTTGTTCTGTGCTTCGCAGACTACTTCCACAGTCTTGCGCACATATACCAATGTTAAAGAGAGAGAGAGAGAGAGAGAGAGAGAGAGAGAGAGAGAGAGAGAGAGAGAGAGAGAGAGAGAGAGAGAGAGAGAGAGAGAGAGAGAGAGAATAGTCTTTAATGATACTGGTGAGGTTGGCCTGGCCAAGGCGCCTAGCTTGCTACACCAGATGTAAAAAAAAAAACGTTGAAGAGATGATGATAATGACTGTGATGAAGATGACGCGCTCATTAAGAGAGTCCTGTTTAAAGAGTCTGATCAAGTCATGTGCTTCGCAGGAAAGACAGTAGAGCTTTTGTCGCTCGAGATGCTCGTTTAGAGTTCGTCCAAGGGCCTAGCACGTCACTTAGAGTTAGGCCTCTAGACAGCGGAAGACCCAAGGACACTAAAAGGGACGTTCTAGCGGCTCTATACGGCGTACACTCACATAGCACGTGGTTCAAGTCCTCGCACACGTCACAAAGAGTGCACAAGGGGGAAGCGGCCTGTTTCGTCCTGAATCGAAAGTAATTGGTGTAGGCGACATTTAGCTGCACACGGTGAAGAACCGCTTCGTCATGCTTGGAAAGTCCTTCAGGCATCCTAAAGGTCCCGTGCGGGTCTATGGAGTGAAGCGGCGCGTAATTATGCGGTGCAACAGCCCACATAGATCGCTGAAATCTCCAGGCAGCCTTGGACGCAAGGGCAGAAGCATCTTTTTTGGAGAACGGTATCGGTATCACTGGCCCGTTCAGATCACGCGCTATCGATGTTAAAACGTTTAACAAACTGTGCTATGCTGACAACGTTAACAAAGCATGGTTCGCACTGTTCAAGCTGCAATGGTGCGAACTACTTCAATCGTAGTGAGCTATTGCTAGAGCAACGTTGCATATATTGTGACTGTTGATAACTTGTCGATAGTAATACAGCCATCGCGCGTAAAACCAAAAAAATCAACATGTAGAGAACCGGGCAACCATGAATATGGAAACCGTGGAAACCAGGGAACCTGCTAGAGGAAATGGATGACAAGAAGAACTAACTATATATCTAAATAGACAGCACAAGACTGCTGTCAACCCACTCATCGGCACAATGCTGTTGTGTTAATTCTAGAGGTGCCGGTAGGCAGTGCCGTAGATAAAAAAAATTTTCCGGCGGAGGGTGGTGGTGGTGGTTATGAGCTATCAGAAGGCGTAAGTTTGGCCAAAAGGAACACCAGCACTTGCTGACTCGCTACTTCGAAATCATCTCGGAGATGGGGGGGAGAAGGGGCGGGGAAGGGGGAGGTCAAACCTCGAACCCTTCCCTGGTTGTAGTTCAAAGGGGAGTGTGGGTTTGCAGTTCTTCAGTTACCCCAATAGCGGGATGCTTGTGCTATTCAGAGAAGTTAGCCGAATTAAATCTAGACCATGCGCTGCACTGCTCGTTGTAAGCCGTCCTTTATTTCTAGCTGTGAAATTATGGCTTGTTCTTCCAGTGGTTTGGGATGAAAGTTTCGGAATCAAAATTGGATGTTCTGAAGGTTCTGCACATTGCGTATTTAGGGCATCGCAGTGTGAGATGATGAAGACGGGCCGCGGAAGATCGTCTGCCGTGACACGTTTTGGGTTGCTTTACGAGCGATACCATTTTCGGTTCGTTTCCGCGGAATATATGGCATTGGTGAAAAATATGTCAACAAACATTTTCCGTGCTTTATAAGGTCTGTAAGTTATTATTTTGCCAAATGGTTAATTGGCCTCCGAACGGCATAGACGCAGGGGAGGGGAGTCAGCGCAGTGAGGCAGATGTCGGTCCTCCTGTTTAGGTCCTGATTCCCCGTTCAGTGGTTCCATGTCCTATAGTTCAGTGTTTTCGAAGGCTTATTTAAAAGGGTTTCGTATGAGGGCTTATTCCCTTCATACAGAACAATTGAATGACCAACAAATAAAAAAAAAGAACATATTGACAGACAAGTCTAAGGAAACCCCAATGAATGTGAAAGAGAAATGACGAAAGGGATCTGCATGATTGTTTCTTCAGAAGGTCCGTAAGTGTACAAAATCAACCAGGAACGGTCATCGAGTTGATGGAGATGGATTATCGTAGATGGTGCCCAACCGTGTGCTGCCTTCCCTAGCTTTACAATAAGCGCGGGAAATTCAATAACCTTGGCTATCTGTACGGTGAGGGACATCTCTTGCAAACATGTGCCGGCACAAATCTAGCGACGCCTCTGTGAGTCAACGCGGGATATCCTTCTAGTTAATCAGTATGGTATTTGATTCAAACCCCGATACTCTCGTGCCCCCTCTGGTTAGGAGGGGGTACGCGCACGCACAGTGACGCAAAACGTTGAAGACGGATTGCCAAGAACACAGGAGAGGTCCGGTGCCGTCCCGTTTAGTGCGGACCCCACGCGGAGAGGACAGTGCGACAAACCGGGCGCTTTACCAGCGCCCCAGCGAGCTGGGCACGATTCGTTCCGCTCGTTTGAGACGAAAACGCCGGCTCGTGTTGGGGCAACGGCGCGCGTGTGCTCCAGTGCTATAGCGACGTGAACTTGCGTGCCGGACCCGGTCGTTTCGCGACTAAGTAGCCGTCCACGCGTGATCTCCATTTGTGTAATCCGAGCACGGCTTGTGCGCAGCTTAGTCGCTTTCTCCCTACTGACTCTCGCTGCCGGGGCGGCCGAAGTACTGGCACTGCGCACGTGTCACTCGGCGTGGCTTCTTGGTTTTGCGCCCGAGCGCCTATGCGACTCATTACGAAAGACTGCCGTTCGAGCTGAGTGACCAACCCATAGCGACCAGACGGCCGGCTGGCTGGCCATTCCGCCGTTGTTTTCTTCATCTGTTTCAAGAACACCCGGCGGACGCTGGGCAACGGTCTCGTTTCCTTCACCCTTTAGCGTTGCGAGGAACATTTTGTGTGCGTTTTTTATTGTCGACTTAATTTTCGTGTCTCTGGAGCGAGTCCTCTGTCTGGAACTAGAAGGGTAACGATACAGGTATGGGTTCCTTTAGCGCAAACCCGTGCTTTCTCTTCCTGCTTGTTTTCTTCTGTGATAACTCCGCCTAAACTGGACAGAACTGTGCAACATCCGGGCGTTTTGGCGTGCCCTCCACGTGCATGCATAACTCAAATAGTAGCCCGTTTTTCAAGTTTTTGCGAATTGCGTTTGTTGGTCGCAGTGTGTATGCTACGCGAAGGTTAAGCGGCCCGCGAACGGACTCCGAGTGCTTCAAAAGGCATATCTGTCTTCTGCAAGGAAACTGACCACAGTCGCCGGTCGCATTGACGACGGAAGGAAGACCTGTGGAAACGTTTCTTCGTCCGTCTTAGAAACGTGTGCGTGTATCCGCTCGTTTCGTTCGTAATTTCCGCGATGTAGTTAGACAACGCGGCGTGCTTCTGCTGCGTTTAATTTTGGTCATTGACCTTGGGCATGAATTGCCCCGAGAAACAACTCCCTTATCTTCAAGATTCTACGCGTACATCTTCATGATGTTTGTGTGTGTGTGAAGCACATTTCGCACATGTCTGCAAAATAAATCGTTTTTGGCAGTTTTCAAGGCCTGAGGATGAAACCCAGTCAAGCTACGTGAGACGCGAGAGTCATTACTGCCACACTTTTTTCTAATAATATAGAGTATAACTGCGGGATGTTATCCACTCTCTAAACATTAGTAAAAAAAGCCATCATAGCTCACCGATTTCGATATCACTGCGCAAAACAGCCGTATTTGCTGTTAATGATTGCTCGCGTTCCCAAACACAACACGTATGATTGGAGAAAAGTGACATGAACCTTGCTAGAAGGCTCATCTGCTTAGGCCAACACCACGCATGCGCAGACGGCATATGCCCACGTGCGGGACTGTTCAATGATGAGTAGAGTCTATGCACCAGGAGCTTTGTACTCCAACTTTTTTCTTTGCTATCTACCTGGCTTCCTTGTTCTCTCCTTGGAACGTTAATCTCATCTGCCTTTCAGGATTGCGACGACTGTTTATCTGCCTTTCAGGATCGCGACGACTTTTGTTCATTTCTTATGTGCTTCTTGATTGATTGTAGGGTTTAACGCGCCGACGCAACGCAGGCGATGAGGCGCGCCGTAGTGGAGGGCTCCGGATTAATTTTGACCACCTGGGGATCTTTATCGTGCGCCGAAATCTCGTACACACGGGCGTTTTTGCTTTTCGCCTCCATCAGAAAAGCGGCCGCCGCGGCCGGGAATCGAACCCGCGACCTCGTGCTCAGCAGCGCAACGCCTTAGCCACTGAGCCACCGCGGCGGGTCTTATGTGCTTCTTAATCCTGCAGCACAACTATCTTCTAGTTTTCTTTCGCCGTATTCTGCTTCTCCTTCAGTTCTAGAATAACCCGTGTGCCATTGGTATAAACAGGGGAATCAAAAGTGCGCGCAGAAAAAGACATTACTTTCTTCTTCCCTGCTTTAAAAAAAAATATTAGTTACCCGATAACCGATTTTGTCGCAATGGAGCTATGTCACCGCAATAGATTAGAGAGGCTTGCAGTGTGGAAGCATAGTGGTTTCGGTGGGTCGTCGATATAGATTGCTAAACACTCTGCGGAAAATGTATTGGGCAGAAAGGTCAGATCCCCGAAGGGGGCTCCATACAGTTCTCGGGCTGTTCATCAAGGCTTGACTTAAAGAGTAACGAAGAAAAGTGATTGAGCGACATTGTCCAATTGCAGTGAGGACTTAGTCCTGCACCGGAAGGACTGACCACGATAATCATCGTCATCACTACGCACCACAAGGGGGTTCACAATACGCATGCTGATTTAATGACCTCAAATATGCTCCGTGAGGTTTTACCACATTTTGCTAAATAGCGTTTTTTAAGACACACTTATTAACTCGTAAATTCAAAGCAAATTCTCGACACAAAAATCAAATAATAAAAATGTCTAAACTGCGGTAGTAATTCTGCTGGGTGGTAATTTTCGAGGTGAAACATGGCAGCTGTTTCGGAGCTGCAGAGACAAAATATTTTCATTTGTAAGTAAATTACTATTTACTAATTTGCGAGTAAATTACTTTACTCTATAACCACAAATTAGACCCCGGCATGTCAAATCGCCGAGTACAAAGTAAAATCTAGCAACAACATGCGCTGCGAAAGCTTCGTTACGAGGAACAATTTGTGCCAAAACATGTGACCAGGTACGTCTATTAGCCGTGCTGATCCGCACGAATTATCCTGAGACTTGCTAACAATGTTCATTACTCTATTATGAGCTGAAAATTGCTTGCGATGCTTATCGGCACTCAACAAACGTATCGGAATAACGCCTTAATGAAAGCTTGAAGAACGATTCTCCATGCGACCCGTGTACGCGTCTCAATTGTTACCGAGTGCGAGAACGTGAAAGTGAAACATGATAAAGAAAGGCGAAGCCATAAATCATTTCTCGCCGCAAGTGCGGCAAGCTGATAATGTGTGGAGAATGAAATTACGCCCCGCCGACATACAAAGCACTTGCTCAGACAGTTATGATAAATGATACCTGGTGCCTGCGTGGTTGATCGTCCACGGCGTGACGGGAATTATGTAAGAGTAAATGGCCTGTGATTGGATATACGTTTTCGAGTTAGGTAAGCGGGGATCGAACCGGCATCATGTTTGTTCAATAACGGGGTTTATTCGAGTTTGAGCAGAGTTTGAAAAATCTCCAATCCAGCATGGTAATTGTTTCTCACTTGGCGCCATCTTTAGAGAAAATTTTATAACGGCATTTCTTTTTACCCATAAGGTGGGCAAAGGTTACAATTCTACGGGGCATAGATAAAAGTAAACTTTCTCAGAGAATAACTTGTAAAGCACTTACTTCCACTAAACCGTGTATAAATAGCATAAGGAAACACTGTGTTTACAGTCATAATATATTTAATGGCAGCAATACTTGTGCCCCAGACGGAAATCTGTTATTACCATCTCTATAACACCACTGCTGCAATTGTGATGACAGTGTTGCTGTATTTGGCGATGTTTTGCTCAAACCTAACTTTTTTTTTTCTTATAAAGGAACCGACTTCTAAACATTTGCAAGATTATTCTTTAATTTCTTTTTCGGTATCTCAGCTATGCCTTTTTGCCTTTCTAATTCGACTCTGTTAGCGTTAGCCACGACAGGATAAGTGGGTGATGGTGTGTCAGTCAAGTGTAAGGCTGAAAACGTTGTTGACAATGATGAACAGGTGCTTGATGTAAATCCAAAATGGTTCGCCTTTCGGACCGGTTCTCCCTTGCCTGAAAGAAGGTTTATTGCTATGTGACAGCATTATGCAATGGAAGGACCCACACTGTGATGAATTAACGAGCCGGTTAATTGGGAGCCGTCACTTTTGGCGATGTATCAGTTCCGGACTATCTATTACCCGTTACCTGTTGGTGTTCACGCAGTAAACATTCAGTTTGACACATTAATTTAACCTCTACTCGCCTGATGTGAAGCAGATTGCAACCTAGTAAAAAATAATTCATTCTTGTTCCATCATCTCTGAGTCCTGGCATCGGTGAACCCTATGCACATAAAGTTTTCACGTCACCGATTAGTCTTACGATTGACAAAAAAAAAACTAAAAAAAAAGCTTCAGCTTCAACCAGACTCCGGGCCACCGGACAAAAATATCCCAACCCTCAAAGAAAGTTTTCGTGAAGTAGCTAAACGGTTTAGACCAATATTTGCTGGAATTGAACGACTGAAACTACAGTAAATAGTCATCATATGACTCAGACCTCGGCCGGCGGTAAATGATAGATAATTAATTAAATGATAGTTAAGTGATAGAAAAAAAGAGGAATATTTCCGCGTTTACTTTAAATAGAGAAATGCTTGTAAACCCTCAGAATCCCGAACCCACATCAAATAGGCTTTCCATGCGTATAAATTGCTTCAATCAGTTCCACGCACCGAAGGTGATAAAGTTTGTTTCCAAGCTACAATGATAAAATTAATTACTACGATGCTTAATTAAAATTAATTACAACGCCAAATGCTTTTTTTAATTGCGGTCAAAGGCCCCTTTTCCGTAAATATACCTTGGTAACAAACACATACCCGCCCACGCACGCACGTGAGTACGCGTGCAGAGAGAGAAAGGGAGAGAGAGAAGGAAAAGCCGTCAGTATAGAAAGCCAAGGGAAGCATACGGGAATGGTATGGCTGTTTTTTAATTAATGTCATGATTACAGAAGTTAGCCTTCTTTATTTTATATTCGGGAAGAAAGTGGGGAAAAACACGCGTGCAGGATGGGAACCAAACCCTGCTTTCGGTCCCCAGGGTATAATATACACACACACGGGGGCTTACAGGAGTCAAAGCATATTTGCATTCAGCATGGCGTACCGCAACTACAACGGAAGAGAATCGCTTGGCTGGCTTCTTACAAGCGCGACCCCACTCAAACGTAACCAGCCGGGTCGGCTCTCGCTCCCACCAGCGCGGCCCCGGCAGCCGCATGAACGGAAGCCGCGATTTCGCTCGAGCAGCTGACAGCAGCCCCGTCACACCTCGCTCGACCGGCCGTAGATGATGCGATAATTTATATGCGAGAGGCGTCGGAAGGGTGCGCGATAACGCCGGCCCCGACGTGTTCTACAGACCGCTTCGCGCTTAGCGTGTGGCGATTAGTTCTTTTGTTTAGCGTCAACTACGGCTGCGCCAGGCTCTGCTTACGGCTTCTTCTTGTTTGTGTTTGTTCGTTTGCTTCGCGTAGTCTTTCTTTCTCTTCCTTGATCGGCAGTGCTTGGCTGGCCATGACGCCAGCTCAGAGAGGCCCAGTTCTTGGGCGAATTCCCAGTGACCAAATGACGAGAGTTTCATTGTTCCGGAACTGTGACAAGTTCAGTTCGGCGTACATTTCTTGGCGGAAGATGTGTGACGGTTCAGAGAGTCTGCCCAACAGCCGGCGCTAAACAAGCGTGTGCGTAGCAGATGAGAAACTCCACTCGCCTTGGTGGCCATTGTGCGCTCCAAAACGCGGCGTCTGAATGTTTCGCAAGATACACGTCGGGTGAATCGAGGGTATACAGCACGTGAATTATATTGACCAATTCGGTCATTGTGCGCGCTTAGCCTATTGTGATTCACTTTCAGTCAGCAAATTCGGCGTTGTGCTCGTCACGGAAACGGCGAGCCTGTCAGGCAGACCGTATGCACAGAAGAAACACCCGGGCTGCGTTACAGCGCCTAGCATCTTGCGCCCGGTTGAAATTTCTCGCGGGACGGCGTTCTCACATTTCATGCCATAATAATCCGCGGATTTCACGCAAACGTGTCTCTGTACCACAGGTAATCAAAACATTGTGTCCCTTGGCACCTTTTACTAACGGCTACGAGTGCAACACATAGTAATAAAAAATAGCACCATTACAATGCTTGCTAATATAAATATGAGCCTCAGGAGGTGGCCTTTGTTTGGCATCGCCTCTCTGGCGCCGCATTTTTTCCTCCACTTTTCGTTCTCTACTCTTTTTGGTATCGTTTATTTTAAGCCGATTTCAGCTCCCACAGAGAGTTTGACCTTGAAAAAAAAAAAAACACTTCCGGAAAAACAGTTCTGATAAACTAAACGTGTATACAAGATGAGAAGTGGGGAAACTGCTGCCATCTGTGATGCTAATAATAAAAGGTGTGTTCGCATTTGAGAAAAATAATACTGAATTATGGAGCTGTGCAGAGATCTTCCTGTTACGAATAGATGTTAAAAAAGAACTGAAATCGCATTATTTTGCCACACAAACGCGTTTAGTTTACGGGAACCAGCACGCGCCGACCAGTTCGTCGAGCTCGCCTCTGAAAACTGAGCAGCGCGCGATCTCAATAAAGGCGGTCGCGCGTTCGCTACTTAGCGCTGCGGAGATTTTATCGACACTATATTTAGTACTTTTTGAAATCCAGGCACACGTTATAATAAAGCGCACAAAGAGGGCAGACATCGAACCTTGTGCACATAAATCGTGTATGTGTATGAGCTGTGGGAAACAGGTGTCCAAAAGACAGAATATTTTCAGGGCCACATGATCGCGGATGGCTGCGTTGGTCACTTTTCATCTCGTACCACTCGCCAACGTCGAAGAAATGTCACGGGCCCTAGACGAGGTGACGCGGTTCTACCTCAGCGTCTGCCATCGGTGGGGACGAGGGTACCATGGTCGCGCCTGACTTACCGGAGACCCCGATCGTGGCTTCACTGACAGCACAACGTGGCGTGCACAGTCCCGGCGACATCGCAGTTGCTACTCCGGCGAGATGGTTTCCTTTTCCTTTCGCGTCCTGGAAGCGCCGCCAAGCCTACGAAGCCCGGTTTATATGTACACTTAAACAGGCACGATGCTGCAGCACTTTTTCGTGAGAAAAGGCGAAACAAAACGGGTCCCTGATCAGAAAGCATGGGCCAGTAGTTAGGGACGATGGCAGAAAGTAGGCGGCATTGCACGCTAGGTGGTGTCGACTGGGGTCTCCTGTAAATGCGCGCCTCCGGGACGTTTCGCTTCCAAAGGCGAACGAGCGACCCAGACGAAGCAGAGGCACGCACGTGTGTTACGTGCGCGACAGCCTTTAAGCGCAACCGCAAGCCTGCAGGCCGGATGCGATCAGCCTCGTCCTCTTGACAATAGATCTGCATACGATTCTCGGTCAGCGAGCGGAGGTGCCCCGTTCTCGTTGCCTGGACGGGCCGATGCGACAACAGGGCCAGTTCGCTCGCACAACCCGGAGAATAGAGAGCTGTTTATGTGCAGGCAACCGCGGTGTCTCGTTGGCATCGAACTTTGACGTGCGCGCAAATGGTCGGCCGTTGATGAAGAGAAAAAGATCTAAAGAAGCAAAACGAAAAATAAAAAAAATTCGGTCTGAAAACTGCGCCAACGAGGGTCAGACAGAAACGAAGAGAGTGAGAAAAAAAAAAAAGAACGAAGAGGGGAGCAAAGAAAAGCCACGTGTGAAACCGAGACAACGCGAAATGGTTTCGGCTGTAGCAGACATCCTTGTTCGGACAGGCCGGACACGTGTCATTGGGCTCACGCGGTAACTCTCCCGTTCAACCTCCTCAATTTCGTGGACCGTTTCTAGAGCTTTCTTTTGTCGGGTCGGGAGGAATGACTGTTCGTCCCGCATGGAAGCGGACGGCGCCGCTACCGCAAGAACTGGCCGCCGAGAGAGCGGTAGTCCGTCCCTGGCGAGAGTCGTCCCTCGGACTCCGGCACTTCTCGATTGTTGTGAAACGAGCGTGAAGCCAGTTCCTCGTACGTACCTACCGCCCCGTCCGCCAGCTGAGGACGCGCCACCAAGAAACAGCGGCCGCAACAAAGGGGGGCTGAGTATCTGTCGAATAATAACAACGAATCTGGAATACAAGCATCCGGGGAGTGACAATGTGTAGCTCCACTGTTTCACACTGTCGCTAAATTTTATCCGCCACCCTCTTTTTTTTTTTTTCAGTTTACGATGACAGAAAAAAGAAAAAAGACTTGTTGTCTTAAAGGAATTTTTTGTTTTCCTTCCGTTATAAACCGCTGAACACATAGTAATTACGTAAGAATGTAGACCCGCTTCCTTTCCAAACCGATTTCTTTATGTTGACAAGTCTTCCGTGGGAAACACAACTGAAAAATAAACACAATGGCGGGAGAAATGAGATCAGGAAACGTCGGGTGAACGCAAACGGGAGGAATTGCAGAGTGGGTGGCAGTGGCCTTGAGGAGTTGTTCAGAGTGTCTGATCAGTTTTGTACGCTGTATTGCCACGGGAGTAGAAGCAGGGTGAAGCACATGATTAGATAAAAGGAAGGGATAAGCCAATTCGCCCTAAATAAAGAGATTCTTTTTTCGCGCAACATTATCAACAGGTGATGGTCTGATTGCGAAAATGTGTTGTTCGCTACAGCGTTTACAAAAATATATATAACATTTTGCTTGGTGCTGCGGGTATGTTTCAGCTCAATAGCGTTTGCTTGCCAAGGCTTTCCACTGCCCAATGCAGAAAGATGAGTTTGACCTCCAACGTGATCTAAACTAACTGATCCACGTGGCCAAAAAATGCGTTCGCCAGGGCGCGGCCTTTTGCTGATGGGCAGCACCCGAGCGGTGAAAACTTTATTCACCATACAGCGCTTTCGTCGAGAGCACAACATCATGGGTACGAAAAAAAACAGCGACGTTTACGTAATTCGCAAGAACGAACGGCCGCGGTAGCGTCAGTTCTTAATCATTGTCTTCTACCTACGATTAGGTGTTATAATGGTGATGGTCGCCCGTGCCGGGATCGCTTTGAAGGGCGTCAACCTCATCATCAATGACGTTTTTTCAACAACTTGTTTTTATTGATGTATGAACAATCTTGCATTTTTAAACAAGAAAATGCGTCGGGTGCGATGCGGAAATATAAAGACAGATTTAATCCTTGATTGATTGATTGATTGATTGATTGATTGATTGATTGATTGATTGATTGATTGATTGATTGATTGATTGATTGATTGATTGATTGTAGGGTTTAACGCGAACGCAACGCCGACGATGAGGCGCGCTGTAGTGAAGGGCTCATGATTAATTTTGACCACCTGGGGTTGCTTAACGTGCGCCAGCCAAGACCTAATTCTTGCTTGCGACATTGCACGGGGTGTGCTGCTTCACACATGCATCGGTGAATGGGAGGTTCTTCAAGTTTTAGGCAGCGTAATTATCACAAGAAGAGCCCTCAATGGCGTGACGTTCGTGGGGTGGGAAGTAATGTCGTAATTGCGCCCTATATAACCGCCTTCTCACGCACTCCAGATCACGGCGTTACGTACTCAGGAGTGAAACAACGTGCGACGAGCAATCTGGAGTAGGCGGGATGCACGTGCCCGTAATGAACGGAAAGGTGGGCGATTGAGCGACGTGAACGGGCCACGACCCAAAGGCAGACAATGTAACGACCCCCCTCTTCCTTCCACTTCTCTCCTTTCGACACAAAACGTCCTTCCCCGCCCCCGACGGAAACAATTGCTCGTTGCCTTCGTGTTTGCGCGCACCACAGAATGGTGATCTCCGGCCGCGGAGCTGGACCTGTACAAATGGGATAAGATAACGTCAGCAGTGCATAATGCGCCATTGTTTATCGAAAGCGAGATTTGTTTCTCTTTTCCCACAAAACCAGATCTAACGTCTTGATACTGATTTCTTTGGACGGACAACGCTATCAAGACAGTTTGGGTTCGAAACCCTCGCCGAAGAAATAATTTAGCGGTCGTTTGAAGGGACCCTGCAATACTTTTCTTAACGTCTTCAAAATGATAAATGCTTTCAGAACGTAGTCAACAAGCACGTCCAGTATTTAGAATCGAGGGTCACGAAACACCTCAGCCAAAAATTAATGTTTGCCCACCAGGTAACTTAGAAACTTGCTCAAAATATTTTCTCTTTCCCGGTCAAAGCATTCTTCAAGCGCTCAGATTACGTCATTACATCAATGCAGGAGCTATTGATCGGCTTCCTTTCAGTTGCAGGAATAAACGCTATCGATAGCCATTTTAGAAAAAAAAAGTCACAAAAGCAAAGCCGAAACGCAAGGCGGATCTGATGCGACGAGCGAATCACGCGGTGCCGCTTTGTGCTGGCGGTAAGGGTGAAAGCGTTTATCGGAAGTGTTGCAGAGTCCCTTTAAGTGCTTATTGAGTAAGCATTCTTTTCTGAGTGCCCCGCAGCAGCGACGGCGTAGCGCACATTTACACAAAAATGCATAATTGGCACCATTTACGCATTTGTACAGTCGGTAAAACGCTTGTCTATAACAGCGACTTCAACTTCAACCAGCTACATCCGAAAACTGCCGAAACATACTCGTTCCAAACATGTCGGAGGCAAAAGCGAAGGGCTAAGACTTTAGAATTCCGCAGTACTTTTATTCAAATCCCGCACCGGCGGGGCAGGATAGGGCTGAGAGTACGAAAGCTGTGTTATAGACAAGCCTTTTACCGGCTGTACGTTACTATAGTGCAAATAGGATGATTGATTTAAAGAAGTGACAAAGTTAAAAGAACCTATAAAGAATTGTAAAAATGAACTAACAAAATTAAAAAAAAATGTCTGTCTAATAGAGTGCCGAAGGTTTTTCAACGCATTGCCTATATAGTGGCCATTGTTTATTTATAGGGAGCACTTTTAAGTAGGCAACTCCCAATATTAAGTTTCCGTGTAGAACAGGTATTATACACATCCACAGTTTGAGGCCCACCCCCCCCCCCCCCCCACCCCCCTTCCCCCTGAGAATAATTTAGTAGTTTGAGCGTAAGCATTCCGTGCCGAGTGCCCCACCGCATCAATTCTGTAACATCCGGTATCTGCAAAAAAACATAATTGGCGAAGTTAACAGATTTCATCGTTACAATAGTGTAAATGTAGATTACTGGTCGAAAAAAAGAGACTCACAATAAGGTTAAGCGGGTGAGAACGCATTAGTAAATAATTCTAAAATTTCTGCACACTGTTACGGGATACAGTAATTTAAGAAAATCAAAAGATGTGTTGTTTTTAGCAGCGGTGCTGTTTGAGACGAGCAATATCTGTCCGTGGCACCAAGAAACCCCAAACACTGAGGGAAAGAGGCGAAGAGGCAAGGAGTCCATGAGCCGGTGATGTGAGTGCGCGCCTAAAAAAAAAAGGCAGTTGGGGAGGTGTCAGGAATCGAACCCGAGTCCTATTCGCCGTGCAACCGGTAACCTAAGCACTCGGCCGAGCATTCCTTGAACGTTCCGAGCATGCTCGCACCTGTTCTTTGGACGAGCCTCCTCCGCCTACACCTCCTACACCTGTGGACTCGCGTGTTTTTACTCTAATATCCTCGGGTTGCGTGCAAACATGTTTGACCGTTAACGGCCGTTGTGTTGGGCGTGTTGAGGTGGAGCTCGAATGCTGTTATAGTGTCAGAGCTAGTACTCCTGTTGGAATCTTCCTTGCAACCATATTTGCTGCGACGTCGTTATGCTCTTCGTGCCGTCATAAGCTGGCTCCTTGTCGTCGAAACGGAGGCAACCGGTGCAGAAGATGCTCAGCAGTTCCGCTTTCTCGACGCGGGTCGTCAGCGCCAGGTTGCGACTTTGGCTGGCAGTGTCGGGATAAACTCCGCCGATTTTACCACTGTGTCGAGGCTGAATGTTTTGACTTCTCTCCTCGAAGTTTCGCCAGGCTAATGACAATAGCTGGAAGAACTTGTGTCTTCTGCGTGGGTTAATCGGTCAAGAATTCATGCGCAGTCGGAGGAGCAGTACTTTTCACGACCATGGATGTGAAAGTGTAAAAAAAAAATCTTAGTTGGAACAAAACAGTTGCGCTTGGAGGCTTGCGCGAAATAAAGAAGCCGAGGCTACACAGGCTGTTTATTTGTTTAAAGTACATTACAGGCTCTGACAGGGCATTGAGCAAGGAGGATTACATAAGAAAAATGTGAAATGTGAAAACGTGAAAAGACTTTATGAAGGCAGAGAAAGGGAGCACAATCCACGAAAAAAGATGTCAGAAATTGGCCGTAACTACATCTCTAGAGAAACGCAAAGTACAGAGCAATAAAAAATGTAGCCCGCTCACACTAACGCGTAAGACATAGCGAATCTGCACGCAACCTTCCCGACGATCACGAAGGTTTAAGTCCGATTGCAGCCGATTTGCCTCTTCTTCGCTGCCGTAACTACTTTTACTCCATCAGTGTCGCCATAAGTGGGAACTTCCTTCATTTGTTGGAAGTGATAATCATCGGACATCACCTTGGAGGTGTGTATTCTATTACGTGGCTGTCTCGTTCCGAGCAAGTGTTGCCACGATTACGGTGAGGCACGTACACACGTGCGCTAGGCATTTTCTTGGTTTTGTCAACTGCCAGGCGGTCGCCGCGAGGCCGGCGCTCACGCGCGCGCTCTCGGCAATTGCTTGGCATTCTTAACTGCGGACACGAAAAATTACAATGTGCTAAACAGCTTCGTTGTTGAAAAATGCATAATTGGAGAAGTTCACACACTTCATCGTTATGGTAGCGTAAGCGTACATTACTGGTCCAAAAAAAAAAAAAAACAGCCAGTTGAGGCCACGACCGGTTGCGGCTGATGATGACGAGCTGTCGGAATGCATTGAATCAATCAACGAAAGGAAGCGAGCAGAATTTAAGTCCGCAGAAACTGAAAGCCAGGGGCGTAGAGGGCGAGAGAGAGAGAAAAAAACTGGGGCGTAGAAAAAGCCAATACAACTTGAGCGAGAAAAAGAAACGCCAACAGCAGGAAAGAAAGCAGGAACAGGAAATTGAGTTGAGACGTATTGAGATCAAAATGTCACCCACTAAAGTTCACGTGACAGATCCACGCTGTCTGGGACGGGTGAAAGGCTTGCGCTCAGAATGCAGATATTATGCGGGCCTACAAGGCTGGAGAAGGCATTGGTCTCCTTCCCGTCAATTCGAGCGAAAGTGCAAGAAGGCCCAGTTTGCCCGTGAACTGTGGCCCCAGCGTTCCGAGACACTTTCGTCAGGTGAGGCGTCAAGCGTGCGGGCGCACCTGCTAAAAGTCATTGCGGAGCACCACGATAGTGTCGAATCCTTGTAAGTACCGGCGGTTAGTAGGGGCATTTTGCGGAAGTTTGAAAAAGAAAATCCACCCGGACTTTATTTACAAGCTTGTGGCTTAGATAGATGAATGGCTCCAGGAAGCGAATGTTTTCGCTGAGCAAAAGAGACGTATCCCTCTTTTGGGCTGATACATTTTCCCGCCGACTACCTGCCTTAAAACATAAAATGCTGAGTGAAGGACCGCCAAGACGTTAATTTTGTAGCCAAAGCAGCTGAATTCGCCGAAGAGGTCGTCGTACGCGGGTGATAGAGGCAAGAGAAACGTATAATTTTGTAGCCAAAGCAGCTGAATTCGCCGAAGAGGTCGTCGTACGCGGGTGATAGAGGCAAGAGAAACGTAGAGAGATTTCATGCACAAATATTTCAGTCGTCGACGCTGGCAGGCCGTGGCCGAGAGGAGAAGCCTTTCAAGATGGGGGTAGCACGCGTGACAGTGAACCCCAGTAGAGCGAACCTGACAAAGATATAACACGGAGGTACAGCTCCTAAAGAAATTGTGTTAGGTGCGAGAACCGCCCCTGTGCTTCAACTAACTGCAGAAAACCAGAATAATTCGCCGTAAGCAGCAAAAACGTGAGGCTGGCTTTTTACGAGGTGGACAGCAGTAATGAGAGCATGCAGCTAATAAAGCATTACGTGCGCGATCTCGTAATTAATGGCAAACCTTGCCGAGTGCTCCGCAATTAGATGGTGACTGTTAACGTTGTTTACCGTAGGTGTGCCGAGCAACAGCAGTTTGCGGGGCAGTTTGTGTGGTTAAAGCAAGCCATACAGTTGCACAGCGTGTAGTTTCCAACTGCTCAGATTAGCATCAATATTTTCTTTGGAATACTGGAAACAGGGGCCACTGGCCAACAGGGGCCTTTTGGGCAACCTCCTTTTAACAGCGGAGCTGCTTAAGCATTAGATCCGCCGTGGAGCGTTACCAGAAAATTACCGCATCGGCGCAGTGGGGATGGTGAAAATACTAGGCCAAGAAGAGTGGGGGAAAGTGGCGAGGAGGCAAGGAGCCCTCGAGCAGTGTTGGGAGTGCGCACCAGGATAAATATTGCTTCCAATCCACGCTGTGAAGGTGGTTGGAGTGCAAAGCTGTAAACGACCACCACAATGATTATCCATGCAGCGTCACTTTAATTCGCACACGTGGCTCTACAGAGACTGAAACCAGAGACTCTGCCAGCCGTTACCTGGGATTTGCCGTGGCGGCGTACCGAACGCAGTAGCGTCAGTAGCGTCGGAAGAAAGAAAACGGAGAGGAGCGTCTTTTGAAGCGTCAGGAGGAGGGCGGCCCGCTCGGCTAAGGCGTCATCTCTCTCACTGCGTCCCCTCACTCTTGTTTTATGTGTCGCATTCAAAAAGCTTCCTCCCCTCGTCAGGCCAGGCGCTGAATACAAACCACCAAACCACCGTTTGTCTCCCCGTCTCCGCGTGTGGGTGTAGCTTAGTCGGCAAGCAGACGGGCTCTCGCTCCGCTTTTTTTTTTGGGCCCAGGTTCGATGCCTGGCAATGCCAATAGTTTTAGTGTAGCCTGTGTGTAGCCAGTAGTAGCCTGGGATGTTTGGTTGCGTATCCAGTAGCCTAGAAGCTTTCTGATGACGCGGACACGAAAATTTTCTTGGCTGGTTAGATGTATACGTATGTTTTGCAGTGAAAACGCTTCCCGTGGTCGGAATCTAACCTGGGTCGTTCGCGTTATGAAATAGGCTTCTATGCGATGACGTTCGTGGCGTGACCTCTCGCGTGCTGTTATCCTCGGCAGTTCACGAGCGTTCGCGCATGAAGTGGTGAGCACAGACGCCGAGTTTGCGAAGCCGTTTGCCGCGGGTTATAGCGCGTGCTAACGCGGGAGATATGTGGAAGACTGCGGACAAAACGATCCGGGCCTGCCAGCCATGGACAACTTTCAGGGGCTAGTCCAGAAATCCATGTTAGGTGCAACAGTCGGGTCTCCTAGGAAGGGAGAGGGGTCGCCAGCTCTGCTGTTTCTCCAGCCTTGCACCACAATTGCAAGCTGCGGCACTTTTTTTTTTTAGTTTTGGGATAGGTGAGATCATCTGCTGCATGCGAACGGCCTCGTTTTCCTGGGAAGAGATAGTTGCGGTGCCGACGGTTTTGGAGACTGGCGCACGTCGTATCGAAGAAATTCATTAAAAGCGCAGTATGCTCCAGAAATGAGGGGGCTAACGACAAGGTTGGGTCGGAAATCGTCGGGTCCGCCTCCCCGCACGCTCAAGTAACCACAGAAGGGCAGCAGAAGTCCACTCAGCTGGAAGACCATTCGTCAGGGCTTTTGGTTAGGCGTTCAGAGGCTCGTAAGTTCGTGGCAAAATCAACCGTTGGAAAAGCAGAGGGTCTGTGAAAAGCTGAGGATGCGGCTCTCGAGAGAAAGCATGGTGTATCGCCAGAACGGGTCGAGTCCACTCCTCCCCCTCCCCCCGGGACAGATAACTGACGACAAGCAGCAGGATTCAGCTGACGTCAAACACATTTTGGCAGAGCTTTTCACTGAGCCTACATCGTAAAAGTGGCAGCAATTACTACTCCGGCGTAGAGCAGCTCGGAGTACCGAACAGCGAAGAAACAGCCGATTGCAAAGTATTCAGTACGATATGACAGATGATGTTGCTTAAGAGACTGCGACGATTGGGGATACTTTACCGCAAGTATCTAGACCAGGCATTCAAAAAGTTCCAGCCATGGTTGTGCCACAACCCCACCGTCAGGAGTTGTTGCAATATAATAGCGCTAACCAGTCTTTAGTGCACCTAGCTGGGTGAGTGGGAAACAAAAGACTGCATATTACAAAGGTACTGTTGCCGATGTAAAGAACTTTGCGCGTACTTGTGACGTACCTATGTTGGAGAGTGGGAACGCCAAAGCGATAATCCCCGAAGCTAACGATACACGAAGAGGGGATGTACAGCGCCTCCAAGTAAGATTGCGCGTCTTGTGTGGGTGATGCCGAAGCCTGCACGTTCCTTTACGGGACAAATCTTTGTCACAAAGACTGATCACTGCCCTCCACAGATTTTAAGGTGGTCTGGACTGATCCTTAGACATCCACGACATGCCTCACGGTCTAGTGTCAGCTTGGGTACGTTGCACACTATAATTGGAACTTTCAACTTCCTAAACTTTCGATTCGTTTGCCTTGTTTGTTTTCTTCCCCCCCCCCTCTCTCTCTCTTTCTCTCTTTATTGTCCGCGTTTTTCTTGCGCCTTAAAACGTTTGACCATAAAGTTTGAGCTTGCAATTTTTTTATTTCGGCTTTGGAGGAAGTCATCGACACGCAACGAAATGATACAGCAATTATATCTTCACGTTCCTGCCAAGCAAAAGTAATTGCCATCGTCTAACTAACTGTGTCAAGTGCTGAAAAAAAAGCATTTGTCGAGACAAGGTAGGGTATGGCAGAGTTAAAAACCTACGTTTAGCAGCTATGGTCCAACTGCCTGTCGGTCGAGCGTAGATTGAACGTTGAGTGTTCTGTTCTCCAGCTATTCGTCTTACCGCACACAGCCGACAGGTCGCGTTAAGGTCCACCGAAAGGCATCCATCAACAACTTCCTGAAAGCGACTAGCCTTGTACTATTGGCAATCGTACAGAGGTTTCTCAGACAGTCGTTGAAATGGCCGGACTGTTCCTGTCTGTACACGTTAAGTGTTGATAGAAAGTACGTTTAGGCACGTGTAAATGCATCGGATAAAGGGCAGTCATCGTTCAAGGAACATAAAGGTCCACCAGAATGAATGGTCTGGTCCTGTCAACTGGCCCTTTTGAAACGCTAAGGAGGCTGAAAAAGCGCGGTTGCCACTCGTCAGCGCCGGCCATTCACCGCGCCCCATTACCTCAAGGAGGAATTACAGCGACTGCCGGACAAAGCGGGAGGTCGCCGGGTTTACCGGTCCCTTGCCAGCAAGTGAGGCGTCTAAGACCTGCCGGTAAGCGGGCTGTCACTACCTGAACAGCCGTAATACCTGACTGACTGACTGAAATTCCCTTGCCGTTTGGTATAATTGTCATTTTGGAGCCCCACCCCGAATCAATGGTGAGATCGCCAATGTGGGACGTATATAGCGCTCGTTCGATTAGCACCAGCGTGTTTGTGTGGACGTGTGCTTCATCTTATTAACACATGCCGAACTTTTTGGCTACGTGCAGTTCTTACTTGCTCGTTTGAGGTTGGCCGGGTGTAGAGTGAACAAAGTCAAATGGGTTACATGCCAGTGACCCTGATATTGACAAGGTCGGCCTGAGAGTGACGGTAATGCGGTTTTGCTGGCGATTGCCCGCTGTGAACTGCCTTTCGCAACTGGGCTATTTGTAGAGCCTGCAGTCACATCCTGATCGTTCCTCCTTCGACATTGAGTGATCGAGTTCTTTTCTACATATATAAAGAGTACGGGCGGTCGGGTGGAGTATAAAAGAAAATTGCTGCTGTCAGAGGAGGAAGTATGACAACATAATTAAGACCGGAACATTCTAGGCTCATGTCGGTAAATGGCGCGTTCTGGGCTTCCGCTGATCAAGACACAATAATTACGGATGAAAGTTTGTTGCCCTAAGCATTTTTTTTGTGTACGTTATCGACAGTTCTATGCGTTAGATATTTGAGTTATTTTCAGTCTACCGCTTATTTCAGTTTGTGGACTGTAAATAGGCTTTTGTGGACGCAGGTTCCCTTAATTTTAGTGCACGATTTGGAAAAAAATTACACTGTTGTAACGATAATTTAGGAGTTAGTTCTCCAGATAGTGAATTTTGCAAGGTTTCGGTGGGAAGTGCTGCTTAAACTGCACAAGTTTGGTTCATTCAAAAGATTGCCTCGTTAGAATCATACTGACACCACTTTTAACGCAAACTTCGCTCGAATAAGCTATATAATTTGGAAAAAAGGGAATGGCCATGCGACCCAATAGCTCATGTCCCACAACAGAACCTATGATGTCATACCAGCCAGCTCTGCGATTGGCAGAGGCCGGCAAAAGCAAAGCAAATTAGGCAGAGCTTATAAGCTTGCCGAAGGAGCTATTTTTGCGACTAAATTTATGGCAAATTGTTTTTAAAACCGTAAGAAGGGTGGGCCAAATAGTGGAAGTTACGAAAGCATACGTAAACATAGAAGTACCGATGCGTACTGCTGTTGGTACTGCGCACACTATGCTTGGTTTAGCTGCACAAGACTGAGGGGCTTTGGGGTTGTCTCAGACGACACTGGCCGATTGATGCAAGCAACGGTGTCTTACGTGACCGTATTTGTCCAGCAAGCACCATGTTTCACGAAACGATTATTTTCCCCCTGGACAAAAACAAGCCAGGTTTAATTACGGTCAAAAACAAACAAAAGGCAGAAAAGGGCTTGCCGTGGTGTGGTGGTGCCATCTAAGTTTAATAACGGTAAACAAGGGTTTGCGATAGGCTGCACAGCGGTCGGTTCCTGTGATGTCATTGCAGACCACGAAAACACATGATTTAGCGGGAAAATCAAACTTTTAACTTAATTTCTCAGTGAATAAAACATCGTTTGCATCCGCACAAGCGCTGGAGGCACTATAGCCGGTATTCAATGGCGTGGAATGCGTGCAGGCAACCATGCGAGTGCGCTGCCATATCTGTGGCCAAGCGTCCGTTGCCAAGGCGACGTTGTGCGCACGGCCCCCAGATCAGGCACCCCTCTTCTCCTCCATGCCTCCATGGCGTCGAGGCAAGCCGCGGGCCGCGACGTGACCTTGTGTTTCCGTGCAAGACGTGTGCGAGTGATTCGATAGTCAGTTGTACCGCGATAGCGTTGGTTACGCGAAAAGTCATGATTCCGCTCATGAGTGTGACAACCTTATCTGCAATTCAGCCCCAGCCTCCTCGCACACCTACGAGCGAGTGCAAGTCGGTCGTGGCACAAAGGTTGCAACGTGAGCGCAGTGGTCCGTTTGACAGTATTAACTGCATCATTTCCGAACTGTAGCCCACTGAACGCGAAGTAATGCCTCGACGCCAAGTGCTGTTGAGTGCAGCACAGTACGCGCGAAATCGGTGTACGCGTGAACCATTTCTTCAAAGAAATTATTCGTTTTTTGTACTCAACCATGTATTAGAGGGCACTTACCAGACATAAAGTCGTGGATGCGGTGCGGGTGCAATTGCGTCGACATCTGCGGCGGCAGCCAACTGCAACGTCGGACTTTTGCTGCTTATGCGCGCCGTTCGCAGCCGCGGTTTTATCCTCCGTGGATTCAAAGTGCTCGAGGGTAGGTAGAGCGGCACCACTTAATGTAAGTGCGATTAATATTATATCTATTGACGCCACTACCCATAATTGGGCTGAAACGCAGCAGACGATGTAGTACGCTGCTGTTTTTTTTTTTTTCTCTTCGAGATGCAGGCTCAAAGCGCATGCGCTGGCATGCACGGTGGCCACCGACATGGCGGTTTTCAGTGTTCCCAGGCGGAGAAATCGCGCGCTAAACATTTCATTGAATACCGCCTATAAAACACGAAATCTTTCGAATGAAACAATCTCGAATTTTGTTTTCATGGCCCCTTTAAAGCTTCTAAGTGTTTTGCGTTTTGGGGAATAGCCTCCTTTTCTGACCGCGTCGGTGGCGTTGTTTATACCTGACTAAACACTAGTGGCTCGTCCTCATTTTGAACTTTGACAGTCATGGCTTGCGCCTATTGTGGTACACAGAACCCTGACTCTTGAGAATAGAGACGACTGAGGGTCTAATAAAATGACACTCTGTCCTGGTAAGCTTGATGCCACTGCTTGAAAGCATGTGTGCAGAGCCGACCTTGGAAGAAAACTATTTATTCGTAGAGCAACTATGCGATCTCTGCTGTATGATTGCTTGTTCAGGCAGGAAGAAATTCAAGGGGAATCCATCTCCGAATAGTGTCGATGTGTTGCGATCAGCGTTCTTCCGTTTTCTGGCTGATTCGCGTTCAACTTAATTCCCTGCAGCTGAACTTTGATGTAGGTGAATTTCAGCTAAGGTATGCAGACAGATAAGAAAACCAGTCTTGTCGCAGCTCCACCGTATTCATATCAGTCCAGGTAAGCATGTGTTGCTGTGTCCTACTGACTGGTTTAATGGTAATAAGATTTCTTTAAAATTACCCGTGTCGCCGTTCAGCGACGAGTTGTGATGTAGTTCGGTGCTGTTCTGTCACCGCTAGTTATCTTCGCTTACAGTTCTTTCTCCCGTTTTGTATCGTGGCCTATTCATGCGGCAAGGTAATAGTTTGGAATTGGTCGATGGCTTGATACGCGTCTCTATCATATGCGATATGACTAACCAGAATGGGAGCTGAGTCAAATATCGCGTTCTAATCACTGTTGAACGTTTTAAACTGGGCCATATAATCACGGAATGTCTTAATTCTTATATCAGGAGACAGGTGCAAAAGAATGAAAACCACGAACTTCACTTATCTACCCGCGCCGAGGCCTGAAATGACTATTCCTGCTTTGGTCTTGCACCATGCTACAGTATAAAACCCACAAATGATAGAAATTTTAGATGCGATTGCATCTCATTCACTCGCCTTGTCCCTGCATTCGGCGTCGGCGTTGTTGTCGGCGTCCGCCCCTCCCCCATTCTCCTCGCCGCGTGAGCTGCGCTCTCCGCCGTTCACCCCCTCTCCCCTCTGATAGCGAACACTGTCTCGCGAGGGGCATTGGATTGGATTCGAATGGATTGGCTTGGCTTGGCTTGGCTTGGCTTAAATTGGATTGGATTGGATTTGGATTGGATTGAATTAAAGTGGATTGTGTTGGATTGTGCTGCGTCATAGCCGCGGCAGACGCACTGGCGCCGGCGCGTCCCCTCACCGTTATGCGCACTATAAAACGCGGTGCCTGCGCCGCTCCGCTCCATCGTTCCAGCGCCGTTCCTCCGCTGTCCAACGCTGCAACGTGAACCCCCTATGCGTCGCATCTTACACAGGGGTTCCCGCGAGGGGAGGTGGGAGATTTTTTTTCTATTTGCTTGACTTGCTGCTTGTTTGAGATTTCACAGGCTCGTCATGAATTAAATTACTTATGGACGGTTAGATTGGTAAGTAAGCTAAATATTTAAGTCATTTTAATGGCCGTCGTTACTAAGACCCCTAAAATTATGGCATCAGAGCAAAACTTCAGAACTCTGTGAAGGCGTTCCTGTAAAGCCAGTGGTTAGCAAGAAGCACTGCAGGCCACTTTGGGAAGACCAAAATAATGCTGTAGGTGTTCGTCCGGGACCGATCCTGTCCCCTCTACTATTCAACGTCTTCATGACACCTCTACTATGGAAACTATCGGGATCGGATCATCTGCAATTCTCATACTGCGCTGACAAAATTATGAATCGGATAGATAGGGGGATACAGAGATATCAACTGAACATTCTACAAGGCCTCAACATTGCCGTAAAGCACCTTTACAGGGGCCATGAAGACAAAATGCAAGTTTGTTTTATTCGAAATATTTGGTGTTTTATAGCGCCCCCAGAGCTCGTACAGTAGCAAACGATGCGTCATTCACTCAGAGACTAAACAATTTAATGCAAAATTTTAATTCTCTCGCTAAATCGTGTGTTTCGTGACGTCAGAGATGACGTATCTACAGTAGGAACTTGACACGATTGTTAGTACGGTGACTAGGGTTGCAGCAAACGGCCAAACGTGTTTTGTTGCCTCGTTTACCGTTCGTCCTCAGAGATGGCGCCACGATACTGCTCAAGAGCGCTGTCGGCCCTCACTTTGTTTTCAAGCGGAGTTGTACCAGGCTAATTTTTGTTGCGGTTGATAGTAATCGTTTCGTAAAACAATGGGTATGATCGACAAACAGAGTCATAGAAGACAATGTCGCATATGCGAGTTGGCCCGTGTAAGCTCAACGTGCCGGACGACCGTGCAGCTATGACCGCCATAGTGCGCACAGTTCACACTGGTGCTTCTATGTTTACCTGTGCGTTCGTAACTTCCATTGTTTACCACACTATCCGTACTGCTATAAAAAGAATATGCCTTAAATTTAGGCGCAAACAGTTCGTTTGCAAGCCTGCAAGCCCTGCCTAGCTTGCGTTTGCCTTTGCCTGCCTCAGCCAATCGCACAACTGCCCATAATACGTCATAGGTTCTGTTGCGGGAAATTAGCTGGTGGGTCGCATGGCCATTCTCTTTTTTAACAGTGAAGCTGTTTAGCAAATCGTAATTGTTTGTGTCCACCGTAAAAATACCAAGAAATATCCGATCGCACACACGGGAGCGCGGGTTTCGCGGCGACAACCCGACAGTTAAAAAAAACAAAAAAATGCCTAGCACTCGTGTGTGCGTGCCACGAGACGGCCGCCCAGCGTCCCCTGAGCACGTTTGTGAAGCCAAGAATATCCACTTAGGGAGATTGCAACCCCTCCCCCCTTCGCCCGAACAGAAAAAAAAAACTCCAGCGTTCGCCGTAATCGTGGCAACACTTGCTCGGAACGAGAAAGACATGTAATAGCGTACGCTCCTCCAAAGAAATCTTCAATGATTATCACTTCCAAAAAATGAGAGAAGCTCCCATAACGGTCGTTGCGGCTGCGATGAAGGAGCAAAGCGGCTGCAATCGTGGACTTAAACCCTCCTGATGGTCGTGATGGTTGCGTAGAGCTCCGCTACCTTCATGTCTTACGCGTTAGCCTAAGCTTCCTTCATTTTTTGAACTACAAGAAGTTACGCATCACCGATTCCAACTAGCCAAAACCCGAACTCTCCTTTCGGGTTGCTCTTTTATTGTAGAGCTTATCTGAGTGAAGTTTGCGTTAAAAGTAGCATCAGTGTTATTATAACGAGGCAATCTACCGAATGTACCTAACTTGCGTTTTGTCTTGATGGCCCCATTAGGAAACAGGCGTTCCTCCTTTACCCGATGACACATTGTGGATCATGCTTGGCGAACGTACGAGCCTCCAACACAGCAGTACGGAGTGGACCCTCGCGGTCTGCATCTACCGAGATGGTAAACCGCGTACTCGGCCTGTACAGTTCCGAAGTGCCTGCAGCGGCGGGAACTGAACATTATTTAGCCCATCGCGGATTACTGCGGTGGAGCTGTATTACCCACTATTTGCTGGCTCATTGGTGTACAGATGCGCATGCGTAAGTGGATGCGATAACGATGTGAAAAACGTGAGAATACCATTGTATGTCCCATAGATCCGAGGGGCCTCAAGATTGGGAAACCCATATATCCGCGGCGCGTTTACTTGACGGGTGCATTTCCGGCCGTTCTCCTTCAGCGGAGACAAGCGGCTCGTAAGATCGGCAGCATTGTTTCCGAACAGGTTTCTCCCCGGGGGAATGCGATCGAAGGGAGTGTTGGCAGCTAGCTCAAGAGCGACTTTTTTTTTTTTTTCGTGGCTTGTATACTTCCTTTCTTCTTTTTCTCTCCGTGTTGCATTTTTCGCGCCCCTCAATCAGCCAAGTGAAACTAAAGCTGTCGCATGCGTGGCTACACACGGAGGCGTGTACGACAAGCGAGCGGACAGCCTTGGTTGTTCGCTGCCCACGAAAGGGAACAAAAACTGAGCAGAGGAAAACAAATATTTCGGAGATGGCGGAAACAGCTCGGTGATGGTGGTCACGATGACGAAGGCGTAAAGTGAAGGGAAACAAGAACAATCCCGTGGAAATCACATGTCTTCAAGTGTTAGACCACAGTCTGCGTGCCGCGAAAGAAGGCGAGGGACGCATGCAGGAAAGTATATAAGCAGAAAAAATGGGCTCAGTGGCGGGCAGGATGAGGTCCGGCCACGGAACCGACAATTTGCGCAAATGCTGGTGTGTAGCGTTCGCTTCAAATGCCCACACTGGGCGGGTGTGCTTACTGAATGCTGCGCACGCTTACTGAATGCTGAACCTTGAGGGCAGTCCGTGTATCGGCTATGGCGCGCGTTCCCCAAAGCGTTGCACGAAATAGACGTCGCTCTGTGATCAGAGTGTAAATATTTCCAGCTGCTGTTTTTAGAGCGCTAGCAGTACTAGTATCATTTCGCAAAAACCGGGCGGCGCCATTGTGGTTTTTATAGTTGTTGAAAGGTAAGAAAGAAGGTGGAACTCCACCCACATGCGCTATGCGGCTGCTCTGAGTCTCTCCGTGGTTGGGAAATATAGTTCCTTACAACGGGTCTTTTTATCCACTTGACTACGCACATCAAAGAACACGTTGTAATCACTAGATTGTCAATTAGCTTATGGACGTTCTATTACCCGGAAAGAATGACTGGAGCAACAAGAAAACAGCTATCTTCATTAAAAACCTCAGGGCGAGGAAGCTGCTAGAGATTTTGGACTACAGTTATACATAGTTGTCATGCAAAAGCGGGTATATAATGTCCACCCACTTGCTATGGAAACAACACAAGAATCCCACTTGTTTATCCTGCCTTTTTTTTTTTACAGACGATCGTCTTTCTTAGGCTACCCAAACAGAAAATTTTAGTCTCTGTGGTACTGAATGCAACCGCCGGTAAAAAAGAAAGAAAAACAGGCGAAACAATTCTTGAAAGGCTTTACAAACCAGAAGAATGGACGGAATGCTTCTTGTATGTCCACAGTGTTCAGCACAAAAAAACAAAACAAAAAGAAACACCACGCATATTTGAGGCAAACGTAAAAATACACTTTCGTTTAGTTGAACGATAGCAGATAAAAACCACGGTAAAACCTCTGCCGGAGAAAGTCGAGATAAAAGAAGACGTTGGATCGAGCTGCTCAAAGAAGGACATAAACGAAATGTCCCAACAGGGGGCGCGCGAGAAGTGCCAACGAGGAAAAATTGAACTGAGTATACCTCCATTGCATTAATAATTGGAGGAGGGAGAGAGGGAATGTACGAGCGCGAGGGGCGGGAGAGGAAGGGAGGGAGTAGAGGGCATGTAGTGGCAGTGCCGCAGAAGGCTATCGTCTTTGGACGACGGTTGCAGTGAAGCAAGCATATATGAGGCAAATTTTTTCTCACCTTTTCAGTTCCATACGTGTCTCTGAGAATGTCTCTCTTGTGTGCCTTTTCGATATCGCTGTCTGTGTTAGAAACAAAATGCCACATCTGGCTGTACCTGCCATACCGCGGCCTCACGGAGCAATCTGCAAAGCCGAAGCGAATCAGTAAGAAATGGTATATACCTTCCGTTGTTGTTTGGAGGATTTGACCGAGCTCCTAATAACGCGTGAAGCTCTACAAGGGTTTCCACGTGACCACAAAATAGGCCACACACGAGCTCACAACTGGACAAAGAGTCAGGTCACACCTGGCATCAACCACGCAAGCCCAAAATTGGATAGATGGTAGGTCCTCATTAAGAAAAGATGAGAAAAACATTTGCAACGTGTTACGGCTATCGTCGTTGAGGAAATGTGGCTAATAATATTTCGTCATATAGCTTGCGTCACAGCTCCGTTGTTTCCACATACAATCACGATAGCAATAGATACCGCCACGTTATCCTCAGCTCTATTTTGGTGGCGATGTTACGCATAAAAAAAGCTCGCTGCCAGTTCCTCAGTTTGAAATCACAACTCAGCAAGGCACGCATAAGATAAATGGCATTACGGGGCTGATTTTAACACATTCGCAACGCCAGTTGCCAGTATCCCTTGTGATTTTGCTAAGACTGGTGTACCCAGCAACTGACGCTGCAATGACTGCTGCCGCCAAGCGAGCGCCACCATATTGAGAGATGTCGACGATTAAAACGTCACGTTAGGGACGTCACACAAATGTTTAGGGGCGACTGCTTGAGAATGAGCACGAATTACTTTTAATGTTGGAAATTCCGATGCACTCGTCTTAAGCTGTCGCCGATGAAAGGGGCGCACAGCTAAAGTGAAAGTGCTTAGGAGTACAGAGTCGTCAAGAAACTGTAGGTAGGAAAAGAGTAAGTTGGGGGGAGGGTTAGTCAGGTGAATTCAGATGGTCAACACGAATCTGTCATGCGAAGGTAATCGCACCGCTACCTCCGACCACGGCGAATGAACCAGAATGATAGAGCGCCGATTTCAGGTAGAATACCAAACGTATAGATGTTTTGTGGTCGCGGGAGCTGACTGCTTCACTGCACTTTGAATAAAGGCCCTTTGTTACCGCCAATACACGCCGCAATGACGCTTTGCTAGCTGAATTGGATTTTAGAAAACTAGTTTCGGATGCCTGACGTGGAAGTGCTTGACGAAAGTTGGACGTGTGAGGAGACCACACGGATTAAAGCTTTTATTGAGTGCATGTTCTTCAAACGCGTAACAAAGAAGTTCTCGTAAGACCAGTAACCCCATGACTTAGGGGTACTCATGACCAATGTTTATTTTAAAAAGAAAGTGATAACTCAAAGGCATTTCCAGTGTATTCGCTCATTGCCTTCTCCACCAACATAACCAACCGGAAACTGAGCGACAGAGTAAGATATCCGTGTTTCCGTCTTTTCAGTCTTGTTTCTTTGTTGTGCGCTGTATGAAATTATGAATATTCCCCAACTTGCCCAGATCTAATTTCTAATTCTAGCAATTCCGATGTTAATTTCGATTATGGTAAAACGAATACATTCGAGAACATGGCAAACACCAAACAGTGACATTCTTTTACGAGCGCATCTACCATTTGCAGGAAGTGTACCACATATTTGTTGTCCCACGTGTTAACACGCTTTGACAGAGACAAACAACTCAGCACTTTACATAATTCGGTGTTTTGGTAATTAGAAAGCACACATAAAACGTTAAATGGAAGTAAATATTTTATTGAACAACAAATCAAACGCATATTTGTATATTTCATCAGTATGAAAGCCGGGAGCTTCTACAGTACCACACAGAAATAGAGTTTCTAATCTAACTGTAAATTATTTATAGATAATATTTATATCACTTAATAATTTAAAAGATTAAGTATGTGTAGATATCAAATAGACAGAATCGAAATTATTCGGGAATAAATTTTTCATTATGTACGCAATGTTGTACAAGTATGTTGGCCAACCCGTTTGCGCACTTCAATATGACACTCAGCGTTCCGGAAACTACATTATGCTGCAAATAAGTAGTTAAACATTCAACTTTATAATGTAACTGTTACCTCGAAAACGCCATCAAACATACATTTGTCGATTTACTTGTATCAAATGGCGGAACACCTGCAGAGCCAAACAAAAAACTTTACAATCCCTTCCTAAAAAAAATTGAGACAAGCGTGAACGCTTTCTTACATCAACACTGCGTCAAAAGTTTGTCAAAACCTCCGCTAAAAGTGCGTCCAACCTTCGATGAAAGTGGGTCCAATCTATCGCCCAACCTTTGAAGGCCCAATTAAATCTTAAACGATGAACGAACCCGTGCGACAATCTGTCGTTTACTAGGAAATCACATCTATAGATGCGCTTACCAAAGCCAACGTATCTGTATAAATTTAGATCATTTGTATACGAATTATCTAAATGTATACAGATACGTTGTTTATGAGATAAAGGCACGCTGTTGTACTTCTTGCCCATGATAGATTCGTCTGTTGTATTCTCTACAACCGTTCCCTTTTCGCAGTTTTCGAGTAATCATTTTGAACAATGGAATCCCGGTTTCACGCACGCTGTGTGTCCAGAGATTTTAACAGAGCTTTTCGGCCGACCAACCGGTCATTGGGAAATGCATTAGTTTGTTGACAGGACGCCGTCGGTCCGACTAAGGAAGCTTTCACGTTAAAAGCATGAGTGTCCAGTGGGTTCGTCGTAACATTGGTAGATGCAAAAACAGCTTTCTAGGAGAACATGCATCGCAGCGCAATTCTGCGATTAGAGCCCCTGCGTGAGCACGCAGTGTACTACAAATATTTGGTCCTGCCTGTCGGTACACTTTGTACTGCTTAGTGAACTGTTCAGTGCTTTCGAAAATATTTTAATGTTCTGACCAGGAAACACCCCATTTACAACTTTGCATGTTGCATGGTCACAAGAGGAGTGTATTAATCTATTTGTGCACTTAAATTCTAACTTCTGCCACTACTACGGTGATAACAGACTGTAAGGCACTGCTGTGGTTCTACAGTGATAAATCCGTGCCACCAACAAAGCGAATTCCACGAATGCCAGCGACGAGCATGCCATTTGATAAAAAAATTAACGCCGTCCCACTCAATGTGAAACCTGTCGGAAGTGCAGAGTAGTGATTCACCATAATGGGTGGTGACGCCGTTATCCGCTCACTGCTACCACCCATGGCTTTGCCGCCATGTCTCAGTCCTCTCTCGATATATATGCAATTCAAATTTCGCGTCTTCGCAGTGTACGCTCGCCCCCTGCCTGAAACTGCGCCAGCGGTAGTTTTGTTCTTTTTGTGCATGCTTTAATTTCGTATGCTGGAGCTATTTTGCGTCATTGTTGTTGTTGTTGTTGAAAACGTTTATTAAGAAAAGAGGGGAAGGGAGTTGGGTTAAAAAGTGGAGCACTGGGTGGCCATCCTATTCCGGTAGGCCGCGGGCTGTGGCTGCAGTCTTCGCCCGGAGAATCAGGGCTTCCTGTTCTTCGAGCTGGCTGCAGCGCAGCGCGCGCTCCCAATGCTCAGGAGAGGGGGAGAGGGGGGTAGGGAGGGGGGGATTGGACGGACATGTCCAAACTAGGTGGCTGGTGGTGTTGGGAGAGTTGCAGTATGGGCAGTTGAATGGGTAGAGGGTGGGGGAGACATAGTGAAGGCGAGTGTGATTGTGGTACGTCTGTGTTTGTAGGCGCCGCCATATGCGGGCGTCGGTGGTTGTGAGGGAGGGGTGTGGGGGGGGATAGAGTCGTCGGGAATTCCGGTAGTGGGCTAAGATGTCAGAGTACGTTGGGGGCAGGGGGTGGAGGGTTACGTCTTCGTGGGCCGGTACGTCGTTGGTCTCTCCTGGGAATTCCCGGTAAGTGAGTTCGCGGGCGGTGGCGTGTGCCACCTCGTTCCCAGGAAGAGATGTGTGGCCACGGATCCACACTATACGGGTCGTTGGGAGCGATGGTCGGCGTGCTAGGATGTTGGAACTGATGCGAGTGATGCGTCCCGTGGCGTAGCGGCGGCAAGCGAACTGGGAGTCGGTCAGCACTGTGATGTCCGATGAGGGTGCATTGGTGATGGCCAAAGCGATTGCAGCCTCCTCTGCTGTATCAATGGATGTGGTTGGTATTGTGGCAGAAGCTGTGATGATGTTGGTTGAGTGGATTACTGCTGTGGCATGGGCCGGGTATGTGCGGTATGGGGCTGCGTCAGTGTAGTAGGTATCGGGGTCAGCGCGGGGTGCATATGTTTGGGTAGTGGAAGGACATGAATGGCATCTCGGGCTGCTGTAGAAAGGCTGCAGAATGTTTCGGGGGTTGGAGCCGTAGGGTGGCCCAGGCGTTTAAGGAGGTGTCGTCCAGTAGCAGTGATTTGAAGTCTTTGAAGCTGGCTGGTAGTGTGGGCTTCAATCAGTTCCGACAGGGTATTGTGGAGCCCATTTCGAACGTGTATTTTTTTTTCTTGCGTGGCTAGAGCCTTTCTGCGCCATTTCGAACGCGCCATTTCTTTCTTGCGCGGCGGCTTTTTTCGCTTACTATCGTAAAAACCAACCCAACGAGCGTTCCAAACTAAATGAAAGCGGGGCTGCCGGTTATATACACAGATTTTGCCTGCAGTGTACTTGCAGTTTTCTTTGCGCTAAGCAAGTATGACAAGCGCCAGCGGTTCACGAGGTTCGAACGGTTATGACTATTTAAACCGCGTGGTTTTCGAAGCCTCAGCGTGACTACCTGATGACGGTACACAAGGGTCTACTTGGGTCCGTTATCTCGCTGCGCCGCCTGATTCCGGCAGTCGCTTGACATCGACCGTCAGCTAGCTACGACGACAAGGCGAGCCCATAAAGTGCTCCGCACTTAAAATCTGACCTGCGCTGTTGCATTGCGCAATGCAGAACGTCACGCTTACATTGCGCAGTGCCAGAGCGCAGATGACATTTATGAGTCAAATTGCATGCTCAACATCTTTATTCCCGAAAATTTTGTTGTGGACTGCATGGATTGGTCAATCTAGCGTATTGTAGTGAAGCTAAGGCCAAGTTCAGATTGTGGCCGCAAGTGTCGTAATATATTTAAATAATGACGTCATTCGACGTCTCAGCCAACCGAACTGCGTGAAACGCCGTTTTTTACGTGCGTAGCGCACGATATAGCTGTTGCGTCAGCAGTCTGAACATAGCCTAAGTTACGGGATTGTCTTAGAGTGTATCGTGAACAGGAATGTAATTTGTTTTCACCAATAAAACGAAACTGTCGCACTTCGTATCGCCGGCCCACTTATGATTTTAGTGGGGAAAAGTATCGGCTTGGTTCGTGCTGAAGTTCTAAATGCAGAACCCTATCTTTTTATACTTGAATTCCACCCGCCCGATAGAAATAATCAGAAACGGGAATGGGTTCAACACTGCCACCGCTTCATTATATTTCGCAATCGTATATATACTTTGAAATAAATATTCACCGCAAATAGCGAGTTCGAAGCATAACATGACAATTTTTACTGCAAAAGTTCACGTAGAAGGCCAGAATATCAAACGTTAAACTCGTTTATTTTATAAAAAGAAATATCTAGTGAAATGATAACCTTTTTTTACGTAATACCATACCGCCGTCATAGCAACAAGTGAAAGCAATAACGTGAATGCCACTTGCAAAATAAATCGAAAAATCATCTACACAGGTCGTCGTTATCGCTTAGTAAATACGGCAGCAGGCCACAAGCCTTTTTAATAGTCGGGCTTCTTAATTAGGTAGCGCCCAGTACCAGGCAAAAAAGTTTAAATTCCCCGCGATGGCGAAACGGATCGACGAGATTAGTAACGCTTTCCTGTAAAAGAAATCTGCAGAAATTTAGGGAATTGGCTTCTAATGCGTAGCCTTCTTACGCAGCTTCTATAGGGAATTAATTCTTTATAGCCAAATGAGTAGCGAAAGACGTGTGATTATTTTATTCTTTTTACGTTTTATTTTGTTTCTTTTCGACAATAATGTAAATTCCTACTTTACTTTACTTGCCTATGAGGCTACCAGAGCGGATTCCACGTAAGCTTGAAACCCTTTACCTCCGGTTGCGTTTCAACGCAGCGCTCACGAACTCTTACCGCCATCGCCTCGGTATAACTGCAAACCCCTATTGCGATAATTGTGGATTGCCCGAAACAGTAGAGCACGCCCTTCTAGAGTGTCCGGCATACATCCAAGAAAGAACTCACTTCGCAGAAAAGATTGAGTGCCTCAACAACGCATCTATATCTTTGAAAGGTCTCCTTGGACCCTGGCCCTCTCCATCGTCCCAGAGAAAAGTGTTGGTTGCTTCATTTGACTATTTACACGGAATCGGCCTCGCAGATACAATTTAGAACTTTACGTGTGAGATCGTGTGGACTTTTAAGTCACCACGCAAAGCTTCGTGTTCACTTTTTCTTTTAATATCTTCTTTTCCCCTCTTTCTTCTGCCCCACTTCTTTTAGGGCCTTTACTCCCTTCTACCCATCTCCGCAGAGTAGCATGCAGGCAGGAACATGCCGGCAAACCTCTCTGCTTTCATCTAATAAAGAGCTCTTTCTCTCTCTCTCTCCTTTACTTCACTAATTACGTTTTTTTCTCTAAGATGCAAGATCTACTGCAAAGCTGGTCGGTATGCGCGATTTTTTATTTGTATTTTTAACATTCGTTAGCGTACTTTCTTATTCTACGGTTTTTGGTGGGGATGTATAAGATGGACATTTTTTTATTTTGTCAGATCATTTTTGTGAAAATTTTATTTTTTCTATTTGTCTTATCTTTTTCGTTTTTGAATATTCTGTCCGACGTGTTATCTCTATTTAAGCTATTAAACGATTACAGGTGTTACCTCCGCCAAATGTACATTTTTGTCAAAATGCAGGGCGTTACGCGGTCAGTCATTCTCGCCATTTTTTATTTGTATTTATAGTTGTTTCGCGGACCTTTCTTATTTGTTGTTCAGTTTTGGGGCAGATGAATAAAATGTATATATTAGAAATTGTAAGATAATGTTTGTGAAACTTTTATCTTTTCTTTTTTTTTGCTTTTTCAGAATTCGCTTCTACAAATTATCTCCGTTTACGCCATTATAACGACTGCCGGTGTTACTTTCGCCAGGTCTGCATTTTTGTGGAAATGCAGGGTGTTACATGGTTTGCCATTCTGGCTGTTTTGTATTCTTATTTTGAACGTTTTTTGCCGACTTTTTTGTTTATCCGTGGTTTTTGGGGAAGATTATAAGATGCATATTTTTGATTTTGTTGGACCATTTATTTGAAAGTTTGTTTCCAATTTTTCGTATTTTTTGGTTTTCCAAAATGCTGTCACGTCCGTGTTACCTGTTACGTCCGCCAAATCTGCATTTTTGTGGGAATGCAGGACATTACACAGTTCGCCATTCTTGCCATTTTATATTCCTATTTGGAACGTTTCAAGCTGGACTTTTTGACGGTTCGTCGGTTTTGGGGGAAGATGTAGGATATGCACACTTTTGATTTTGTCAGATCGTTTTTGTGAATATTTAATTGTTTTATTTGTCTTGTTTCTTTTTTCAAAAATATTTTCGACCAACTATCTCCATTTACGCTATTACAACGATAATAGGTGGAACTTCCGCCAAATCTGCATTTTTGTGTAAATGCAGGGAGTTACACGGTCCTGGTTTTGGGGGTACTCGGCAAAGAATTCTACGCATTAAAAGCATGCTGTTGCTATCCCAGCCCCATGGACATTAAGCACACGCGGCACGTATCAACGAGGGGACGGCGATTGGGCGAAAATGGCTAAAGAAGTCTAGAAGATCATCATGCATCAATGAAAACAAATTCACAGGGCCTGTTTACGTTACCCCCACGACGACCTGAGTAGCGACGCTTGAAGACAAACACATCATTCACATTGTTTTATGTTCTATTTTTCGCATTCACGTCCACAGTCTACATACTTTTCGTCCAGCTCCGACGGGGCTATTTTACCATCAAACCTTATATTGACGTCGGCACAAATTCTCGTTGTGATGCAATTTTTTCTGCTTTAGTTAGCTTAATTAGCTTCGCTGCCTGTATGCTGGCTCGTCCGGCTACATTGTTCCGGTCCTTTCACCTGCGGTGTACTGCAGTAGACGGCCCGCTTGGTATTGCCAAAGTTAGCGCTGTGGAACTTGTCGTGCTAAGGAATCTGGACCAGTTATCGTTTAAAAACGTTGAAAGTGGACTCAACGAAAAAACATATGAGGCTTTCCCCTTAAGAGTGGCTGATTCAATTGTCACCAGCCTCCGATTTCGGAGCATAAGGCTGTATCCTCAAGAGGGTCATTAAACTTTTATTTAACATATGTTACAATATAGTTGTCACTAGTTATCTACAAGGTATATCGCAGGTATTGCCCATCTGACCACTTTAAAGACCTGAAAAAAAAAACGGCATTTGGAATGCCGTTGCAACCTCTACAGAACCTAATGCATCGAATGAAAAAAAAAGCAGTGGCTTAGCTCGGCTATACCAAAATATACGTAGCGTGAGCTAAGGTTCCGCTGGTTATTCTTAGCTTTCCTGGTTGTCTAGGATTAGCTTGATTATCATGCTTACTGCTGCTTCAATGATACACAAACGGTATACCCGTTATGTGACCCATGTATATTTATCAAGCGGCTCCAGTGCAGCGTCACCAATCGCCCCAGAGCTAAGCTAGTTGATGCGACCCACGAACCATCGGTTCCGCACCCGGTCACCCCTCGCGTAATCAACAAGTGGACCGGGCCGCCACGTGCCGCGCTTGCGCAGCACGGTGTTGCTGCGACGCACGATCCATCGGTTCCGCACCCGGTCACCCCTCGCATGATCATCAAGCGGACCGGGCCGCCACGTGCCGCGCTTGCGCACCACGGCTCTTCAAGAGCCACGCGGAACTGCTCAACCTCGGCCAGTGTAGATCACGCTACAAAATACCCTTTGTGTGACTTGGGTAAGGTTTCGTGGTATTCGCGATACCAGCTTAACACATGATGCCTTTTGCGTTAAGTGTCCAAGATGCAGCAAGACAGAAGGCAGTTTATTTAGGGCACCCAAGGCAAAACTTGAAATTACCTGAAGCGATGGTAAAAAATTCGGGGTTATTTTTCTTACTGACGATAACAAAAGCAACATAGAAGGCTGAATACAATTAACTTCAAGTAACATTGACACATCGCCTGTGCGAAGTACGAAGAACGGGTACGTCTTTATACCTCAATGACTAACCGGATACAAAGCAGAACAATTTTAATGTGGACTGACTGCTCACGAGCCAGACGTCAAATTTGCCAGGAGTGCTCAGTCCCGATTAAAGTTGTTGTGTATAATTTTCTGAGGCGGGCTTTCATTTCTGTCGGATTTGAGGCGACCAAACCAGGCCAGTCAATGGCAACACCCGGCAACTGAGGAACTGAAGTTGGCTATTTCTTCTTTATAGTTTGTTTTACTCCCCCCTTTTATGGAGTGCTCAGTGCCGGAAATTGAGCGTGTAAGATTCGGGGCACGATCAGCTGTTCGCCTCCTGAGCCCTGGATTGACCACGGAAACGATGCTTGTAGCGCAACCACCCGTCAGAACGTCACACTTACTTGATAGTATCAAGGTTTTTTTTCCACCTCGAAGGACTCACAAACCACGCTGTTTTTGTTGTTACCGCTTCGCGGCAAAGTATAAGCGCACATTTCAAGTTTCTGGACTAAACTATCATCTTTTACAAATCGCATACCACCATTTTAAAGAAGCCATTCGATAACCCCATTGATTACTGACCCGTCTAGTAATGCTCTCTTTGAAAACGGAGAGTAAATAAAAAGTGACAGTTCAGCACGGACAGCTTGAAAAATATCTATGTAAAACTAAGCGTGACTTGATGTTCGACCGGAGCAAGATTGAAGCAGATGGGATGCGTCATAGACGCATTATAATACTTCTTGACCAAGCAAAATAACCTACTGCAAAACAACAGAAAGAGAGAAGCCTGACGTAGAACACCTTATATGCAACACACAAAATTGGAACGATCCGGAAAGCGACTTCTGTTATAATGTACTGGATGTTTCTGCCTTTATTAGCTTTTGCTGGCAGCGCCCCCTCGCGGATCAGGAACAGTTCGATTATCTTGTTCCGCCGTCCTCTGAAAATTGCAGTGTACTTTTTTTTTCGATGAGAAGTTGTTATGTGAGCGTGTCCGAAGAGCATTTTTTATGCTCGCTCCCCCGTTCAGGCAATGAATGCCAAGAGTTATTATGCTGTGATTTAGCTGTCCAGAAGGCGTTACCTTCAAACTATTGCTGGCAAAATAAAAACAGAAAAACCTGGGGGGTTACTAGTTGTCTGAAATGTAAATATGGTTCTTCCTGGCATTAACTGTTTTATTTTGTGTAAGTCTGGAGTAATTTTCAAAAAAAAGAAGAAAACATTTTATTATCCAACCGCTGTTGATGACGACATCGCTCGCCCCTATTCTTTGCCATCTCAGCACGTCCCGCTTAACAACAGGAACTATCCAACTGCCACGCCATATCTACCAATACAACCGAAACGTCTTTTTAGACCAAATGCAAATACCCTGAATTGATTGTATTATACCTTCCTAGTCTAATCCAGGCTTCAAGAAAGAGGCCGATGTTCTTTTTATGCCACGGGATAGGCTTATTTAACCAGCATTGCTCACTTTTGATACTAAAGCGGACATTGTGTGTGGCACGCATTAAAGGACGCGATTGTGGAGTAAGAAATAGCCGTATTGAAATTTCAGCATTGGGGCGCGCATTTATATCTTGTCCTCTGCCAACAGTGCCCATTTTCACCTGCTCAGTTTTACTCCGATGTAGGATGAGGAAAGAAATCTCTTAGTTGATTTTGTGATGTAGAAATTCCGGAGCTGTGGGCTTCTTTTTAGAAATTTTTTGGACTTTCGCAGCGTGTTTTAAAAAGGACCAGACAGTGCCTTCACGAACAGCCGCTAAAGAGAATGTTTAACTACACACCACATTTTTTTGCTTTCTTGCTGCAGCCTTTGCCTAGGCTGTTCAGCGATATTTAAATCGTGCACGCGTCTTAAGTTACAGCATGTTTTCGTCGCCTCAATACAAATGGCATGTTTTGTTGGGAGAAAGTGAGAGTTGCGTAAGCAAGCTGGTAAGCCTTTTTTTTTCCGCCGCACTTGCTCACCTCTACTTGTCACTGATCACAACGCATAAATAACCATAAACACAAATAAATTTGAATAATGCCACGTGATGTCAATGACGACAAACTGAAATGCTCCTGTCTAGCTTTCTTTCTTAAGTAAATGAAGAATCCCACACTTCGCAGCTTTTCTGAATTCGCCTGAACAAAAACCGCATTCCTTTGGGGTCAAATATTGCGGAACAGTTGCTGCAAGCTTACTTTATGAGAATTATTAGGAACGACAACTACAATTGCGTTCCACCAAGCTGTTCTTGGCGATTGGGTGAAGACACCCTAAAAGATTTTTTGACGCAGTTTCCTCAGAGGCCAGCTTCACCAAATTCATTACTAGAGTAAGTGCCAATAAATACGACCCGCTCCACGAGATCTTACTTTATAAAATTCAATTGGTTAAAAATGCGATTCAACCAAATTAACCAGTCGTAAACACGAAATAGGGCCGTTTCTTGCGTTGTGGAATTGAGCGCTTGTGCGTATAATTTCTTCGAACACCAGAACTAGTTCAATGTCGGGCGTCTATGGATTAGTTCTATGTGAGGGGAGACCAAAATGAAATTAAGACGGAAGACACTCGACAGACACATATTGTGCGTACTCTTGAATCTATAAAACAAAGGGTAAACACATAAAAATCAAATTGCGTCTAGAGAGAGGGCCCCTAATTGTTTTGTGCCTATCTGTGCGTACCTTCGTTGTCTGTTACCAGAAACCTGATCGCCCCATTCAAATTCTTCGTGTTGAATAGGGGCCGCCTTGGGGAGTGAGGAGTAGGAAGTTATAGAAAGAAGGGACAAAAGTTTGCAAGAGGGATCGGTCCTCTATCCGCCTTCGAGAAGCCGAGTCTCTTCCTTAGAAAGACGGAGGCTTGACAACAGCGAATGAAGATTTCATACTCGAGACGCTACTTCTGTGTACGCTGTCTGATATACAGGACTCTTGCGGGGTTTATTTAAAGCTTGTATAGAAAGACTATTGGAACGCAGCATCTTTTTGTGTGGAGAAGCAGTTTATTATTACCCAGATTTGACGCAATACCCAAGGCGTGTTGTTAACATAATGCTTCAGGTCCCATCATTTGATATTCAAAGTACATGATGAACCAAAGTGATAATCGCTTAATAAAATGATCAGATGTAATAAAAGACGACATTTGTTCATGCACAATCCTGGTTGATGCTGGGTGACACGAATAAGGCTTCGGAAACGTCTACTATAACCGCCACTCTTGACAACTATTGAGCCAAGTTTCAGTCTAGACCAGAAATATTGTTAAGAACACGGTGAGTACAATTCAAGCCGCACTATACAAGCTGTCTTCTGCAGGTAGATCAACCAAAACAGAGAAGGAAAAAGATAACTTTGTTTTACGAACGATACTAGTTTGTTGTTGTCGACTTCACTTCCAAACAAAACAAAGGAATGATAACATTTGCCATCGGAATAATTTTTCTGCTGACGCACTCAAAAGAACACCAAAATTAAATACAAAGCTGTTTAGTAGCTAAAGCTACAATGTTTAGTAGTTGATAGTCTCACCGAATATGCATTGTAGTTTCTCGGCTGCGTAGTTGTCGATCTGTCGTTGTGTTCGCGTGTATGTGTGCGTGATTAAATACCTGCTTGTGGGTTAGTGCGTACCTGCGAGTGTCAATTGGTAAGTTAGAACAATTTATTCTAGTCTCTGGGTGCTCATTAAGCGGTTATACTTTACAGGGAACATTCGGGAGGTATCCACTCTAGCAGTGTATTTTTCTCCCGTTATGCATCACAGGGTTGGGAACAATTTCTTAAAACGCGAGAGTTAGCTAACACCGATGCATGGATTTAACTTGAATACACCGGCACTCCTTTGCACATCACCAATTTAATTTTGCCGCGCTAGCCTTACTGCAGATGAACAGGCACTGTTTTGGCAGTTGGCGTTGTAAGGGGCATCTTCTCTCATTGCTTTGACAGACAATGTGATGTTGGTTCATAACTATAATATATCGAGAAACATTTAAGGCACCTACACAAGAGAGACTCCAGAAAAAGAACCGGGAGAGTCACTGAAAAATCTTAACTTGACGTACAGTGCGCAACACACTTGTCTATAACAGCGAGTTCAAGTTCAACAAGTTGCATATCAAAACTGCAGAAACAAACTTGTTGCAAAATGTTGTAGAAACAAGAGGTGGGATTTATGACGAAGCAGTTTTCTTTTAATTCTCCCTCAGAAAATGCAGGATATGGTTGGCGGTAAGAAAGCTGTGTTATAGATAACTTTGTTCCCCTCTGTACGTGTCGCGTTGCAGGGTTCGTCCGATGATATTAGATGCCCCTAAGAAACTTTCAGACTCATTTTATCGATATTTAACACGCAAATGACGTGTGATTTCGTACATTTTTTTTTTCGTTTCCTAAAAAAATACGACGTGGTTGAATCATTTTTCAAACTCACACCAGTGTCTTCCCGTCACCTCCCTTTTTCCCCATTCCGTCTCTCGCAGGTTCCTCTTCCTCCGGTGTCCGCCCGTGGCGTGCGGCGTCGAGATGTTCGCCGGTGACGGGAACTTCATTGGTGGCCACGTGACGTTGACGTCATCAGACTGCGCGCTATTACTACACAGGCACTACGTGCATGGCGTGGGCCGCACGCCGGCCATTCACTTTAAGGACTTTTTCGAAGCTTTCAAGACGTGAGTACCCGCTCATGTTTGTTGCCGCCGTTTACATCCTGCCGCGACAAATTATACGTTCAATGTGCAGTAGAACAGGATACTGTAAAATAGATGCCGTGGTTAACATTAGGAAGTTTATGATGCACCTGGCACAGTATACTGACTTGCCTTAGAAAACGAAACCACGAAATCTCAAAATAGCGCTCTATTAAAAGACCGCTTGAATGCCTATTTTGAACTCTAGTTTAAACATCGGTTATGCTGAATACCTTTTTTAGTAAATCAAACTAACTAAATACAATTTGATTAGTTCAATATTGTTCCGAAGAAATGAAGTGAACACATCTTGAGTGCAAATTCACAATACCGACAACGACAACCATACAACCGTATCATTACGGTTAGCGAAAGTAATGGTATACCTCGTCTGTGCAAGAAAGAAAGCTAAATTTTTCGCTTGTTTACTCAAGTGCTTTCAAGTTCTCCTCCGAACGTGGTACGCAAAAAACAGTCGTCTACTCACACAATGAGCGACTTGAGCTTGCTTACACCCTTACTGTATCTGCTGAGCTAAACACTGGACCTAAAGAAACGGAGGCGCACTGCTTTCCAAGTACATTACACGTGTCCTTTCACGGCTGACCTTTATTCAAAAACTCGTGAAGTCAAGGAACGTTTATTCTACTTTCGAGATAGTTTGCCAATTAGCACAACTTAGCACATCCTTGAAAGCCGTGTTTCAGGCTCCAAGCAGTACCACATAACATGAGTCCATATGCCCACTTCGTTAAAGAAAATAGAATGGCACCTTTAATATAGGCCGCGATGCTTAAATTCAATGACCCTTTGCGTTAATTATTCTTGAGTTATCAGGTAAGCAGAAAGATGCACCCCGCTTAAAATCCCAGAAGTTCAAAGGGTTGAATTGGTGTTTTCTACAGAAAAGCTGGCTCACCCCATCTCAATTTCAACTTGCCCCAAATTCAAGAACAGGGGCATTCATATCTTACATCGCCTAGTTAACTTTGAAAAGGAACGAAAAATTAAATGATGTTCTTATTACTAACGCAGTTTTTATTAATTCGACCGCAGGTAGTAGACAGATATGGACTGTTTAGATCTTAAATAACAAATGTCATTAGTCAAGTTGTTAAATGGAGATTTCTTATTCATTCCGCTAACATTAAAAATGTTACAGCACTTATGTCATTTTAAGGGTCAGCTGGGTGTATTAAAGTATACTCGATGCTACTCCATGGCTCATGTTCAGCATTCAATACTCATAAATATTTATTACCTATACAGATAGACCGCCTGCTCTGTTTTAACTTTTTAAAGAATTACACCAGACATTCCTATAGAAAAAGGGCGAGGTGCGGAATAGATGAGGGCATCAAAGCCTACCGGTTTCCATTTCAGATGTTACATTTCAGATGTTATACCATGCAACATGAAATAAAAACAGGAACAAAAATGCAGGAACTGCTGAGAGGTAATTTCCTGGCAGAGCGGATACATTATTTCCAGCGGCGCATCTCCGAACGTAAACGTCATACCAGTAGCGACACCAACGTCATCGCGTGCATCTATGTGCGGGTCTCTCCTAAGACGCATCTAAGCATTAGTGCTTGAGGATTCGGGCGGAATTCCAACAAGACAGACGTCAACGTGCACCAGATACTGGGACATTTTGTTGAGCCCCAGATGGTCCGATTTTTCTGGAGCACCCCACTGACATTCGTAATTCAAAGCTTAAGAAGACGAAACACCAGAAAGTAGACGACACGAGCGCTTTTTGTCAACTGTTTTTTTTCTTCCGAAAAACACAACGTCTTAAATTTCGATCCTTCCTACGCAATATATGCGCTAAGCATACGACGATAACATTCGTTTTAATTCCATCATCGCAGATGGCCTCTGAGTCCATTCGTGGCCACACCGTCCGTTGGGATGTCACAACTGTTCCTCCGAACTTAAGCATTTTGACCTCAAAGCTGGGCTAGCAGAATGGGTGCTGAAAAAGAGATCAGAATGCGCAGGGAAGAGGTAAATCACTGTGGAAGAATGAAGCATAAAATGATAAAGCTAAGGATTCACTTCGCTTACGCGATGTAGGAACAGTTGGATGTGATCGAAAAAATCATTTGCGCTTCAAGAGACAGTGATGTTCCTGACGGCGGTGATAATGACTCCTATGTTCATCGCTTGCCTGGTAGAAAGATATCCCTGCTAAATATAACAGTTTTGTCCCATTATTTCTTCCGATGTCCATAGGTGATGTTCTGTTGAAAACAATACCGAAAAGAAAGCAATATTCGGAGCGGCGTCATGACATCACACTCGCCTCCATATCCACGTCGGACAGACGCCGCCAACTAAGCCATTACCACACGCATTGTACAAAGCTCATTGTTCCCTCACCTTGAAAGCGCTCGACCGTAATGCGAGTGCCTTAACGTGAACAATGCATTACGGCGGAAGGGAGCTCGAAACGGAGGCACGAAAATGGATTGGATGCTTTGCGCAGTATTACGCGCTCGCTTCTGGTACTGCCTCAGTCCTCAAAACGCGTTAGGACATTACCGGCCGGAGCAAACGCCTGGACACTTTCGGCACTACCGTGCGCGCGCCTTTCAATATAAGCGCCCTAAGTGGGGCATAGTCGCGCACTGCTGAGACGCGGTATTTTTAACAAAACAAACCGCGCAATGAGGGGAGCGGGACAAAAATAACAAAACGACTGGTACTGAACTGAATGACCCTATACCTCACCGTTTATCTCGGCGCGCCGGCTTTCTCTTTTTCGTAAAATTTTGAGAACTATTTTTATGTTTCGTTTCTGTGTGGCTTCTAAAGCGTTTTGTGATGCGTGCTTCTGTCCCCTTTCGCTTTTTTTCTTCTCTTCCCGGCGCAGGTCGTTCGTGAGCGCGGGTCCGCACGAACAGGTCTGCATCAAGTACTCGGACGTCAACAACGCCGTCCGAGAGGCCAAGTCAAGGCTAAGTGAGCCCGCCGATCTCGTTTTTGCCGAGCGCCGAACCACCCACCTCACTCCCAGAACCTCACTTATTCTTCGCGAATTATTTTTTTTTCTGCTGCCTTTTCTTGACTTCCTTTTCCTCTAGCTTATTTTAGTTATTGCTTTTAGAGTTGCATTCTTTCTCGGCGTTTGCTCTCCCCCGAATGGGCGTCAAGGCGCCTCAAGTCAATACTCCTTAAGTCTTCAAGCGAGCCTGACTGGACGTGTCATGAATGACGTGGGTTGCACGGCCAATGCAGAAAATGCGTAGCACGCTCACGCACTGTCAGCGCCCACGCTTCCTACCCATTGTGTTTTTGCGCGCCTGTGGAAGTAGCCGTGATAAAGGCTGTCCGAGAGACAGAGCCTGAACAAACGCGTCGAGGTCCTTTGCCGGCACGTGACGCCTCCCGCAGGAAATGCACGGCGAACTGACAGTATAAGTGCTTCTGGTAAGCGCCACACACAAATAAACGAAATTCGCCTTTGTTTTTACGCTGGGCGTGGGTGTAGTACAGGTGCCGGATCCAGCACTTCAAAGTAAACGTCAAACGTATTACGAGGGTGGTGTATGTTCAGCAACGGTATTCTTTGTATTAAAGGTTGTTTGAAGTTGCGCCTGCGCATATTCAGTTGCACAAAAATTGAGGGAATAGGTTCGTTAAAAATAAGCAGGACGCCTGGTTCGAGTGCGATTCTACTCTTCAGCCACTTCATGTGCAAACTTTCAAGTATGCTCTTCCTTTGACGCGGGAATAAGCATTGGTAGTCAACATGGACGCCTTCAGCAGCGACCGCACAGTTGATGCACAGAGCACAGAGCATGATGCTCTGTGCATTCCTTCCTGATTTTATATACATTCAGACGCAGCACCCAGCGATGCCCGGGTGGGCCAATGCAACAACGGGAACAACACGTATTGAGTTATTTCTTACTTGTGTCACAATTAGTTTACTTTGAAATTCTCTAGTTGCCCCCACAATAAGGGTAGGGAGAGAGAGAGAGAGAGAGAGAGAGAGAGAGAGAGAGAGAGAGAGAGAGAGAGAGAGAGAGAGAGAGAGAGAGGGAGAGAGAGAGAGAAATAGAGAGACAAAGTGAGAGAGAAAGAGAGAGATACAGAGAGAGATAGGTAGATAGATAGATAGATAGATAGATAGATAGATAGATAGATAGAGAGAGAGAGAGAGAGAGAGAGAGAGAGAGAGAGAGAGAGAGAGAGAGAGAGAGAGAGAGAGAGAGAGAGAGAAGCTCCTTATTAAAGAACAAAATGCAGAGAGGTTTACCGAATAAGGAATTCCAGCTGCTGTGGATACATGGCCTCCTAACACAGAAGTGCGGTTAATGAAAGCGGCTGGAACTGGTGTTTCATTTGAGAGAAGCAATAGCTACGTGGCAGGGACGGCTGAAACCTCATTTTTCGATCGTATTTACAGCGAAGAAAGCAGATACGCGGTCAGTTCTTGTACCTTCCTTATGTAGTAAGAAAAAACGATGTTGATTGAGCTTCTCGCTTAAATATCTACGTATCCGAAATTTTAAGTTTGTGGGGCCAAGACTTTATGTTGAGTGTTGATATCACATCTTAGACAATTTTCGCTTCGTTACGAGTTAATTTCCACATTATTGCTCACCCTTTTACTTTTTTTTCAGAACTAAAATCTGAAATCCGTTTTTTCGGCATTTGTGTGACTAATATTTGTAAGCAAAACCCAATTGTATGTATAAATCGGCAGAGCACTTATTGAGAAACCCGTAAAAACACGTGATTTACCCCAAATCGAAATTAGTCATATTATGGCTTGAACAAGCACAACGCCTAAATCAGTTTTTTTTTTCAGCATTTGAATGGGTTACCTAGAACAGCGAGAACCAGTTCGATATCCGAATGCGCCTGCGATATATTAAAAAAATTCATTTTAGCCATTTTATCTCTTTCAGGAATGTAACGTTTTTAAAAATCCAGCCACACTTAGCATGTACATCACATACAAATGAAACGAGAACACGAAAACATGAACCAGAACACACAAATTGCGCGATTTATTTACATGGTAGTGAAATTATCTCTTGGCTTTATACAGTAACAAAGATTGAAAATGTGTCTTTTCAAATATGCCACTAGCGAACCCTTATCTTATCTGCACTATGCATATTCTTTGATTTTTCGTGTTCTGGTTCATATTTTCGTGTTCGAATTTCATTTGTCTATGACTGCGCACGTTGATGAGAATGTACTCCTAAAATTTCAATCCGCTAGAACGAGCAATTTAGCTGGGTTTTGATATTACCTGTTAGATCATTATTATCAGTATTATTAAAACGCGGCAATCGTTTGAATGAACCAAACTTGTGTTTTCTCTTCATGGCCCCTTTAACAAAGAAAACATCTTTCTCGCTCTTTAAGCATGTCTAACGGCGAAATGCTTAAAAGTATTTTTGTGTATTTGCATACATGAATAATAATAACGAGCAATACATCAATTCACTATATTAATCACTGAAACATATCTTGAGGAATCTGAAAAACACGCAATATACTCCGAACTGCATATTCTATCCGTATAGGTTCGTTCTAACGAAACCCTGAACAAGCTTTATCGAAATTTTTTGCGGTACATAAACAAGCAATAACCACTCTGATATCTAGACGGCCAATCGAGAAAATCACAAATTTGCAAAAATGCAATTGCACCTTTTTTCTTCCTGAGGAGTGGAACATCAGAAAAATTTGCCTTAGTTTCCCCCTACGTCATCGATAGAAATGTATCATTGAAATTTCACTCGGTCGGTCGGTCGGTCGGACGGTCGGTTGGTTGGTCGGTCAAGCACTTCTCTCTTTAAAGGCACATTCATCAATTCTTCCAGCAAAGGTGCACACGAAACTAGTTATAGTTGAGCTTCTCGAGGCTGGTGAGGAACAGGCGTCAAAAACAATATTTTTCTTTATAAATAGGAACTTACCCTAAATTTCCGCTTAACGAATTTGAATGGCTCGACCGCGCCTGATCTTATCCCCCTAAACGCTTTTACACACTTTTGGGCTGAAAAGGGTTTAGAAATCTTGTCTCATGGCATACACCTTTAAAATGTGTTTTGGCTAAAAAAGGGTGTACGCATTAAAAAAGGGTAGGCTTGTGAACACCATAAAATAAGGGTGCAAGTCTGCTTAACACCATAAAATTAGGGTGTGCCCAGCGTAGCTACGCGTGGCAATGTGGATCGGCTGAGCGAGGAGAATGACATATACCGACACATTCAACACGCACAAGTCACGCTTGGACCACAAATGAATTCAGCAAGAAAACCAATGTGATGAAAGGATAAATTTATTGTCAAAAAATCCTGGTATCAATGATACAACGTAACAACCAGAAACAATTAAACAAGTGCAGTGCCGGTTGCTACAAAACTAATAGAGCGCGAAGGCTGCAAGTAACAGACACTTACAGAAACATATAAACAGCTTCAAGTTGAACGTGATGCATGGTGAGAGAAAGTACATGCTTACTTACCTTAGGAATACATCTGGTATTTTTGCTTTAATAGAAGCAGAGGAGTCCTCTGATAGAGTCGGCGGGCTGGACGCAAAAATAAGATATTTTGGCGCTAATTTTTGAATTATGCAAGTGAACATATACAAGTTGGCATGCGGATTTAAAAAAAATCATTTTAATCGTGAGGTGATCCTATGTTCAATGAGACATGCAATTTAATAAAACAGAAAACACTTATCCCACATACTTTTACACCCACCAGGAAGGGTGCTAATATTTCAACATCCTTTTTGCCACATGGGTGTAAAACTACAAATAAGGGTGTTTGAAACTCAGAAAAAAAGTGTACAAGATTTCTAACTAAGAAAAAGGGTGTAAAATACCTCCAACTAAAAAAAAGGGTGTAAAAGACCTCAAACTAAGAAAACGGGTGCAAAACACCGCAAACTTTGGAGGTATTTTATACCCGTCCACAGGGATGCACTTGAAGATTTTCTACGAGCGGGGGGGATCTTTTGTACCTCACGGTGTTTAAAACGATACGAACTGGCATAATTTATTGCCAGTGGAGCTGCTTATGCTTGAGCTAGGTTCGGTGGTGTTAGCAAAAAAAAAAAAGGCGAAGAAAAAAAATTCCGCCGCCTGTAAATGGTGCACTAGCGCAGATAGGGTGTTATAACAGTGAAGCCGGCTTTCACGCTTGCTCGAGTGTCAGCACAATGGGCGAATGCGTATGCGCACCTCTTACTATACCATTTTTAAGGTTTAGTCTTTTTGGGCTACTAAAATGCAAAAACTTGGCGCAGCTTGCACTTGCGGGGCAAGGCTGGAAGAACAGCGGTGCAGGGGGTCGAGCTTGCTTGTTTCTGCCTTGAACCCGCTGTCATTGTGGGGGACAGACGACATCAGCTTTGTAAAATCCCGCTAAACTTGACTCACCTAGCATGAAGAACATTTCGAAACCAGCAAGAACATATCCTAGCAAGAACATCTCGAAACCAAAGAAAACTTACCAATTCCTAGCAAAACTTAGCAACACCTGAAAAAGGTAGCTCGAGCCCCAGCTCCGCGATTTCTTTTTTTTCTTTTTTTTGTGCAAAAGAACACGTACTTCATGCCCTATCAACGCCCTACAGAAAACCCAGGGTGTTGCTGTCGGTGAACACCCTTTTTGCCACATAAAAAAGGTGTAGAGCTACAACTTAGGGTGTTGGAGCCTAAGAAAAAGGCCGCAATGACTTTACAACACCCTTAGTCCACTTAAAGGGACACTGAAATGAATTTGTCAAGCTCCCGTTTTTGCTTGCACTGCGCAGACTGGCTCAAATTAACACACTTTCATCATTTATCCGGTTGATAAGTCGGTAATTATTTTATAAAGCCCAAAAGAAGAAAAACTATCATGCGCGGCCTGCGGCAGCCGCACCAACTGAAGGCTGTGACGTCGGGAGGAGGTGCACCGTGATTGGACGATGTCCAAGATTAGCATTCATACAATTTTCGGTTTCAGTTCTGTAAAACAACATGCTTGACATCCGACGTTATCGTTGGAGGGGCATTCTCAATATCTCAATAATCGTCATACCACGCTTCCGCCATGTTTTCGGCTGTAAAATGCCTAAGATAGCCTCCCAGGATGGCTTGGAATCGTAGCAATCACTAGCCGAGGCCTTCGCAGTGGATGTACGCCCTCAGGGTCACCGCAGACGCTCAAATGCCATGCGCTTTTCCCCCATATTTGGAGCTTGCCTCACCCATGCCTGTATCGTAAAAAGCGTGTTCGCACCCGGCCAAGGGTATGCTGATTCTGGCCTGTACCCACTGCCCGCAAGCAGTCGGTGCTTATGACAACAGCAAGCCAACGAGAACTCGCTAGCGCGTCAGTGTCAGTCTGCGCGCGTTCTGCGAACTCGCTCGTGGACCAATGAACGTTACGGCCCAAAAAGGTTGAATTCAGTATAGAAAACATCGGCCGAAAACGAAGAAATAAACTCACAGAGAAAAGGATGTACTCTCGGGGATTCGAACTGGCGACTTGCCATATCACATACCTCGCGCTCCAGAGTACTCGGCCATGGGCCAGCGCTGCCGGTGTTGGAAATATAATGTATATAGTGTATAACCACTATACACTTTTATTTAGCTTTAGTATTTCAAGCGGCTTAGATGACTATTTGTTGCATAGCGCTCGCGCAGTAAACGTCCCCCAAATTTCCACAATATCTCATGTCTAGCGACTGCAGTTCTTCGACGGAAAAGCGTTCGCAGATGTGTGCCGTGCTGCTACAGCTGTGCTTGTTCTCCCAACGCAAAAAAGTGCTTCCTGCACCCTAGTTTTACGCCGTACGGTAGAAGTGTCAGTTTATTTTATTTTCTTAGTGTACCTATATTGACTTCGCTGACTCTTCTCTCGCCTTCAAGTGGCCTTAGATTTTACTACTATAGCGTATACCAGTCAGCGAAGCGTCGCATGTGCGCTTCTGCAGCGCGAGTGTGGAGTGACCTGGACTTGGAAATTGGTACAGTGTACGAACTAACAAAGTAAAGAAAGGCACATTCTTCCATTCACGAACGTGTCGCGGCTTTTAGTTACAAATGAGCGAACGAATTGGGGCGATCCGTCAACGGCCGGCGGACTAAACGCTGGGCAGACTGACTCTGTAGGAAAATCGGCGAGCCGTCCAGTAGCGCAGTCAAGCCAAGTCATTTCCTCCTGACGTCACACGAAAACGCCACAGAAAATTGGCGGGGGTGCAGAAAGGAGGACAGCATTTTCGAATTGATTTTTCTACTAAATAAATTCGCGTAAACGCACTCAGAGTGGTCAAAACATGGCTTATGGACTCGGGACTACAATTCGCGCTAGTAATCCCGCAATGTGTACATATCACTTTAATGTCCCTTTAAACTACACCTTTTCTAGGCGATAAGGGTGTAAAGTAGTTTAGTGTGTACGCGCATAATGCGACAACGGCAGGCCAACATGAAATTCACTACGTTTTCATCAGGGAAACCTTGTCGGCCGTCTATACCCCGCTTAACAGCGAAGGCAATCCAAAAGACAAACATAAACACACGCTCTCGTTTGTATGCAGGATGTTTGTTACTCTTCCTGTGCTCTGAAACAAGTCAAGTACGAGAAGGTGTTTGAGGAGCCATTTGATCCAAGAATAGTCATTTATGCCCAATTGGGCGAAGAGTTTGGCTCAAAAGAAAGTTTAGCGGTCAGCACCTTTCCCAGCTACTCGTACCTCCTTTTGTAAAGGCACGTCCGTGCACCTTCTTACATCACGTAGTGGGAATAGCAAGAGGAAACCCCAGTATACGATAAACACAGAGTGACTGTGTATACTCGGCGGCGGGACAGAAGCATTACAGTGCTCGAGAGCAGGGCCAGCAATGTGAAGGCTCAAATCCAGGTTACTCTTCTCATTCCGGGGTCATTCAAAGAAGCAGCAGTCAGCCATTTTCCATGACGGCCCGTCGTCAACTTAATTTCAAGAGTTGCGCCCCCGCAGCGCTTCCCTTTTGCGGAGGCAAGATTTCTCCGCTCGACGAGTGAGGCTATGCGAAAATTCACAGTGACTTCCGGGACTGCTTGGCTGTCCACGTGTTCTCTGAAGGGGCCTTTTTTTTTTGCCGCTGCGCTCTTCTCTGCGCGTTTACAAATTGCCTCCTTTGTGCGCGCAGTTTAGTCGTGGTGGCACGCTCATGGGCTCGTGAATGCATTGCGTGATCCGGAATACGACCTGCGAAGCAGATTATTCGGCCGCTCTGGCACTGTCGTACGGGACTGAATTTGTTCGTTGAGAAGTGGCAGGCTGTCGAATGTATAAACGGCTCTGTGATTGACAGGTGGCAGGGCGTTGCCGAAACCATCGGAAGATTTGGAGCGCACGCTTAGATGAAACGCAAGAGAGATTATTCTTCGAGCGTATTTGCGGAATATTGCACCGCGAGCAAGTATTTCTGACACCTCTTTTTCGTAAGTACTACTCAGCTTGAGAAGAAAGTTGTACCACAAATAAAATCAGAAGATTAGTGGTAGGCGATATTACGAAATACAAGGATTGCTTAGCAGATATAGGTAAATTTGTGCCGCAAAATTAATTGACTATAAATGTTAGGGGAGGTCGCCTGAATATATAGGCACGGTGCAGAGTTAGAAAATGTTATTTCTTGGGGCAAGGGTGAGAAACGCGGGAAAGCACATAAGCGCCTCCTCATGATTACAAAATAAAAACTATACAGCTTCCCCCAGGAAACAAGGTCCTTGAGGTCACCACTTCATGAACCAAACATTTGTAAGTGCCGATTGATACGCGCCTCACGATTTTACGCGTCGATGTAATAAAGAAACGCTGTCTCTACAGTGCCGCTGGCGTCGCAATAATTAATGGACGTCAGGTCACGTTATCTTGCGCAATATCGCGTCTGGGACTACGTCACAACCTAAAACGTCTTAAAATTGGCTAAGTTAAAAACTCTAGGTTTTCCTTTAGCTAGCCTAACCTAACGTAACCTGACCTGACCAATCTAACGTAATCTAACCAACACTAATCACAACGAAACTTAATCTAATGTAACGTTACCAGGCCAAGAGAACCGACCGTTATAAACGATAAAAATCTCTAAATACTAAGCTAAATCATCAAAACAATGATCAAAACAATAGAAACTCGAAATGAGAGAGAGAGAGAGAGAGAGAGAGAGAGAGAGAGAGAGAGAGAGAGAGAGAGAGAGAGAGAGAGAATGACTGTTGGAGGAAGGAGCCAAAAGGGCCTGATGTGGGATATGGGAATAAGGGCAGGGGAAGGTGCTTCAAATAAAGCTTCTTCACGGCACTTAGAGCGTTCACTTGAGCACGTCAGGTCCGGTTATGCCCATAGGGGTACTACACGTGCGCTAGAAGAAGCGGCGAAGATAATCTGAGCTTATTATTCTTCCGATTATATATAAGGAGCCGATCGGGAGCCACAACGGTGCACTTTAGGGGGTAATCTAGAAAGGGGGTGACGATCCGCCATCATACCACTTTATGGAGACCTGTTTTTAGACATAATTCTGTAATTTGCTGTAACATTTGGGGGTTGTTTCTGACACACTGGATGTGCTTTGCAGAGGTCGCCGGTCGTACTTGCGTTGTGAGGAACTGGTCGAGGCCAGTTGAGTTGAATTTAGATTGAAATGGTTGGGTGAGTTGTTACTGCCACAGTATGGGCACAGAGGGCTAGTAGGCTGCCCGGGCGTTGTCCATTTAGAGATGACGCCCGGAGTATAGGCCAAGTATGCGTAGACTTTGTTAGCAAATATTTATCCTGTTCTTGGTAGGGAATGCACAGGACCAAGGAATCCAGGTGGTGAGGCATCGGCAAGCCGTTGCCTGCTGGGTTCTTTTTTCGGCGGTATTTCTGCTGCCAGTGCACTTCGCATGCGAGTTGTGGGTCAGGTCGTTCATGGATTGACGCGGGAACCACGGGAGGATTGTGCGGGAGAAACCATGGGAGGACCGCGGGCAGCCTTATGCATCGGCTGGTTTTCGTCCGCTTCATGTGCGTGAGCAAGATTCCTGACCACGGACATAGCCGGATGGGGGAGGGGAGTGTTGAAGCCCCCTCCGAAATTTTTTCCCGGCATAACTCCTCGCTTTCTATAACCCATATCCCCTCCGAAAAAATTTTTGGCTACGGTCCTGGTTCATGGCCACGCGTATATTGAACCCGTCGTGACTGAGGCCTCAGATTTTCTAAAGAATGTTGGTGGGTTTATGCATTGGAGGGTTGGTAGTTTTGTAAAGAATGTCGGGTTTAACACAACTACTCTAATTTAAAATGAGAAAAACCACAGAAGCGCCGGACTCCAACCAAGGCCGTTTGCTCCACGAAGCTAAGATTTAACCCATACGTAACTCCATGCAACTCTGGTACGTAACTCCATACCGCGCCAGTCCCGCCCTAAACGTACAAAAGCCGTCGGAATTGTAGACATTGCGATGAAGAAATACTGAGTGTGGCCGACTTTTACAGCGTATTTAACCTGTAACGGCTGAGCGCTTTCGCCAGCGTTGAAATGCGGTAAAGCGACCCCAACAAAATGATTTCTTCTCTCAGCTTCCAGAATACAGGGGTTAAAGAGGCCTGATTGCAACTCGTATGTTGCCGGCGAAGTGCGCCGCGAGAGCCTAGAATGGCGATTGACAAGTGATGAAGGGGTTAAGCGCAGTTGCCCAAGTTACTGGGAATTTTCTCTGAATTCTGCCTTTGCATGCATCCTAGATGGTGCTGTCCCGATTACCGCTTATTTCATGGTTCATTGTTTGTTTTTAAAAGCCCTAAGGGTGTTTGTTTTGCGTCCACAACAACAAAAAAGAAGCGGAAGGGGTTCGAAATTAATTACAAAGGAAACAAAGTGCATGTGAGAAAAATTGAGTTCAAAAGATGAGCAAGAGATTACAGCACCACCGGAATAAACTAGATATTCAGGCAAAACAATTAGTTATTTTTAACCCAGTTGTAGCGACAACTGCCATGCCCGCCTATAGCTGTCGTGAACATTATTTATTTTTAAGAAAACGCACTGGAAAGCCTCGGCTGACGGAAAGAACCTCGCTTTGGAGCATGAACTCCAGACTAGGAAAATTTTACAGCTACTTGGATCCGCTGACGGCGTGCTAGAAGAAGGCAAAGCCTTGCACTCTTGTTGGAAGTTTGTATGGCCGACCCGGGGTCGTTTCTCATGAAGGACCGACTATATTATAGGAGCGAAGCTCTTTAGGGGCTGAGGCTGTTGGCGTCTCCTGTCGTTGTCATCATAATCGTCGTTTGTCTCATGTAGTCACCGTACTAAAACACCGAGAAACTCGTTTACCCCTCGCACTAGAACGTAACGTGTACTAGGAAACACCGGGACACTCATTTACACCCCGTGCTGGAGCGCTTCGTAACACGTACTAAAAAACACGGGGACACTCGTTTACGCCTCGCGCTGAAGGGCTTCGTGCTTCAAAGACAAGAGACTTTTACAGCAAAGCCGTATACCTCTACCCCCCAACGGTTTCATTTCCGTTGGCAAAACAACGCGATGGCGCACAGAATACGCTTAATCACTGCATGCTTCCGCCCTCCCCAGGTTTCACGTTAGTGGAAATGTTTATCACGCTGCTTGCGAACAAAACTGGAAGTAAACAGTGTCGCGTGATTTGATCTATTTTCTGCTTTGGCAAGCAGCGCGGAAACTTTTGTGGCCGGTCCTTTATTTTTCGGTGTCGGAACACTGATTGTAATTTTCCCCTGAACTTCACGTCCAGCAAACACCCGAATGCATTTGATTCCTGATTCTCACAAAAAGCATATCTACACGGGAATTTCAAATTGCGGGTGACGTGTCGGAAATGCGCGTTGGGTGAGATTCCATAGTTGAGGTGAGGGGAGATCCAGTCTCGGTCCGCCGACCGGCAGGCGGTCAACGCCCCTCCACAAACACATAGCCTGTTTCGCTCCCTCTACTCACGCGCATGGATGCTGAACAACTACCCGGTACTTAGGGAGTTGCCGCAGAGCAGAGAGCTGGTCCCGGAACGGCGCTCAGTACGCAGTGAGCACGCCTGCGCATGTGCTCCGGCAGTCCCGCCGGCCAACTACCGAGTGCCTTTCCAGGGCCGGTTCTCTGATCTGCTTTAACTCCATTATCCGGCTTCGGTTCTTTGTCTTAGTGGTACTTTCTAGCGACGACCATGCCTGAGCCGAACTAAACACGCATGCTCAGCGCGGAAAAGATAGCCACTGTGCCCGCGCGTAGCCATGCCGATGGGGCTGCACACCATGACACCCAGTCCTGTGAAGCTAAGGGTCATTTACACCGTAAACACATACGAGAATAGCTGTATATTGCTACGGTATCGCAAAACGTAATACTGCGCCCTTCAATGTATCACGTCTACTGAAATAGTTTTTGAGCTGTCAACTGGGATAATGTCGTTGAATTGTGCTGAACACTGCTGCAAACAAACTGGGAAACTGAACCAAATGCGTTGCGGAACAACAGCTACAAGACAATTCAAGCTTCCCTTCCTTCGTTCTTGTTTTTAACACATGTGCCAGCCGATCTCATTGAGATAACAGTTCGCGAAAACCTTGATTCTCTACGTCGCACTGATTCGGGTACCTGTCTTATTTCCCGTTTTGTTACCGCAGATTACATTCACCCCTACGCGGCCAATAACCCCTTGCCAGAACCCCAGGACATCGCGCCTACCGCCGAGCTCACGCTCCTTGTGACGAAGATCTTGGCTGCGCAGTAAGTGGCGAATAATTTGTTTGTATTATGTTCATTTTTTGTTTCCTTTTATTTCCCATCCCGCTGTTACTTGCCCTGCTTCCTTTTCTTCCTAGAATATCCTTGTTTCGTGAGGTTTTTCATGAGTCGGCGCATTCAGGGCAGTTAAAATTTGAACGCGCTATGAGGCGAACGTTCGTCGTTCACTCCGACGAAGAAGAACGGGAGTGGAAGGAGCGCCAATGCGCGCGGAAAAAGAAAAAAAAAAGCTTTTATCGCCCCAAGGGATAATTCAAATGAAGGATGGGGCCCGCGTGAGGAATGCACCCGGTGGCGTTGCTCGCCCGAGCCACGATGTCTTCTTGCTCCACCACATCCGAACTGCCCAAGGCCCTCGCCCAGTGCTCACCATCTCGATATAAAGGGAATGGGTTTTGGGGTATTGCTAGAGGAAGTGATCAATGGTTTGGACCGCCGCACAAGTGGGGCAGTTGGGTGAGGAGTAAACAGAGAGGAGTAAATGCGTTGCAGGCGTGAGACGCAAGGAAGGGTGTACGTCTGCACTAACCGCCTAAGGCGTTATTCGGCGTGAGAGAGCACCGGATGTGCAGGGGGAGGGAGTAGACGGCGAGATAGGTGGTAATGAGAAGAAATCTCGTGAAAAGGAAGGGACCGAGCTCGAGCTGACAGGGCTTCATGGAAACGGTCAAGGGTAAAACCCACTCGGAAGTTGAGATTTCGTATTCGTGCACCTTGTGTCTCACTGTCCTTCGTCCGTGTTAACTAAGCGCAGTGTTTTCTTTTATTAACAATGTACCAACTAGCCCACAAGCGAGCTCTCGATGAGCTCTCGAGCGGTTCTGTGTGCTGCCTCGTTCTCTCCCAAACCCATGTGGACTGGGGTCCACAACAACTCGGTGGGAGAGTTAAGGAGATTTGCAAGAAGGATTTCGAATACCGGGGAGGAAATGCGACTTCATGACAAATCTTGAGTGGCCGTCATCGAATCTGAGATTATTATCGCAGGGGAAGAATCCTTATGGGAGTTGCAAATATTGTCTGATTACCTTACGAGAGTAAAAAGTATATCGCGTAGGTCGTGTTCCAAGATTTATCCGTCTGTCGAAAGGCGTTTTTAACAGCACAAGAGCGTTCGGTACCACCGTTTTCCTCACCCCATACTTTTCACAAAAAAGCTGCGAGTGGTTGCAACGACGCAGTCTCGATCCCGGAGGTCTAAATTCAAGAGATTGCGAGCAAGTTTAACCCGTTTCACCAGCACGAGAAGAAGCATCAACCAATAAACAAGTTGATGTTTAACATAAAATAGGGGAAGTTAGCATTTTGAAGATTGACATTGTAGGAAAGCACATTGCAAATCAGTCTTACGCCTCCAGAGTAGCTGGGAGGAGGAGGAGGAGGAATAAACGTCCCTATAAAGCAGTTCGCCTTGGGGAAGAGTCTTTATTCCAGGACCCCTTGAGACCGTCCGGCTTCTTGAGCCCTCTTCACCAGCCAAAGCTGGTCATCAGGGTCCGAGAGTAGCTGGGTCGGTGGCCTAGATAGGCGAGTGGTGGTTCCAGTTCTGATGCGCTTTACAGTTAAACGAAGGCTTTACGCTCCCGGTTAATGATCGAATAATGACTTGAATGCTCACACGGCACAATTAGGGGACAAATAGGACTTCGACAAATTCATTTAAGTGTGCCCTAAGATGCGCAACACTCAACGCGCGTGCGCAGGTTCCGGATGACGCACGACGAAATCATGAACGGGCTGCCCCTGATCGACACGTCGAAGACGGACCTGTGGGACCTGTGCCCGGCGCACATGAAGCCGGTGCCGTGCACCGTGGAACGGTACCGGAGCATGGACGGCCGCTGCAACAACATCAAGCACCCATCCTGGGGAGTGACCAACTCACCCTTCGTGCGCTTCCTGCCCGCCCTGTACAGCGACGGTCAGTGGGCATTACAGCCACCACCCCTTGTGCACGGCGGTTCAAAAGCATCGCGGGGCGAGCTTAAGTCTCGAGGAAACATCCGGCAGGAGAAATGCGGTGTCGAACACAGCATTGATTTTTGCTGCTCATAAAATTACGAACCGATTTCGGTGGTGAATTAGATGCTGTATTCTCGGAACAACGCAAAGGGACGAGGACGGGGTGTAGACGGGACACAGTGGGACGCGGGACACGGGACACGGGAAACTGCGCTGTGTCCCGTCTACACCTCCTCCTCGTCCCTTTGCGCTGTTCCGAGAATGCTATACCAACACGCCCAAGCTTATACCTTAGATGCTGTAGCTACAAGTATGCTGGTTAAGAACATCACACCCACAATCTTTCTTAACTCCATTACTCACAACTTTGTCGAAATGAGTGATTGCCCACTTTTGAATGCGCATATCACTAATACCCCATAATAATAGTCTCTTAAAACCTCACTTTTGGAATAAGGTACATCGACCACAGGGCCGCTATGAAGACGCAGGTAATCTAACCTGTTTGGAAACGGTCCGTTGTAAGCGAAGAGCCCAACGCACACTTAGGCGACACCAGTGACGCCGGGATAGGGTGTGATGTCATCATGAGAAGTGACGCCACAGGTGCTGTCATAACCGGGTGTTTATATTGTCGGAGTTTGCTTCAGGTTGGGGATTGACTTAGTTGGGTATATGCGGTGCTTGATGTATTATGACACATTGCAACCAAGGCAAATCACCGGGATTCATGAGTTACAATATTCAGCTAGCTAATAATGCATGCCGAAGACTTCATGCTCTTGAGAGGGACGAAGGATGGCCAGGGATAAGGAATATTGCCTTTAATGGTGGGCGGACTCTTTAAGCAATATCAGAACCTTGTAGCCAATTTCGCCAAGTCCGCTTCCGCTTTTCATTTCCCTCCGTGCACTGCTTTTGTCGAGGGAACCTGGGCGTAGTCGTAATTTTGGGTTCGAATAGCTGTGAAGGCTGTGGTTATAGTTCAAGCGGCCATAAAATCGAGGAAACGGGCTGGAACTAAAGGGGAAAAATATGCGATCTGAGTTTTGCTGCCTTAAAGTTAGTTATCCCTTTTACATGGACAAGTGGGTATCATCGAAAGTTGGAATCGATCAGTTACAGTGCTGATAGCAGCGTGGATCATATTTTCAATTACGTCCTATGATTTTTGGAGCCTTACGGTGTGAATAGCTCCATGGTAATATCGATGAAATAAAATTGAGCGCGTGCGGCGCTTATGGTTACTCTGCGGGCCGGATAGCCGAAGAAACATGGTCAATTTTGGCGGCTTTGCGCCTCCATATACGCGTGAGTTACCGAGCACTGCCGTGAAAGCCTCGAAAATTAAGCAAGACAAGTAGAAACGGCTAACCAGTGGATAAAAAAAAAAAACACCGCACGCATATAAACCTCGTAAAGGATTACCAGAAATGGAACACCCCAGCTGTGAAATCGAGGCTCATTTAAATGAGTTATATTTTAACGAATGACATCATCACGTCGTTTGCCTCTAGTTTTAAATAAGATTCAAGATAAAGCTCATCTTTCCCTACTCGGTTTATATTTTCAAGCTATTTTAATGAGGACCGCCCCGCTCCCTTCTCCGAATGTGTCTTAAACAGGCACTATGTGTAAACATTTTCCCTTCCGGTTCGACTACTGGGCTGTTCTACACTTTTTTTTTTAATTTTTTACGCTCCCAATTCCGATTGTATTTTCAAACTCCGACCATACACTTATCTTCTAAGTTTTCCTTTTTTAGCACGACAAACTCGTGTCGCCAGTTGCTGTCGAATGCAGGGACAGTTGCCTCGTCAAGCTTCCATGTAGTGCAGTTTTTTGTGACTAACCCCTCCTTGTACGCTCAATGAGAATGAAATTTGATTAGATTTGGTTTGATTTGAATTTAAAACATTTACCCATTTTTAGGGAGGTGCACAGCGAGTGACCTAACTGTATATAGAAATAACAGGTGTCGGCCTCGCTCACCCAGTAAACTTGTTACTGCCCCTAATCACGGGCGAATGATCCACAAGGCCACTTTATTTACGGGAAAAAATACTGGAACGTACTGCGCTGCTGCATCACGATCAACTACATGCGCCATGGCCATATAGAGGTTATACAAACATCGTAAAACTTGAATAAGCACGGGAAACTTGTTCTCTGATTTTACTTATTCGACTTTAAAACCCAGACCCGCAATCGTTTTAAGACGCACCATTGAGAGCGATGAACAGGCTCTTCACTCACGTCCAAACATATATCTTACAGACGCACGTCTTCTCTCGCATTCTGTCCAACGCAGGTGTCCAAGGACCGAGACAGGCAGCAGATGGTGGCGAGCTGCCCAAGGCTCGTGCCATCAGCAGCTTCATCCACCGGGACTACGACCGGCCTAACAGGCAGCTGTCGATCCTGGTTATGTCCTGGGGACAATTCATCGACCACGATTTAACGCTCGCCGCGCCACCACGAGGTGGGCAATCACGTGTCACGTTTCTTGAAAAGCAAGGAGCATGCGATATGCTTTGTATCAGCATCCCAAATAACTTGGCGTAAAATTGCTCTGTGGCTTTAAAAGTATGTTTTGTTAGAAGAAAAGACGAAAACATTTTGCTCTTTTAATTTTAATTCTACTGCAAACAATAAAATACGTATATTTTTTTTCTGAGCATTCTGCTTGAATACCAAATCTGTGTTTTTGTCAGACCCACTCCGCTTTCAAGAAATATGTTGTGGGCAGGGCCAAGTAATTGCAAAACCAATATGAATCTGGGCCCTTCCCGTCATTCCTATGCTGGCTGAATGGTCACAGCATGAGAGTCTTCTCTAGATTGCAGAAGAATCGTTATCCACACGGAAACGTGCAGATGGGATCAGAGTACCAGAGGCTACTGGCTCCTGAACATCGTTTTTGCCACCACAGCGACGTGGAATGCTCGCCCACTCGTAGAGCCAACATATAGCAGAGAAAGCAGACAGCTACCATGGCTGATAGCCTTGCACAACCTCCCATCTTTCATTGCCAGTGACACATCACATATTTCGCCTCGATCATTTTAGTTAGCGTTATTTATTCCTTGGCTATGTGTTTGTTAGGGATTATGTTTTCACTTGTATTAAATTATCGGTGTTTAATTTGGCGTATGACTGTGATAGGATAATGGTATGTTTTTGAGGTTATAATGCTCATATCGCTCACTCATAACGTTACACTTATATTTCATTCCACAAATAACAGCTAAGCGGCATTGTCTAGCTCCTAGCGCTTTCGCCTTAGATTTGACCTAAGTTCGTCAGCATGATTGTTTTTTTTTACTTGTTATTACGCGTAAGAGCATACAGGGTTCCTGGGAGAAAAATCCTGAGTTGTTTTAACAGCGAGGCTGTTTAGCTAGCAAGTCCTAATGTTTCCGGCCCGCAGTTAAAAATACAAAAAAACAAATGCCTAGCGCCCGCACGTGAGTGCGTGTCTCGCGACGACCGCCAAGCGTCCCCGGCGCACGTTTGTCAAGCCAAGCATACCCACTTAGAGATTGCCCAGATTGGCGAAAAATACTCCAGCATTCTCCGTAATTGTGGCAACACTTGCTCGGAACGAGAAAGACACGTCATACTGCCCCTCGAAGATGATGTCCGATGATTATCACTTCAAAAATAAAAAAATAAAGGAAGCTCTCACTTATAGCAACTATGATAAAGTAAAAGTCGTTGCGGCAGCGAAGAAGAAGCGAACCGGCTGTAATCATGGACTTAAACCGTTGTGATGGTCGTGAAGGTTGCGTACAGTTTCGACACCTTTAAGTCTTAGGCGTTAGTGTGAGCTTCCTTTATTTTCTATGAGGAATATTTCTATAAACATAAAAATAATGTTCTGGCAAGTGTCACTTCTAACTGTGAAAGGGGCAGGTGGACGAGTTAGCACGGTGACATCTTGGCAACAGCACACACACACACAAAAAGGACGGGGACGAAGGAAGTGAACAATGCGAGTGCCGTATTGTTGTGTTCCGGCCGGAGTAACACGCTTATTACTCAATGCAGACTTCTGCAGTTTTTTTCTGCTCCTGGAGGCCTTAAATACAAATAATTTTTTTGAATGCGTCTTCATTTTGTGTGAATCAGTATATATGCGCAAGGCAAGTAATTACGCAGCAGTTCCAACCGCAATGTCACATCTTCCACAAAAAGAGTACGATTCGATTTTTAACAGCAATGCTGGTTAAGACGAGTGTTATCCGTCCGTCACACCAAAAAACCTCGCGGACCGATGACGTCCCCTCGAGTTGCCCAGCAACCCCCGGCCCAGCTGTGCATAGTTTTCCTCTCGCTTCGCTAGCATAGGTATACGGCCAAGCCGAGCCTAAGCGACGCCCGTCAAGCCGTGACATCAATGCGCAACGCATCGTATAAGGGCTTATGAACAGCGGCGTCGTCCAGGCTTGCGCGTGGGCTTGCGCCACGTGAGGAGCTCGGAAAAAATACCAAGGAAAAATACCAAGTGCCCGTGAGCGAGCGCCTCGTGAGAAGCGCCTGGCCACGGCCAGCTCGACCTTCGAGAACACTCTGCCCAGCGTTTATGGCGTGATATCGGGCGCGCTGTTCTCCTCGCCAATTCACGTACGTTCTCGCCTAAACATGGGAGCACAGACGCCAAGTTCGCGCTACAGACACCTAGTTCGCGAAGCCGAGTGCCGCTGGTTCTAGCGCGTGCTAACGCGGTCCACTTTGGGAGAGATGTGAAAGCCTGCGGACTTTTCAAAACGATCCAGTCATAAAGAAGTTTCAGCGACAAGTTGGGAAATCTATGTGAGGTGCAACAGCCGGGTCCCCAGCGAAGGTAGAAGGGCCGCCAGCTCTGCTGTTTCACCATCCCTGCACTACTAGTGCAAGCTGCGCCAGTTTTTATATTAAAGTGTTAAAAATAAATATGAAGCAGTCTTATCCTTAATTGTACCCCATTCTCTATAGCTGAAATATGCCGTGTGTAGCAATTGTCAAGCCGTGTCTCCGTGAGAATCCCAGCAAGAAGTGGCTTGGCGTCTAATGGACGTCGCTTATAACACTAGTACTTCCACGTCACACCATTTTCCGCGGTTAACACCGGGTGAGCTCAAGGAGGTTAAAAAAATTGCGCAATTTTTTTAACGTCCTTGGGTGAGCTTCACCTGCAGCAAGACGCCGGCTGTGCTCATGTGACGAAGGCTACACCGATATACCATGAGTGTTTCAACTTCTCTAATGTTTCTTTTGGTGTAGGATAAAGACGAAAATGTTCCTGTGCAGTATATTGCATGCATGCGGAAGAACGGCATGAGGAATAACATAACTTGCAACTCTCAACTACGCCACGTTTCATAGCCAAGGTTGCAGGCGTTTGAATGGATGGTTGACGCTACTTTTTCGCGTCACTGCTTAATTCTTCACTGTCTGCTTTCACCGGGTGTAAACATATACAGTCACGCGAAGGGAAATTGAAGCTGTTTGGTGGTTTTCTTTTTTTTTCACCTCCATGCGCAGACGAGAGAGACCATGACTTCGTGTGCTGCGGTCTTCCCCAGAAGTACCAGCACCCTCTCTGCATGACCATCGAAGTGCCGGGCGATGACCCCTTCTACGGGCGCTTTGGTCGAAACTGCATCGAATTCAAGAGGTCATTGGCAGGACAGCGCCCAGGATGCGCACTAGGTAAACGCGCTCACACTTGCTCCATCAACTCATAGGGATACGCAAAAAAGGGAACGTCTGTCAAAAAAGAGCATAGTTTCCCGGAAACGTTGACCGCAGCTCGTCGCGTGATTATTGCGCACTGCTCCGATTGCGTGGATTTTCGTGTTTGCTCGACGGTAAACATTTTTTGCAAACTCCCCACGTTTAAAGATAGGCTAAATATGTTCATATTACATTATTTGTACGTAAAAACTAGTACCAAGCAGGAAGCCTGGTAAACGGTCAGTGCGATCATACTGAACCACACTTTTCAGAAATTATTGCTTTTAATGGAGACACGTTGGCGTGACTGACTCATCCACCATCCTCATTACAAATCATTCTGCCTTTAGACTCAAAATTCGAAAAGCAAACTGCTTTCCTGACGCAATGTATTTTCTGAAACAACAGCCCTAATTGTATGAGAAAATAAAAAGTTTTATAATACTTTCATGATAACTAAGTATTTCTTAGGCCTGTACACTTTCCATAGTGATGGTGGCGTCTAAAAATTACTGATACTATTTGAAAATTCCCACTAAGTTAGATAAGTAAAGACGCAAACTCACTTTTAGAACTACCATGTCATCTTTATATAAGTTATGGCGTTAGCTTTCGGCGCAAAGATTACGGATATCCGAACGCAATTAACAGAGTACACTTAGAACTGAGAGCAGCAACAATGTGAAATAAAGAGGGCATCGCTCCAATTTATGTGCCTAAATACCCAAGATTCCACTGTTTCTCCGAAAATCGTTTCCACAACTTTAAGCCCGCAGGGAGATAAAAAAAACAACGTCAAGACGTTTGGAAATATGCTGTCTCAGGATTGAAAAGAGATGATGGTGTATTCGCAAATCTGCCGGCGTGTATTTGAGGCCCTCAATGTGCTTGAAATGTTTTTTGAGCTTAAACGTGACTAATACAAGTGCCTAAAGCACACTTTAGGATTTTTGGAAATTTTATTATAACGAGGCTTCACAAACTACTACTATGTTGTAAGTTAGGTTTCCTGTCCAAATATTACTCATGTGAACGTGGCTGGAAATTTGTGTTTTTAGATATTTTTATTAAGCATGTTCAGACGGGTTTCACGTGCAATTTTTAAAGTGATGCTAAAACAACTTCCTCTAAAATGACAGAGTATATATTTTGGCCTATACTGTATAGGGCAGAGCAATATTTTCTCGGGGTAAATTTTATTAATCCGGTCACTACTAACGGAGCTGTTGCAAATAAAGAGAGTGTGTGTTTGTTTCCTTTTATTGTTCGCCGCTCGTAAGTCTGAGGAAGAAGATCCCTCGCTTATTTAACACGTTAATTAAGAAATTTGTACAGGCAATATTTGGACGTGGTGTCTTTACAAACGTAAGAGATATTCTAGAAACGGCGAGAACATGCTTAAGTTTGGTGTTTTTTGTGTAATTTCGCCAGGAGAAACATTTTTGAAAATTCAAAAATTTGTTTTTAGACATTTGGCAGCGAAGCTTTATGGCTCGGGATCAGCTTATTTTTCGTGTCCATCAACAAACCGGTGGCGGAAAATACTTGCAGCAAAACCAACTTTACCGGGAATGCTTGAAATAAAGCGGCCCTAACCCTCGTTCTAGCAAAACTTTCCCAAAAACGATTAGATTACGATGGGCCGTTAAGATGACTCTATCGTTACTGCAAGCTTCATTTACTTTTCTTAACTACTTAGTTCACAGTGAAGTTCTAAACGCGCCATAATTAGTGCCTGCTGTCGATACATGGGCTGCTATTGAAAGAAGAAGTATGGTTCAAAAGAACTGCTGTAACCTATGGTTTGTTGAACTTTTCTCAACAAACGCTTTATGAAAATTGTTCGCTGAAATGACTCTATTAATACACCGAGTTTTATTTACTTGCCATGATTACTTAGTTCACTGTGCAGTTGTAAACATTAGAAAATTCCCTTCTGCCGTCAATACAAGGGCACCTATGACAGAGAAACAGACAGCGCCATCTTTGTCTGCTAGGATAAAACTCATCTTGTGAAACAGCGCCAAAACACAAGATTGAGGAAGGAAAGGACTCACATGTGCACTCTTCCTTCTTTCAGTCCTTGTGCGTTTGCGGTGTGAGATGAATCTATGCCGACTTGCCCTATTCGCTATGTTACTCAATCACGACAAAAATAAATAAATAAATAAATGCGTGCGCATTCTGTAACCACGTGTGATAAGTATTTTTTTGGCTCCGCTGGTCATCTCACTTTACAACCACGAGTGTGATGTTTATTTCATATGGCTTCGCGGGTCATTTCCCTTTCCAGAGTGGAATTTCTCCTAATTTTCTATCAGTAGTCTTTAAACCATAAAATCAATGCAATAGCTTAAAGAGTGTCAGCGATATTGTGAGATCTCTAAAAATACGCTTGATACATACGTTGTTCAGTTACCCTCGCTAGGAAGAAAAGTTTTAAAAAATTCTGAAATTCGTGTTGATGATGATCATTCTTATTAATCTACAAATATGTTGTCATGATTGCGTGTTCTAGAATGTCACAATCTTCTTCTTCCTTTTTTAAGGTCCACGTGCCCACATTAATATCTTAACGCATTCCATTGACGCAAACTTCATCTACGGATCGTCAGAATCCTTAGCCAAGCGACTAAGAACCTTCCATGGAGGTAAGACTAACACAAGACTCTTGCACGTGGTCGAATTCATGTGTTCATATGGAGGATAGAGAACTTTGATGTTGATTACACACATAAGATTTCCATGTTTTTTGATACTTTCAGCTAAAGGCGTTCTGTCTAATAGGTTACAAAAACGACACAGATAAACCGGTGTTCAAGCATCGTTGAAATACTTGAAACACTTGCACAGATTCTGGACGAGTGTAAAGACAATAAAAAAAAAGTCGTAGGCTTTATATTTTGTGAAATCAGTTTATGGACACAGAGTACCAGTTTTTCAGCAAACGTTATATTAGGCCTGCAACGCAAAATCAGGTTTATAAAAAGACGCACTATTTCGTATTTATTTGTTTAATGGTTGCATGAGCACATTAACTGCAATGCCTGTGTGTTTACTTTTATTTAATGTAAAAGCCCGTTAAGCGTTTTATGAAGTTACTACGGTCTTGAGTAAGTGCTTCAGCCGTGAATACCTTTCTTGTAGGCAGCCTCTACTGGACAGGCACGTGACCTGTACATGATATTGTAAATGATACTGGCCCAGCCATCAACCGCTTTTGGCTTGCTGTAGTGAATCCCTCAATGGCGTAATAGCCTAGACTAGTTTCCTTGGAAAAGTGTATTGTTTTGCTTTAACTGATATTACGCTCCGAAAGTTTCTTGATAAAAACACCATGCACCGATGTCTGCAATTAAGGACAACTTCGAGTCTGGGATCGCTTCCGTGACGTGGGTCTGAAGCCGCTGCTGCCGCCGGAGTCGGAAAACCCAGAGAGAGACTGCATCGCACGCCCAAGGCAACTTTTCTGCTTCCTTGCTGGTAAGGTGCTTATTTCCACAACACTTCGCTAGCACGGCTTACGAGCACAACACCGATAAGTTTTTGGTCCTAAAGTTGTTCGCCAGCATCTTACAAAAAAAATTACGTGAAGGGTTGCTACGTCCTCCACTGCGTTTTTCAAAATAGTGTGAGCGTTAAGACAAGTCACGTACATATCTGACCAAATATTACTCGCCTGCTGTAATACGTACTCAACTTCAATGAACATTAGGCCCACACGCCACAGTTCTAACCATACAGCCTAATCAAGAAACCGGCCTTTGCTACAAAGCTTTCTGCTCTAGATTCACTATTCACCAATCTTTGCTACGCAAAGAAGCCTTCTTCGAAGTCGTGGCCATCATTTCTTGCTTCACGACTGAATGCAACCTTAGTGTTCGTCCTCAGAAATCCACCCAATAAAAACCGCAAAGGCAAGGCACGAACAATTATGTCAATGTGTATCTCCAGAAGCATGTACTTGTGTCCGAGTGATAGGCTCGTGCGGGGCAACGTTTGGTACCGAGAGTCAAGATTAGAAAAATATGCATTGACATGACACGACCGAATGCAAATTACCATGTAGTTGAGTCCAAAATGCGTGCCAGCCATTCAACATAATACTGATATCACGTACGGGAATACTTCATCCAAAGGTGTATTCAGGGGTACCATTAGCTCGAATAGTCGCTTGCTGTGCAAACTATTTCATTATTTTTCATATTCTGAAATTGTTCCAACCTGTTTTCTTAATATTGTATTTATAGCACATGCTTACAAACACGAAATAGCATCCATTCCACATGTTGGTGTATCTACGACAAATTATCATTTGCCCTGCAACTATGTATGCCTGCTGAGTCTAAATTTCCTATCGTTTAAGCCGCACATTTGGAAACAAAAACTCTGCTCACTTTTTCTTTCAGACTCACTACTGGACGAGGTCCTGCGAACCCTCTGAACATATGTATAGCAAATGTGTGAAAATCTCCGCATGATTTAAATGGCCAGTTACATCATGTTTTTTGTAGCTATGTTTAAATTTAGCTTATGATCGGTTTTATCGTCATCCGGCCACAGACGTTTATCGCGAATTATTGGTCCTGCTGGCCCCTTCTTTTTTTCTTTTGCCCTTTCATCCTACTTTGTTCACTCACATCTGAAGTAGCAAGCCCTACCATTGTGGTGATCATCTCTCCAGTTTTCATTAAAGATCTCTCTCTTTCTTTCTCTTTTTCTCTCTCTCTCTTTCCCTCTCTCTCATTCCCTCTCTCTCTCTCTCTCTCTATCTCTCTCTCTCTCTCTACTGTAGCATGATTCAATTCCATGAGACAGGCATGCGAGAAGTAAAAATGATGAAGTAGTACGAAGAATTACGTCTTTACGATGAAGCCCTCAATTTCGGAACCACGAAGCCACATTGTAAATCCAAGTTTCGCGCGCTCCAGTATTCAGCGACCGAATTCTCGCCCGTGATTGTGCGTTGTGCGGTAAATTCGCAGGAGACGAACGCGTCAACGAACAGATCCACCTGACCGTGTTGCACACGTTCTACGTACGCGATCACAACCGCATGGTGAACGAGCTCTCCCGGCTCAACCCGCACTGGGACGACGACCGCCTCTACCACGAAGCACGCCATATCATGGCCGCGGCCGTCCAGTTCATCACCTACAACGAATTCCTTCCCATGACCCTCGGGGAGGACCTTGTCATTCGCTACAACCTCACGCTCCAAAAAGAGGTGAGCTGGCCTCTGCTGCCCGCATTGTAAAGTTACAACTCAACTGCACTCTAAGGAAATGCCGTGGTTCAACTTCACAGAAATGCCCCTAAATAACCGTTCTGTGCCGCGAACAGAGCGAATTTGACGCATTCCAACAGCGTGCATACCATTTGACTCAAAAATGGGATCTGCTAGTGGCGCTGTGCGCAATGCAAAGCGTCATGCATGCATTGCATGGTGGCACAACGCAGACCGAACTTTTGAGTCAAATCGTATGCTCGACATCGTCAGTCGGCCAAAATTTCATTTTTAGCCGCACGTATTGGTTAATATAGTTTTTTGGTGTGAAGCTGAGCCACAAGATTGCTTTACTGTCTGCCATCAAGAGCGCTTCAACTGAAGTCAAACAGAACAACCGAATTTTAGCGAAAATTCGGACAAACCGAATTTTACATGAACGTAAGAAGCTTATAAATATTACAGCCTACTTGGTCATGCTAAGGAAAGTAGCTGTAAAATAGTCACCATTTCACAATTTAAAGAAAGCTGAAATACAATTTCGCTAGCGGTGAGGCAGCCCCAGACAAATTCAGAGACGCCTTGCTTCTGCGAGAAAATGCAGAATTGGAGAAGCTAGGGCACTTAATTTCTATTAAGGGTAAATGTACGTTATCGCTAAAAAAGAAAAGGAAAAATTTAAAACAATAACATACCCAAGCGTATTGGGCTACTCGTAAGACAACCGAATATAAAAGAAATTCACAATGGAGACAAAAGACATAACATTACTACGCATTAATCGACAATTCCTAGAATTTTGGAGGCTGTCCTTTCTTCCGCGTCGTTTATGGGGAGATATGTTTTCATCAATATGCGCAAGAAAAGCCATTTTATTTTAAAGCAGAGCTGCTATAAGATAATTCCTGCGTTTCTTCTTGCTGTTTTTTTTTTGCGTTCCTAGACTTCGACGCACCCTGTCACTTCGGCCACCTGCTCGCCTCCGGTGCTCTATATTTTGATATAAAATAGCAAACACAGTCCCTGGAAACTGCCTTTTCAGTAATGCATTGATGTTTACAAGTGAAGCCCCGTTTTAAGAGGTCGCCCTTTCCAGACTAGGTTTCCCATATTGTTTGTTGCACAGTGAAGCCTACTGATAAAAAAAATAGGTGGCAATTGGCGCGAAAGCGCTGATTCCCGCCACCCCTTATGCTATTAATGCGTTAACTTCGCCATTTACGCTTTGCTTTGCAAATGCAGGGTCTGCCTGTTGTCGGGATTTTTTTATCCCTGTTTTCTTAGTTCTTTTCCGGGCTTTCTTATTTTTGTCTTCGTTTTGTGGTGCGATGCATAGGATGCACATCTTTTGCTTCATGCGCTCACTTTTATAATTGTATTTTTGATATTTTTATGTTTTGGTTCACCGAAATTCTGTTTGACGAATTTTCTCCATTTACGCTACAACTATTACCTGAATTAATTCCGCCAATTATACATTTTTGGTCCCATGCATAACGTTAGGTGGTTGGAGCTGTAAAGGTACTCGGTTAAAAGAATGCGATGCAATAAATTAAACTTTTGTACGGGTGAAATGTATAGAAGAAGAGCAGCTAACAGGGTTCCGGGGTTCCGCAAGCCTGGGTTCCGGGCTGTCCGCGTGAAAGGCGGCAACCACACTCCTGTGACAGAATCTCAGGGATGTGGCCGTGTCCAGCGGTACACGTGTGTCTTCCCATTATCATCATCTTACTTTTCTTTTGCGACGCATTTCTTGCTCGTTTGGTAAGTAAGACGGAGATGTTTGGCCAATCGCTCTTGTTAGCCCTATGTATACGCTGTTAGCGGGAGCTGGCCTTGTTGCGACATTATTTTTCCTAGGGACCACTGGATTGTGCGAACAGAGGTCTCTCATCTCCTACACGGATTCTTGCAGTCCACAGGACTAAGTGAGGTGGTGACATTGTGGGTCTGTTATTTTAGGACTAAGTGAGGTGTGATGACTTTGAGAGTTTTGATATGGTATTGGGGACGATTAGGCGGAGCAATTGCCGGCAGCTATGCAAGGCTAAGTCCGCCTTATTCAACAATACTTACTTACTTACCCACCTAATTGCTGTTTGTGTAATTACCAATGGCTAATTTCTCCTGCAGTACAGAGTGCATTCGTAAAGAGTGCTAACGAAAGTAAGGAAAGTGGTGCAAACATATGCAGAGAGCGGTAAATTACGATGATGCCTGGGCTAGGCAGCTAGGTTGTGCGCGTGCACCGAAGCAGCCGAGTGCAGAAGTTCAGTATCGTGAGTGGCGATCATCTGGGCCTAAGATAAGCAAGCGATTATCGCAAGCTGCCGCTCTGTGCATAGGCTGGCACACTTTTCTATCTCGAAGGCCACAATTGTTTAAATCGCCGACCTGTGGTGGTTCAGGGGTTCCGTGTGCCTCCCGCATTCCGGAGGACAGTGGCCCGAGCCCCACTCAGAGCGAAATTTAGCTGACTTTCTTTTCAACTGAATTCGTTACACTGTATGTTTATAGGTGCTTGAATGAGAAGTTACGGCATCATTACGGGCATTTATTGACATGTCTTTTATCCTATGGTCACTCAGCCATTTTGCATGCCATGGACACCGCATTTTCGACCGACGTAGTTAACTAACGGTGTCGCAATAATAATGTACAACGCCAGTCACCTGCCCTGAACATACGTTTTTTACTAAATACAATGAAGGGAGGTCCTCACGTTCATTTGTTTTATAACAGAGGTCCGAGCTTTACAAAATATGAATGTGGTAACTTACAAAACAAACATTAGTTAGCCACAGTTTGAGTTTGTGTGTACGAGAAGAAACAGGAGCCAGCGTTAGAGATACTTCCCTTACTCATTATCACTCCAGGAACAAGCTTGTGAATAATTCGTACACGCCGTTGGAACGATTAGGCTGCCAACATAACTCGAACTGGCATAAAGCGACTGAGTAGAACGCAGCCCCTTTTTTACACGCTCTGAAGAAATAACTTGTTCACACAGTCATGGAAGCGAAATATAGTATAAACGTCCCGAACAATGAAGGTTCCTAAACCTTTTTACAGCCAGAGAGAGTTTTATCATACTGTTATTGTGTTTAAGTTACCATCTACCATGTTTGCGGTAGTCGACTGCGCAAGAGCGAGTGTCACCGCGACCGGTAACTTACCGGCACAGGCTTTACCGTCGCCAGCGAGCTTCCTCAGCAGGCTAAACGTTCCTTCGCGTATTGATTACAGCAAATGCAGTGCGCTCAGTGCTTGATGCTTGGTACAGCCGATAAAAGTATTCGTGTTTGATGTTATTTATCACGTTTTTATTGTTGAATGATGTTCAGGAGCCCGACAAACGACTATTTTTCTCAGATGGGCGAGCAATATGGCCGCCCCTACTGGGGCTAAGTCTCGCCTGCCTCAAAAAGTTCAAATAAGTTTCTGGGCCAGTAAAGGGCTTTTAAGCTTCAAAAATTGTGCTGGGCAAAGTATGGCATATTATTAAGTAATTACTACAGCATATTTTGCTCATTTCCTGCCAAAATATTAGCGCGGGCGCAAATTCTAGTTTACCTTGATTTCAATTCTACTCAGTAGACGGGGCCACCAACATGCTTCTTTTTTTAAAGTTCTAAAGATGATGGCTACAGTATTCTAAAAAAAAACTAATGATAGTGTGGTCGTTTCATTTGAAAAGTAAAGCATCAGGCTACTTTAAGCAAATAGATGTATGGGTGATTTGCTTTGAGACTAATTCATCAGATGTCGCTACCTGCACAACGGCGACTGGAATACGCAAACCGCAAACGGTGTGCTAAAACAGGTACTAAACGGAAACTCCTGCGTCCGGTAACACAGTTAACGGTAATGCGAACCCGGTAACGATATGCTAAAACTCTCTAATATTAGAAATAAGGAAGCACCCAATAACTAACGGAAGGTAAAAGTGACGAATATCCAAATGCAATAGTTGATTTAAAAGTAGATTAATGTGAAATTCTGCTAGAAGCAGGTGCTTTAAGGCGTTATCTGCCATAATGCAACTTAAAATTAGAGCGCAAGTTATCACAACTTTTAAACTCTTTACACTAAGTGCCTCGCGACTTTCTGTTCTTGCATGAAAGTATGATGCCACTTGAAAGGAAAACAATGCAGCAAGTTGATCTAAACTTGAAAGGGCCGTTTTTTTATGCTACCCATCGCCCACTTCTGGTACTAAATGGTTTTGAATAACGTTAAATACTCTTCGAATGCCATCACCAACGACGTTTCGATCATTTCCTCTGCCTTTCAATTAGTCCTTGCAAGATACGCACGCTACAACGAAAACCTCCATACGATAACAAAGGAGGCAGGTATTGCAGCGTGACCGATATAAACTAACCCCTTAAGAAATAGATGCATAGCGCTCATGTTACATTCAGCGACATTTCAAGCGAGTTCGCCGAATGCTCACGCCTTAATGAACTTTCCCCTTGATACCTTAACATTGTGTTGTAGGTTGGTGACGGCTGATGACACGTTGGGAAAACCTCAAAATGTAGCGATGATAGGCCACTTTTTCTCGGTGAGGCGATTTCGCGCTGTTATGTCTATCCCACCTACTTCGCTTCGTTTCAGGGCTACTGGCACGGCTATGATCCCCAAGTCAACCTTGCGCTGTCCAACTCCTTCCAATCAGCAGCTTTCCGCTTTGGCCATACGTTCATCCAGGGCATGGTCAGACGGTACAACAAGTTCCACGAATTTATTGGTAAGCTTTACGTGCTCTTAGTGTTAACTTGAAGCTTTATTTGACTGCTTAGCCATATTTGGAGGGGGCTGCTGCTGCTGCAGCTGATTTATAGCATCGTGCGCCGCTGAGTTTTTTTCTTACAACTGACAACGCTAGTTAGCCTCCGCTTATCGCGCCTGAGGGGCCCGGTAAGTTACTCGCGGGCGAAGGTATGGGGAGGATGTATGGCGGAGTTATATAAGATAATGCAGCCATCGCTTCCTTAGATCACGCCCGAAGGGCCGGCAGGGCCACTGGCAGGGCGCAGCGACTTGCGGGGGGAACCTCAGTTCCTGAGTATACATATCACGTTCGCTCCTCTTGTATACATGTTGGCGTCTTCGCTATGGTGAAACATTGAACTTTTCTCCTTACGTCTGGCATTTCTCGTCGTTCTCACCCCGACTCACCCTTCTAAATAACGAGTAACTGCGCCCAGCACAATAACACTAGAAATGTCACAAGCAAGTTTATATTAACCAAAGCATGCCGGGATATAAACTTCGCGCAAGTGGATTCCACCTCCGAAATGACCTGCTTTTTTTTGGTCAGGGGGTGGGAATAGGTCTGCGCTAACAGAAATTTCACCCGTTATCCTGCAAGTTAATGTGTCGACCATGACAGTTCAACCCTCTATTGGGGTACTACATCCAACGGTTGTATATATCTGCGGCGTCCGGCTCGTGGCTGCAGGAGAATGGCAGTCATTGAGATGAGTTTCAGTAGCTAAGCTATTCAATGCACCATGACACTGCAGGGGAGGACCTGCTGCGAAACCTGCTGCGGCACCCTTTCATCATCTATGAGCCCGGCAAGCTGGACGAGTTGGCAGGGGGCCTCATAAACACTCCTGCACAAACCTACGATCCCTTCGTCACTCAAGAGGTGGGCCTTTTGTGTGCACAAAACATTTACCAGGGGATTTTCCTGCAGCTCTAGGCGAAGAAATATTTTCGTTCTGGCAATTCACATTAAAGCTACAAACAAGGGATGGTGGAAAATTGCTTCAATCTTCCTGTATTGCCGACAGAATTTCTCCTGTAATCTTCAATCCTCCTGTTATGCTTCACGCCATCTCCACAAGTACAATTGTTGCTCGGAGACCTAGCGCTCAATAACTTCGAATTAAACAGATATACAGTTTACTCCATTCTACAATGCCAGTGAGCATTGTAAAGGAGGCAGCATACGTTTTTTTTTTTCAAATCTTGTTAAACGGGCCTGTGTTGTATTTTAAGCTAATACAGCAAAATGTCATTTGTTTAATATGATTATTACTTGTACGTACGAAAAACTATGAGGTCTAAGTATAAGATGACAGTCAAGGCTCTTGCATTTAGAGTCCTGGTAAGACGGGTTTTTTTGCTTTTTTTTATTTCGCTAATATTTTTTCTGATCATAGCATCACTTGCTACTGCCTATTTAGTTCTTTTTGATATCAGAAAAAAATGTCAACATGGATATGTCTGTTAATTCTGAACGCCTGAAGCTTGTTATACTTCGTCAAACAAGCAGGAGCGTGGCGTTCCCATACATTTCTTTTATTTCTGCGTAGTCTTTATAACTTACTTGGTTCAACCTTTTTTAGTTATTCATAACTTGAAACTTGGAGGAAGGTAAAAACCCCTGCGCACCTCGCGTCCGCATTCCAAGCTATCGGAAGGATGTCATATTAATTTTCAATGTAGTTTAATGCCATCCCAGTCATCAAAAGTGCGATTTTCGCGTTAATATAGGATCTCTGTTCACGCGCAGTTTGTACAGGTTAAACGTGCTCCCAATCCGCTGATTCTCTCCTTTCGGACATGCAACAGTGATGTCATATCAACGCCAACAACTAGGCCTAAGGATGGCCCCAGGGGTGCAGAATGGTTGAGCCCAGTGTCCCTCGATAAGGTATTAGAGTACCGTCACTGAGGCACGCAAGTTAGCATCGGCGGCCATCTTGATGTTTATCAGTGTTGCGAGATTTCCGCTTTTACGGCTTCGCCGCTAACTTCGACCGGGTCATTTGTTAACAACACTGGTGAAGATGCAGCGAAAGCGCATCTTCGGACACAGTTGGGCTGCTGAAATGCTGCTACACGCGCTATCTTTGATTCGCATTCGGAACGACGTCAGTCGCGCGCAGCCGCAGAGCAGGACGCACAAGCTAAGCCTACCACAGTTGACCGACTAAAACGCATAAGCAACAAAATGGCGTCGCCGGCGAACCGTCGCAGTCTAAGCATGTCACATGATGCGAACCAATGACCATGGCGGCGGCACGGAACAATAGGAGAAAAGAGTGTCTATACTCTGTGGCCTTATCTAGTGGCCCTACTTGAACCCCCTCCTGTCAGGACTGAAATGCATGTCATCCGAAAAAATACAAGTTCCGGTGATCGTCGACATACTGCGTGCTTTGAGATTGCAAAGTAATTGTACAGTTTTTTTTTTACTATTCTGCAATAATTCTACGCGGCACGGCCAGCGTGTCGCGCCAATGTTTAAAGACGCCCAATACGGCGGAGAAAGACTACGTGCAAAACTTGCGCAGCTTTAAATAGCGCGGGACGATTGTTAACTGCGATGTATGCTTCGCGTGTATCACGCCCATCTTCAAGCAGCCAGTGCGCTGCTAGTTCTGTGATACCTTACTTCGATATGAATCCCGTGCCGGTTATTTGCCAGAGAAGCATTTCCGAGGAACCGGGAGGATGTCAGAGGAGAAACTGGTCGTGTGCTCCATCCGTGTTGCTTCCTCCACAGCAATACAGAGCGCTACTGTCGCAGAGTATAGTATCTCAGTTCAAAATCGGCGACAAACAACTCATTCGGCGGAAGGTGCTTCCGACTACCCGAGTTGCTTTCACGGATCCAGTTTAATAACGCCGTTTGAAAGCGGCTCACGTTTACGGAGCAGGCCATCTCGCTATACGGACGAGGCGTATTTTTTGCGCAAAAAAAAAGGAAAGTGGCGATCGTGTTTGCCTTCTGCTTGTATCGAATTCTCCGCACTTCGCTATTCTGGTGGTAGAAAACGTGTTCGGTGACGCGCTGCACGGAAGCCGAAATAGCCACTTAAAACAGCTCTAGCGCAGGAAGCGCCCTTCTGCTGCCAGAACGCGCAGGAGACAGAATGGCACGTCACATGATGTATGTGCTGGTGGTAGGCTTATATCGCATCTTGTGCCTCTACAGCAACGAGAACAGGCCGGTTGCAGGAAGGGCTTCTCAACTTTAGATATAGCACCTTCCATGCTACTCCTCTAGAGCGTTGTGCTAGGTTCGAAATGCTGCTTGGTCCGGTATATAACACCGTCGGATACCACGGTAGGCTGTACTAGATAGGTTCAACCACCCTAGATGAGGCTCTTTGGGACACAAAAGCATTTCCTCTTCAGACAAGGATTTAGCAACCCTAGTTACATTTTCTAAAAACCTACAAATGATTACACGATCGTACTATCATCCTTCAGGCACTTGACAAGCGCGGCTGCATGATCTTTGGGAAAGGCCTTCGTCCTGCACTGGACAAACCCAGGCTCAAGATAAGATAAGATAAGTAGGCTTCTAAGGAATTCAAGGAAATTATTTTTTGTTAAAGATGAGTATTACCTAAAGCGAACATTTAGGACGTGTTTTATATTCAGTGCCCCTGTACTCTAACAAATCGCCGTAGGTGGTCTTCATCTCAGCGCCCCGGAACGCCCTATCAGCGTGACCATATCGGCGAATGACGAGGCCAAGCATGTGACTGAAGTTAAAGGGACTCTGCAACACTTTCGGTTAAATCTTTCGCTCTTTCCTGCGCCTCTGGAAGCACGGCGAAAGCTATAGTTATCGCCAGCACGGAGTGGCACTGCGTGATTTGCTCATCGCAGTAGATATGCCTTCTGTTTCTTTGTTGGTTTTGTGGCTTTAATTTTAAAGTGCTATCGAATGCGTTCATTGCTGCAACTAAAGGAAAGCTGGCCAATAGTCACTGCACCGGTGTAATGACGTAATTCCAGGGGTCGAAGAACACCAAGATGGGGAAAGAGAAAAAATCTTTTGAGCGAGTTTCTAAGTGATCTGATGGCATAAAGAGCAGTAATTTCTGGCTGAAGTACTCTGCCTCCGCCTCATCTAAGTACTCGATGTGTTGGTTGACTACTTTCTGCAAGCATTTAAGATTTCGAGAAAAGCAGAAAAAAGTGTTGCAGGGTCCCTCTAAAAAGTACATTATCTGCGCTGGGACAACAGCGCAGCTGCACGCCCTGTGCTGTTGTTCCAGCGCAGATTTTATTTTTTCCCCTTTAATCATACGCTTGGCCTCTCATTCGCCCATTTGGTCACGCTGATAGCGCTTTCCTGGGCGCTGAGGTGAAGCCCACTCGCGGCAATTTCTTAGTGTGTACCATACAATGGTATAGCGTGGACCATAATTAGCCTAAGTTAGGTACTCTACACAAGGGGTGTTAAGTTTTAGTATTTTTTTAAAGCACACACAGCATTTTGCTTTAAAACTTCTTCATAATACTGATATTTTCTCGTTAATGGTTCCTCTAAATCTATCTCTGCTATTTCCCCGTTGTACCTCTCTTTTATTGTAGTCACACCAGAGGATTACTACAGTCTTGTGCCTTGTCACCCTTGTCTGCAAGACAAAAATTATAAATTCGTTTTGTGAATAAATGAATTCAAGCAATGACCGGCATACCGGTGTACCATCCACTCCTTTTGAAGTCAAAGTCAATAAATCGGTCTAAATGGGTTGTTTAAACCGCTTATAAGCAGCATATGGAAGACAACAAACATTTAAAGGCTCGTTGAAATTTTACCTTCAAAGTATTACGTTAGTCATAGTTTGAGAAACTGCATGAACATTCTCATACACTCAGACCATCAGCGTAGTGTGATAAACTGTCATAAGAACATAGAAAAAAATTGCGCCCACCTCCCTGCGAGGGGAACCCTGTGTAGATGCGACGCATCGTGGGGTTCACTTGGTGTTTCTGTTGGATTGATTCTGAACTCGCGTGAAACGTGTCGTGAACGCGTATGATTATTATGTTTTATGATTATTATTGTTTTATTGGCCAAGCTTGGTCAATCTCTCTAAGTGGTATGCTTGAGGCTTCGCTGTCGCAACGACCTTTACTCCATCATTGTTGCTGTAAGTGGGAGCTTCTTTTCTTTTATTGCAAGTGTTAATGATTGCCCCATCATGCGTTGTATCAGTAGCATCTTGACGTAGTTTGAATGAGTCAATGATATAAGGCGCGTTCGTAGCATTTGATTCTGTCTCTGTTTTGTGGCGCAGTGGGAAGAGCACCATGTACCTCGCATTCCGCCCACAGGGTCGTGGGATCGAAATCGGGTGCCGCTAACTATTTCTTTTTTATAGTGTAGGGGGAGGGGTGTGGACGGGCAACGCCGTATGGAGGGACAAGGCGAGTGAATGAGATGCAGTCGTATCTAACATGAGGGTTTAAACGGTTTGAAGCTTGTAATGAAGTCTGTATTGCTTGGATGAAACCTCGTGAACCTTGTTGATTCGGTATTGATTTATTGAAAACGTACAAAATTTTTTATCAATTTTAGGAAATCTCGTAGTTAACCACAAAATACACCATTCCCAAGGTATTCTGAAGCGCAACTTATTAGGCGCGTTTCATTATATGAAGATTTTCCAGCGAGCAAACTGCTCTTAAACTAAGAAGGTTTCTCCTCATCCAGAAATAATGACAAATAAATGAAAACTAAAAAAAAATGAATCAGATAGCTTATTCAGCGTAGACAGGGCTGCCAGGGCAACGAACAAAGCAACGTGGTATCCTGTTAAATAGCAGATATTGCGCTTACAAAGCGTATGAAACATTCGCGTATGAAACATTCGATTGAGACTAAAGATAAAGAATGGTGTGCCTTCGAACGCCACCAACGCTGACTTGTCTTTGCAAGGGCGCGTGTGTCTTCAGTCACGGTTACTTCGACTGGGCACCGAAAATGTTTCGCATAGAGAACAGGTGGCTATGGCACGCCTTCTTGTTCCCAGCAGAAGTGCAGTGAGCTCTTCCATCGTTCTCTGCTCAGGTGACGAACCACCTGTTCCAAAACCGCGACGAGCCGTTCGGCAAGGACCTCATCGCCATCAACCTGCAGCGGGCGAGGGAGCACGGCGTGCCCGGCTACAACTCGTTCCGCGAGTGGTGCGGTCTGCCCAGAGCAAACTCTTTCGCCGAGTTCGAGCCCTGGCTCAACAACAACACGGCTTTCCGATATTCGCAGATATACAAGTGAGTCCCTCTAGCAGGCATCGCTTCCGCTAACGAAATGGGTAAGGCGAGAACGTGCATCATTCTCCCCTCCAGAGGCAGCAAATATTCCTACTTTTTCGGAGTATACGAAAATTTGGAGCGTTCGAAAGCTAGGTGTCGTGAAACCTCTACGAAGGCACAGAAATATGACAGACAAATACTACTAGGTACCTCATAAATGTGGCCAGACTTAGCGACTAAAACTCTTTATGAATATTAACGAATATATGTATATACATATATCTTGCGAGCGCTGCGCAACGGTTACGCCACAAATCAAGAGCACCCGCCAAACGAATAGGGACGCAAGCGCTTCTAGGGCAGCCCTTGAAAATTTATGTGCCTGCCAATACACAGAGCTCGGTATTCGCGGTGTACGACACGCGCCAGAATGTGCGGATCTTGACACATTTCCGGACCACGTGTAAGTTGCTTTCTCTCAGTAGGCAATGTAAGCACACTGAGCCGCGCATCGCCACCCCTTATTAGAACTTTCAGGTGTGGGGTGAAACCCCATCCAAAACTTACCACATGAAATCTCCCAAGGGACTAGGTAGGGCTTAAGTCAAAAATGCGCCCCAATTTCTTGTCACTGTACACTACAGGACGCTAGCGGCACCAAAAGAGCGCCCATGACATATACGCGGAACTACAACATATTCTTTTTGGAACACACCAATAACACATGCATGTATGAAGCTACAGATACCTCTAAGAACACAGACATACAATCGTCCTGCGGTCCGCGGTTCCGATATACATTAAGCCTTAAGACCCTCGTACATGTACCGAGAAAATGCTTTGCCAAGACACACGAGCGGGGCAAGCCCCTCCTTGAAGCTTCGCCAGCAAACATCGCGCCGAAAGCATAGGTTAAAAGACAGATGCTGAAGGGAATGCGAGCCCCCGTAATTCCGCGGTTGTCCCGTGAATGGCCGACGAACCAGTTCGGAGTTACCCGCCCAAAAAGATCAACGGACTTTTCCCGCGGCCGCACCTAAAGAGGTCCCCATGGACTTCGTATTAACGGGAGTCGACTTTACTAGAGATAACGCCTTCCCGGTAGTGGAAAATAAAAACCATGCGCTTTCTGGTGACATAGGCGGATTTAGGCTACAATTGGTTCTCATATGTCATTGATACCACAAAGTAGTTCTAGTCTATCGTCAAAAAATCTTTTGGGCACGAACTTAATGTGGAAAGAAGCAGATAGGGAGGTGCTGGCGGAGTCTATGGACATGAACTCGCGTTTTGACAAATCCAACATAGCTCCAGACAAGTTGGCATATTCATGAAAACTATTTAAGACCAAATACTTAAACATTTACCTCTTGGCGGTTTTGCCGTCATGGCGACCATCAAATATATCCTGTAGGTAGCCACACATCTACTTAATATACGTCATCACCGCCTTCTCACTGATTGGCTTCACGAGCGAAGCAAGCTGTCAAACGCTACCTTGCTGTCCAAAATGGTCGCGAAGTCGCACGAAGTCGCGGGTTTGATCCCCGGTTGCAGTGGCCGCTTTTCTGATGAAGGCGAAAAGCGAAAACGCCCGTTTGTATGAGGTTTGGGCATACGTTAAAGATACCCAGGTGGTCGAAATTAATCCGGAGCCCTCCACTGCGGCGAGCCTCATCGCCTGCGTTGCGTCGGCTTGCTAAACCATACAACCAATCAATTTGTCCTCCCTTCACTGCGGCTTGCGCGACTAACGTCGTTCCGAACGCGAATCAAAGATAACGCGTGTAACAGCATTTCAAAAGTGTGTCCGAAGATGTCGTTGTGCTGCATCTTCGGTAGTGTTGTTAACAAACGCCACGGTCTAAGTTGACGGCGAGGCCGTAGATGCGACAGTCTCGCAACACTGATAAACGCCAAAATGTCTGCCGTCGCTGACTTGCGGGCCTCAGTTGTGGTACTGTAATACCTTATCTCTGACACTACGCTCGGCTTCTTTGGCGAGGTATACAGTTTGGCTGTAAAAGTATCGTGTCTTTGAAGCACGAAGCGTTCTAGCGCGAGCCGTTGGAAAACGAGTGCCCCGGTGTGTTCTTTTAGTACGCGTGTTTGCCCACGGAGACGAAACCGTTGGGGGTAGAGGTATGAATCTTTCCTGTAAAAAAGAAAATTTGCTGATCTGAATCTTTATTCGTTGCCGACACCCCTGGCCGGCATCTCTGTGCTTTAGTATAATGGGCGTCCAGAATTCTCGCTTTAACAGGAATCTATCGGGTATCGTGAATTTGTTGTAAGCTGTTTCTGTCTTTACCAAAAACTAAAAGTGGTTGCACTGCACTGCAGAGAGAGACATTGATAATCTTGGGCGACGGCGTTTGTATCCCTCAAAACTTTAGTCCGGTACGCAAATGTCCAGCATCAAATGATAGATTATGCAGAGAGGCAAATGCAGCTGGTAAATGGGCAATATATATGTGTCGTTACAACTGATGGGCCAGCACGGGAAAGTAAGCAGTTTGCGGCTCGCTTTCCTGGAACAGGACGAATTTATTACAGCAATAGCTTTCTAGGCCCGCATGATGGATAGACATAGATTCAGTGTTACGGTGTTTACCACCCAATGCAATAGCCATGAGATTTTCAGACCCTGGAAGGATAAAGGTCTGTTAAAGAGAGCAGCCCGAAAAATCCTCAGTGGCTTGACCAGGCATCGGGTGGACCGCAGTACCGCTTAGTATACAAGAACATCTCACAAATCCACATTTCTGGCGTGGCCATACGGGACTGAACCATAAGTTCTCCAAAATACAGGTACAGTTTTCCTTGTCTCTCTAAGATTGTAAAGTTACAGCCAGAAAGTACGGCTGGGCGACTGGGTATGTCCAAAGAAATTCTAGAGATTGATTCGTACCGGACTTAAGCGCACCCGTTGCCCTATTGCCTCATGATAATTTTGCAAACTGTTATACGGAGAAAGATAATAAACGTTTGGTCACCAATGGTTTTCGTGCAAGAGTGGTCAATCGTTAAATTAATACATGTGCTATCGCGTGCTCTGTCCGACCGGTCGACCTGTAAAAGCTGTCCTTCCAGACATTTGGGCCACAGTATCTAAACCTGCACAGGGGATGTGAGAGGGCACTAGATATTGTTTTTAGGAACAGTATCTCCGTCTGAACTCAAACTTCGCGGGATACGTGACACGCATGGTAACTGGATGGGCTTGCACCTGCGGGAGGATTGCCTCCTGAACTTTCCTCACTCTTTTAATGACCTCCTCATTCAGTTCACGATTTCATTTCTGAACTTAAGACGCCTATCAAATGAAATAATCTTTCCGTCATACAATATGCATCTGTTGGTACACAACAAGAGTTAAAAGACGATTTAAGATGGCGTTGTCTTTTGGAGGCACCCGACCGATTCTGAACAATGCGCGCCCGATCGTGTGGCGCCACCTTCTACCTTTTCCTTACACCGCTGTTGGCGTAAGAACGAGACCGCTCTCAAAGATGGCGCTAGTATGCCTGTGCGCGCGGTTGCCACTTTATTTCCGTTGTTACCCATATGGTGCGAAAAACCTCAGCCCGAATCTCTATTTAACTGCACCTGCCAGTTTGGTTGTCCATATTCTTTCAATTACGCACTTTTATAAAGTGTTCTGTAAATACTAATGTAACAGTATTTTCGTAAAGTTCTTTATCTCTTCACTAAAATTTACAGCCACTGCTAGATTAGTACCAAATGCCAGACAAAAAAAAAATTAAGAAACCGTTACATTTCAACCCGGATTTGCGGTTGAATGGACCAGTTGTGAATTATGTAAGCGCTCCATTTCTCAATTGGACTCAACGTATTTACCATTTCCCCAAGCGCTCGATCTGATCGAGTCGCCGCGGCAATGGGTTTTTATCTAGGGTTGTTTGTTTTCGGGTAAAACGCGACTTTATACCGATTTTTACTCCTTGACATGGTTCAGGGGAATCGGGTCAAACCCTAGTCTTCTGATAATGTATGTAAACAGCGACGTGTGCAAAGACGATGACTAGCTCTTTGTGAATAAAATGTTTGATTTATGAGAAGCTATCAATGCTCTTTACTGTCACCATTACTGATTCATTTCTAAACAAGCGCGAAATTTTGGAGAGTATTAGTTAGAAAATCCTGATGTCCTCCCTAGTTACCAGTTTGAAACGAACACCAATGTTAACGCGTTTTGAGTTAACAAGCTCGTGATACCTACTAAAATAAACTCTAAGTGTATTGCTTAGTACATCTGTACATTGAACCCCAAAAGCCCCGATTTCGGAATGGTTGCACGAAAACACCCCATGTGTCCACGAATATTAGTTTGACCAACAGCACCCGATTTTTACCACGGATTTTATAAATATATAAAACCCGAAAACGAACAAACATATAAATTATGTCTCAGCAAGAGAAGTAAGTGTAGGGGTGGGCAGACAGTTTGTTGTATCTCAGCAACAGGAGGAATATCTGTGATGATGAACGCGTTTATTGCTGTGTCTGTATACGGGCACACAGTGAATTTGGTGTTTTCTCAGTTTTTGACGGGCCATTCTCCGTGCCATGGTCCATTCCCTGAAGGCTAGCCCTAAGCAAAAACATAGTTCCACGCATTAAAATAAGAAAATGGGTGACTAGAGAAGCTGTATAAAATACTCACCCCACAGAACTAGAAAATGTACCCGTGTTTATTATTGTCCTTATTTGGCAATGTTAGTGACTATGACTTTGTGATTACATAACAAAACTTTGAAGGACTATAGTTTTATCTTAGTAGACAAACATGGGGCTGTTTTCCCCCGTAGAGACGCCTATGTATAGGCAGCAGAAAGAATAGTGTAACGTTTATAACTTCACTGTGCCGTTACTAATAATGACAGGCCAATGAAACTCAAGGTACCACCAGAGTAGTATTACGGGCTTTTCGGCGTATAAAGTTTGTTGGGAAATTTTCGATAAACTAGAGTTGCAGCCGTTTTTTTTTCCAAGCATTAACAATAAAGTTGGCTATGCCGACAGGCGTTTCCGCCGCACCAGGCTTTTGCCGTACACGAAAAACTGACGACACCCGAGCGATAAACGGCTTCGCTGTAAAAAAAAACAAACTTAAATGTTGTTGGATGTGACATCACTGAAAGCATGGCGAAATGCGCTTTGAGGCGACGTCCTGGGCCTGTTTTATGTCCCAACATGTGTGTAGCCTTAAAATACAGACAAAAAAATTCATTCCTACGAATACTCCTAATTTCTTGCGAAACGAAATTAACAGGGTTTTGTAAGGACCGGGTTACTCACGTAAACAGGCACTGCGTCTGATGATTGTAGGGTTTGCGAGTTCGGTGCAAAGATGCGTCTTTAAACGGACTTTCGCTGTTATTACTCCACGACATCACCCCGTCACTCCTTACGTCCTCGCATACAACCGTACGTCTCAAATGCAATGTGTTTAAGGACTAGTGTCACAAATGCACCGCGAGTAAAGTCGCAAGAAAGTTCGTGCAACGCCACGTTGAATTCCACTCTACGTCGACAGATTGAGTTGAATGGGACCATGATTGGATTTTACCTCTTTTAAAATCGTGTCAGATAGTTATTTTAAATATAGCTTTCCATACTCTCCGATAAATTGTTTTATTTAAACTAATTTTCACTCGATCAGAAATATTTGTTTGGCAAATAAAAATATTTATTTATGCAAAATTCCTACATAGGAACGATGAAGTAATTTACCAATGTTAAACTCAATAAGCACTTTGCATCTTAATATTGTAATTTTACAAATTCATTGAAGGTGAAAGTAGAAACAACCGTCATTGCAATGACATCAAATTCAAGGCATAGTTTCAAATGAATCAGCACATTGCAGATAATATCTAATTGGTTTCATTCAATTGCAAACCACCAAGCGATTGGTTCCTCCAAAAGGAGGCATGCTTACAGTTGAACTACCGCACAGCAGATACGCGATTAATATCGACCGATCGAAATCTAATCAAATTTACTTTTCAGAATGGCTTCATATTGAAATAAAGAGTCATTTTACAGGTCGAATAAGGGCTGCTCAATTCCTGTTGATTCAATCGCACTTTCAAATTCTACCGGTGCCGTAAAATGTAATTGGAACACGGTGGCGTAAATTTGCAAGACTTTCTTCTTCCAGTAACTGCCTGGGTGCATTCGTGTGCGTTTAAAAAGTCCTCCCTAACATGAACAGCTTCCTGTAAACCGGTAATGGCTGTCATAAAGGCAGTATGACAAATATTTTGGGATATTCACAAATCCTTGCTCCAAATACTCATGACGCCACCTGTACAACTGCGCTTCCAAGAGGTACAATATGACCTTCATTGGTGGTTCCTTTTTTTGGCCAGGGTGTAATCTGGTGTAGAACAAAATAAAATGACAGATGCTTTGGCTGCGCCAACCACCGAATATCGCGCGAAGGTAGCCCACATTCCTACTTATAAAGCGTTGTCCAATACGCCACTTCTAACATTGCCTCCTGCTTGGATATTGTCACCTTGCTAAAATGACAGTCGCAAATGTAGAGTATGTGTCGGCTTAGGCATAACGTTTCGCTTTGCGGACTCAAGAAGCCAACTGGCACTCGCAGCTTGGCGTAAATTAGTACGTGTTCCGAAGGGCATTCGTTGGCGACGTCAAACCCAAACGCGCGACGTTAGGCCTAACGTGCCGTTGTCCCATATTTAGTGTTGAGTAACCAAGTTGAGCTTTGCGACGTGCCAAGTGACGTCATACTCATTGTTCGTCTAGCAGCGGTTACGGGTTAATGACGTTGTCGTTATTCCTCTAGCTTTGGCACAGAGCCACATTAGGTATAGGTCAGGATCGGGAGCTTCTTGGGGCTAATGTGCCCACTTTATGAAACCATGATTTGGAGGGAAAAAATTTCATGAAGAATAAGCGCACAATCAAATATAATAATCGGTCGAAGAAAAGTGAACTATGCGAGAAGGTGGAAGAAAAAGCGAAATCTAAATCTAAAGCGTGACTGTACGCCTACCGTCGGGCCGTCGCACTTTCGCATTCGCCCCCTCCCCCTGCTGCCCATCATCCTCTTCTGAAGCAAGTTATAAAAGAAAAAATACGGAAGGCTTCCCGGACCCGGCTTCACGAATTTCCCGGGAAAACGCCAGAGGCACACTAATATGCTTTCGCATAAAAAAAAAAAACTGCAGACCCCTGCTCAGCAAAGCTGAGGACTACCCTTCGATCGATACGACACTCTCAGAAACAGCCTGCACATCACGACGTACAACGAAACTCACAAAGACCGTCTCCGGACAGTAACCCAACTACCGTTTCCTCAGTCCAGCACCCCTTTCACCGTCCCAGTCGAAATCAAACCTTCCCTTTACCGGCTCAACTCCTCTCGTGAAATTATCGAAATCGAACACAATGACACCACTGATGAAATAAGACAAAGAATACTATCCAAACAGGCTAAAATCCTCGACTGACACAACCTCAGCCGCACTCTCCGCGGTGCCCCCAAAAGTGGTCAAATACTATATGACCATTGCGGAAGTGTCCCCATACCAATCTCTCAGAATGGCGTGCTATAATTGTCATAACATTGACCGTAAGTACCGCCCCTCCCAAACCGTGTGCCGTTCATGCGGGAAAACACACTCAGAATCAGACTGCTGTGGCCCGACGATTTACTGCGTGGTCTGTGATGAGTTCAGTCCCATTTAGCTGAACCCACTTGCCCCGGATGCGTTCGCCAAGCCACTCAGAACTCTCCTGCCAAAGACAAAGCTCAAGGAATCTCAGGTGGAGACCGTGTCAGGAGCAGCACCAAGAAATAGACTTTCCTCCACTTACACCCCTCTTAAACAAAACAAGCAATGCACCCACGACAACCGACCAAAATCCGCAACTCACCGCCATCCTCGCTCAGTTGAATGATCTTTGAACTGAAAATCAGCAACTTAAAGCTCAAATCAGTGAGCTCAAGCCAGTGCACGTGGCCACGCGGAACCCCCCAAATAACCCTCCGCCAAACAATCTCTGTTTTGGCCACCGAGCTCAACCGATTTGACAATCAACCGTTCACACTAGACACTATTCTAGGACACCGACTCCTACTATCGACTTCGCAGAAGGCAAAAAAAGCCCTTTTGTGTTTAATGAAGGAAGTAGGCTTAGCCGAAAGATTATAGTGCCTCTCTTTATTGCCTGTCTTCTCTTTCATCCCCTGCACACCCCTCCCCAGTGTCGAGTAGAATCCGGTCTCTAAGCCTGGATAACCTCTCGGCCTTTCCGTTTGCTTTTTTCTCTCTCTCTCTCGACGACCATGTTCAACACACCCTTGAGTAAACTAAATTATCAGGCAAACAATGACCCTAAAACTCTATGACCTTCAAATGCGCACAGAGTGGACTCCTCGCAATGATTAGGCGGCACCCGGGGGTCAGGCAGCCCACCAAGCTGCGCAGGAGGCTTGCTCTTTTCTCTCCTCCGCTGACCCCGCAGTTCTCCAGGGTTCAGACCTGCTTGACTGGCTCGACATGACCGAAAATGTCATCATACCCCCAAACATCCGCTTACACAGGTAGAAGCACGAAAAGAAACTCCGGTTTTGGCAACTTACGCTGAGGGACCACGTTTCGTACCAACCTTCCCTTACAAGGACCCAATAATTTTTTTAACAAATTCTTTGCAGGTGCATCATTTTCCCCGGAAACAATGCGCAAATAGGGCTAACCCCTTATCAACCCAAAATGTTCATACTGTCAGTAAGTCCTCAAGGCTGATTACACCTCCTAATATGGATATGCCGCAAATTCTCTCGAGACCGGAATTTCACTTTTCCACACCCAGATCCATCCACCAACATCGGTTCCCTCACTTTATATGAACACACCAACAACCTGATCATACAGTTCACCACTACGAGCGGTCTAGCGCGAGTTATATAGCCATGGCCTGCACCAGTGAATAGACCATTCAATGCTGAACAACCCTCCTGTGAAAACTCATGCCGCCCCCCGACGACCACGAACTCATGACGAACCCCTTTGATCTATGAATCCCCCCCCCCTCGCGCTCACAACTCCCCCACGAGGCCTGTGGCCTTCCCTTTTTGAATAAACAATTTAACAGCAAAGCTGAGTACACAATAGGGGGCTTGACTAAGGATGTATCGGCGATGGGTAGCTATATAGATATATTTGGTGGAACCGAACCTGCTTTAGAACTTAATTGCTGTGAAAGGGTCCGTGCTGACACATTGCACATACCCATTAACGTGAATACAGGAGCAAATTTGAATGAAAGGAAAGACAGAGAAATCTTGAAGAGGGGATCTGGCCAGATATTCTACGTGGGAAGGAAGAGAGGGAAAGCAAAGTAGGAGAGACGTGAGGCTACTATGGCGGGGAACGGTACGAATGTAGAGTATCTGCAGTTCCAGTTCCCGGCCCAGTAGGGGAATCTGAGTGGCGTCAGATGATTCACTGCATGATACTTAATCTCGGACTCAAATCATGGGTGCATATCTATTGTTACTTTCCTTTTTGTATTTATACGCCTCACAGAATATTTTCTAGAAGGGGACCCACAACTTCTAACCCACGTTCAAGAGTCTTAGCAACCTGCTTGTGAACACAGTACAAGCACTGAACGCGCCGTATTAATTAAACTCTTTAAAATGTTCTGTGCCTTCTCAGTTTCAAGCCTCTCCTACTGGTTCATTTGCAAATTCATGAATGCAGACTCGCTTGAGGGACCTGCCCTTGTGGAGATCGAAGGCCACTGAGCAATGCAAGCACTGCCTGGTGAAATGCACCGTAGATGAGGGAAAGAGGGTCGGCCTGTTGCATCACCTGCCGATGTGTTGGCGACAAAGCCGCCAGTTGGGCTGGTAGCGACTCACCTTTAGGACATCGAGATCTTCGACTAATTTGACGTGAACGCCTATTTTTTCGTTGAACAGGAATTACAGCTTCTTTGTAGGAGGATCTGTCACTCACCATCGTATGAGTACGCTCTTCTTCTTGTGTTTGAGTCTAGTACGTGCTGTTGATATGGTTTCATGTCGACAGACACAGTTCACACATTGGGCGTCTACTTTGCGAAAAGACGATTGGTGAGTTTCACCAGAACGCCGGGAAAACACATCACTGTGGGACACAGTCCTAACATGACCTATATTGAAGCATATGTCATGCTGAAGAGACATCTGTATTATACTGTCGCACATGCTGCAGCACGTATCGAACACCACCCACGGCGGCAGGCAAACGTAAGTTTGATGCAGCGCGATCGCTCGCTCTGGTGAAAGTCAATACTTCTACTAAACAGCACGTGCAACGGGATAAAAGAAACTGAGGACAACCACACAGCGCTGTGGGAGGCTGTCATCTCCTTCTTTTGTCCCATATACGTGCTGCTTGTATACCTATCGAAGGCGAACCAACTAGCCCAACATTTAACTTTATAGTAGATAAATATCCACTATCCTTGCTCAGGGTGTTAACAAACTGCGGTGTCCGTTATATCAATGTCTACGTCGGAGTACCTCCAGTCACTGTTTATTTATCGTAATACCGGAAGGGTGGAGTCAGAATATCTTCCAAAAAGCGTATAATGGCAAGCTCTGGTGGCTTACACTAGTCAGATCCTCCCGTCTGCATAACTAGGTTCCATATTTTTTTTCTCTCACAGAATCCCGGAGTTGAGGAGGCTCTTCAATAAAGTTTATCAACAACTACCAACGGCGTGTAAATAATCGTCCGAGCACTCACGATGACGGTGATGACGTGGCTCTTGGAGTTAATGCGGAATCTTTTTGACTGTTTAAGTGTCAACCGTTCAAAACAAACACTCTGACAGAGTTTCCATGTTGATTTCAAAGATGTTGCACGTCTTTATAATGGAGGATAAGTGTTCTCCAAATTTTCAAGAACCAAAAATCTGGCTCCTTCCACTGGTGTGTTTCGCTTGACTCTCATGTGAGGGGCATGTAGCTGACACTGCAGACTCTTGTAAGACCATGGCGGCATTGAGAGGGGAAGTTTCCCCGGCCACTGATGGCACAATATTCTCAGAGTGTTAAGAGCAGTGTGTGCATGAGAGGCCGTCCTTGATCGAAGCCGCCGTAGTATTGCTCTTCCAGCACTGGTTTCCCCAAGACGCATTACCTGCGTCAGTAACCTCTGTGACGCCATCAAGCGGAGTGTAGCAGACTGGCTCTCCCGTATTACCTTCTCGTTTGCCGCTCCCTGATCCCAATCACCTTCAAATTTTTACGGATGGCTCAGTCGATCCATACAGAGGGGTTAGTGCAGCGGCGTATATGATTCCTGATGCCCAGGTTTCCTGGGCAGCACGCCTAGATCATGCGGTGTCCTCCACCGAATCCGAGTGCGTTGCCATCGCGGCTGCTTTGAGAAAACGTAAGTCATATAAGCCGCAGGAAGTTGTAATTCTGACTGACTCAAAAGCAGCACTACAACTTTTACAGCGTGGTATCCCCACGAAAAAGGACTGCCAGCGTTCCTTACGGCTTGTGCAAGAACTTAGCAGCAAGTGTTTCAATGTGCGGTTTCAATGGATTCCATCCCATGTTGGCGTCAAGGGCAATGAGACCGCTGATCAGATTACACGGAGTGCGCTGCAATTTGCACCGACAGTTAAAGTTTCCCCCAATCACTGGAACGACTTCAGGCGAACAGTGGCCGAACATTTCAAGTCTTTGGAAAGTCCCTATCACCAGCCTTGCGTCACAAAGGGGCTTACAAGATCGGAGGAAACATTGCTGTGCCGCATCCGAACGGGCTCAGCGAAGACCACAGCATGGCTATTCAAGGTGGGCCTCGCGAGATCGCCTCTGTGTTCGTCATGTGCAGTGATAGGGGATGGACACCACTACGTAATGTGTTGCCCAGAGCATGATGTCGAGCGGACTGCAATGCTCTCAGCGATTCGAAAGCTGGCAGCCCCACACAGCACTCTGGACCACATCGTCTTTCCAAGGGTACATTGGATGCTGCAAAGAGACGTGTCACGCCTTCTCCTGAGCTTCCTTGAGGAGACGGAGCTGGCAAACGTGTGGTAAAAGGACACTACCTTTGGCTAATTAGGAGGAGCTTGGGCGAAGCAATTGCCGGCATATCCAGCCAGGCTAACGCCGCCTGATCCCACAACAACCACCCCCACCACCACCACATAAGGGAGGAGTAACTTACCGTGAACATGGGAGGAGTAACTTACCGTGAACATCTGCTGGGCATTGTCCGTCCTGTCACATAAGTCTACCAGGCGAGGGTGCCCAACTATGCTTCTTTTGAAGCGGTGCCCAACGATACAATTGTTGTCACAGTCCCTTTCTTGTGTAGAAGAGTCACCGCAGTGTTCCGAATGCCATGATGGGAATGCTTGCTTGCTTTCTCCTTGGCTTGCCTCATTTGCTAGAAAGGGTTGCTTCCGCTTTTTATGAGCCCGACGACTTCATCACATAACAGTCAACTGTCGTCCTTTGATGCCATGCGGATGGGAGTGAATGGTTTTGCGCGTAAATCCTTGGTGGCAGCAACAAAAATATTTAACCAGAGAACACCAGCTGTGCGTTGGTACATATAAGATGACAAAGAAAGACAGCCAGAAATCTGCAATTCCGTACATGTCTAGCGGCTAACGATGTTCGCTTATGTCGATGTCAGATCTATCAACAAAAACGATGGCTTTTGTTTAAATGCATTAAGGATCACATACCGCTATTTCTGTTTTATATGGGGAATAATGCTCGAAATATTTCATGGTACGTTGAACTTGTGCTGTAACTGAGCCTATATTTGTGAACAGCATGAGAACTATTCCTCGCTATACAAAAGCTCCGTTTTAAAGGGACTTTGAAACACTTCGGATGAACGCTTCCATTCTATTCTTCACGTCTGGAAGCACTGCTAAAGCTATAGTTTTCGCCAGCACGTAGCGGCCCTGCGTGATTCGCTCATCGCAGAAGATACGCCTTCCGTATCTGCTTTGGATTTGTGGCTTTCTTCTTAATGTGGCTATAGAGTGCGTTCATAGCTGCAACTGAAGGAAAGCTGGCCAACTGCCGCTACATCGCTGTAAGGACGTAATTCGAGCGGTCGAAGAACGCCAAGACCGGGAAAGAGGAAAATCTTTTGAGCAAGTTTCCAAGTTATCTGATGGGCATAGGGCAGTAACTTTTGGCTGACGTACTTTGCGACCCCCTAATCTAAGTACTGGATGTGTCCGTTGACTAAATACTGGAAGAATTTAAGATTGCGATGGAAGTTGAAAAAAATAAACGTTGCATGGCCCCTTTAGCTGGAGAAAGAGTATTAGTTACACTAAATCAGTCGCATTATCATGGTGAATGCTGCCGCAATCCGTTCATGGTTTCATGCAGCCGGTACCGTTACCATGCAAACACAACACACAAAACACAACTACGGAGCGAGGAGCTTAGTTAGTGAGTGCGATTTGATGCTTATTAACAGATCTTGTGATGAAATAGATGCCGCTAATTTCATTGTAGCGTTGGCATTTCGAGCACTTCAGACGGGCAAAAATAAAATAAATACCCTGCGGCACGGTTCGTGACGTGATTGATGTAGCGTGTAAACTATTTGCTGCCATTCTATAGATACTACTTGTGGGGCGCATGATGAAAGCTAGTTACGTTGGCAGTGCTGTCGTACGTTGTCGGAAATATGAACCTACTCATAAACAACAGAAACAAACTAAACGAATCTATTCCAAAAAGCAGGCTTCATCTTTTACCGGAACCCTCCTTTACACGAAGGTATAACTTGACGCAGTCCTATTTTTACCCTTCACCCGACAGGCAGGCTCGCCTACATGGGCCGTTTTGGGACGTTGTAATCTTCTTTTTTTAGTTTGATACAGGAGGAGAAAAGTGAAAAGTAGCGGCAACTAATTTACAAGAGCTGGACGCCACCCGTGCGGGAAAAAGGAAATTAGTGAAAGAAAAAAAGGAAGTGCGCTCTTTGTAGGAAGCGGCGACGGCGATGCCTTAGACAACACAAGTTTTATGTGCCTGAGCAAGGAAGCTTGCGGGATGAATTGCTTGCCAGTTACGGCAGAGGCACGACGCTGGATTTTCCTCTTTTTCAGCCCATGATGCACGCCTTTTTTTGTAGATTTCTCATCTCTTATGCGTCGCCAACCACACTCTTTCCTCTTGGTTAGTAATGAAGCTCTTCCTGCTTTTCTCAAGTGACTGTGTTTGCAGCCACTAAAACTTAATTGGCCACCTGTATTTTCTAGCAACGAGCGTAAATAAAACATGTTTTGGAAAGCTCGCAGTAAAACTTAAAGAGTGTCTAAATCATATTGGAATAAAGTTGAAATGACGAGTTGGCATGGGGTCAAATGCGTCTTTACGGCAAAAACAGGGAAGATTGTAAGGCGGATCCTAAGCACCAAATTTTGTTTTCCTTTTGCAGGCATCCCGATGATGTGGACCTGTGGAGCGGTGGTATCTCCGAGAGGGTCATGCCGGGGGCCATGATTGGTCCCACCTTCGCCTGCATCATCGCTAGGCAGTTCTCGAACCTTCGGCGAGGGGACCGTTTCTGGTTCGAAAATCCTGGTCTGCCGTCGTCCTTCACGCCCGGTAACAAATCTTTGGCATCCTTTGTTAGCAAAGATTATATTCAAAAGGAGCGTCAGCATGTTCGAAACTGCCAAGGACTATTGTAAGGTTGGCATACCGAGCTGACGGCTTGAAGGTCTCCCGAAAAGTTGTAGCTGGAATAATAAAGGGGGGAATAATAATTGCCACCGCAAAAAAATCTTGTCGAGAAGACTAAACACCCTGCACTCAATCATCTTTTCAATTAAATAGACGTTATTACAATCCATAGCCGAAACGTAATTGAATTCACAGTCAGCCCTGGCATCAGCTAAACAAAGCAGAGATAGAAGCTCCGGAACCGAACTTCGCGACATGGTTACATGGGGACCATATTATTAACGAGTCACTGAATTGTCGGCCTGTACTTCAGTTTCATTTGTACCAGTCGCGTGCGTCACACGAAACATCTTGTAGACTCTAAACTGGTGGGATTTGGGTAAAGTTACAAATTTATGTTTGCATTTTCTCATATAATTGCAATATACATTCAATGCCCAAACATAAAAAAAATACAATTCAATCTACCAAAAGTCTCAACAAGAAAAGCATAAATTTCTTGCGCAATGTTTTAAATACAAATAACCAATGTTGACGCATGTTATCAGAAGTCTTTAGTTAGATTTCTTTTTGAAGCACTTGCGGGTTCACTTGAACTTTATCAAGTTTCAGAAGCGAAATATTTCTTAGTGTCATTTGAATGTTATTACCCGAAGCGCCCTTACAAAGCTGTGGCTGTTTCCTACTGCTTTACAACACAGGCAATTACTTACCAGCTCTGATGGCATTCACCATAGAGGATGTTCAGTGCAGAGTAAATTTGTTCTCAGAAAAAGGGATTAGGATCCATATGCCTCGTACTTGTCCCCAATTGCTGTATGCAGCACTATTCCTGTTTTTGAATACATCGACAAAGTGCTTTCAAAATGTGCGACGTTCTTGTCTAGTTGCGCCAGCAGGGCTCTTCGGCCGGGACGACATTAGGTAAACGAGAACGATGTCTACTACGTCATATCCGAAGCCCATCTTTTGGAAGCCCAGCATGCTTCCCAGAGTAACTCTTTTGGGACTGCTTTTATATACAAGACATACGTTGCTGTTCTTCAGCACGTTTCTGGTGTTTTGTATGTCGGCGCCGGATTATGAAGTTCATTTTAGCTCCAAGGGACCGCACAAGTAAAAGAAACTACTAAACAGCAATAGTGGCCGTGAATGAAAGGTATTTATAGACCACTCTATTGGTAATTACTAGCATCGTCGACCAGGTTCAAACATGTCAACAAGCCTCGACCAGACTTGACGCAAAGGGACGCAACATGCCTTAGCAGTGTTCCCGCTGTAGGCGGCCGATGTGGTTGTGCGGCAGGGCCTACGTTTATTTGCAGATGAGTTTCAACAGCAACAAGAAACCAGGAACCGGGGAATGTCCGTAGGTTGCGGCCAAGCAGTGCAGAAGCCGCGGTTGTTTTCTGGCGAGTGCGTGGCTCGGCCTGCGTGCCCAGGCCACTAGCTGCTGACTGTGAAAGGAGCAGCCCATAATGATTATTGAGAGTGCTTGAAGTGTATGAAGAAGTGGCCACTAAATCCTAATTAACAATAGATATTGCATTTGAAAGGTCGCCTGCAGTTCTCAAAAGCCACTGTCTGGATGCCGCTTATTCCATCTCGGAGTCTATAACTGCGGCGTGAGAGGCGCCGCAGTTCACGAGGTGGTCACGCTCCTGGCATTGAGAACAGTTAGCTGGAGACACATTTAAAACTTCATCAGCCGCCATCCGGGAATGGGAGAGTCTTAGGCACACGCCCACCCAGGAATAATGCCGCAATGGATAGTGGCCTTGCAGCTATCTATAAAAATAGAACTAAACGGTTGAGGAAAGTAGTCTTCCCTTTCCTGCTAATGCGGCTACTCTAATTACGGCTATCGGCCCGAAATACTCCGCAAGTACGAAACATTTCCCCGGGTCAAGCATGTAGAAACGTCTAAAATCGCACATCTAGGGACAGTTTTCTTTCGTAGTGAATTATGACGTCAGTTCAACATGCTCAAACAAAGCGATGCGACTCGTGGTAGGAAATTCCGGCTCATCTGATTTAAAACAAGTTAAATTATTCATCAGCCACGGCAGCCACCGTTCACGTCTTTATTTTAATATATGCTTTGAACATCCTGAGCAGCCCTGGAAGGATTTCTTGTATATATTTCGGAGCTGCGTTCAACTAAGTGGGGGCATATACGATCGACAAAACCTTACTGCGGCCACAGTACTTTAAGATGCAGAGAGTATAACGCAGAAATATCCGACGCAAAGTTCGTTGAGGTATGTCAAATGTAAACTAAACATTCCGACGGGCTTCCTGAAACAACCAAGCAGCTTAAAGTGGTCGTGGTGTGCATAAACTGTGATATAAATTGTTTTTTATAAAGTAACCTCTTATTTATTATTCGTTACAGAACAACTGCAGGAGATCCGAAAGGCCACGCAGTCGAAGATTATTTGCGAGAACGGTGACGACATACCGACAATTCAGCTCTGGGTGATGAGACTGCCGCATCCAATCTAGTAAGTAGACCATTCTTTCATCGTTTCTATCGAATCATACTATCCATGTCAAAGACACAAAGAACGCCGAACAAGAGACTAAAAAAACTCATTTTAGTCAAGATTCCACTTTTAACCCAAAGGAGACGTTTTCAGTGATTTCATTTCATGCCGTGTAAACTAGAACGCTTGTTCTCTTGTTTTGAATGTGTGCGTGGCTTGTAGCCTATGGATGCAAAATTTCAAATATAAACCGACGTATTTCCCTTTTTTTCAGGAACAATTGTAAAGAGACAATGAAGTGAATTGAATTTTTTCCTGTTAAATGTTAGCAGTAAGGTCAGACTGCGAATTATAAATTTTATGTGCTAACGAATTTTACCAAGCACTCCAGGCACTGAATAACAATGTATAGACAGACATGGAATAGAAACCCTAAAGAATTAACCGTGCTCACGGCCGTGGCCACCTCGAAAAAATATAGCGAAAATTTCAGCCTGACAAGTGCCGCCTACTTAACCGACACATATACAAGCCTTACGAAGAATTCCGGCTGAGAGTGATGGCAAGGCCATGCACGTTCGCTGCGTAGCTATAAAAATTCCCGTAAAGAGTGAGCCCGTTCATTCAAGAGCGATGCTTTCCTTTTTTCTTCCATCCGTTCCGCAGCAATCCAAGGTTCCGCTGCGAGGATATTCCGGGCATCGATCTTCGCTACTGGCAAGAGGACCCCGTGCACGGCGGATACTCGTTCAAGAAGTAGTGATTCGTGTGTGGTGCTTGTTTCGCCCGTCGGCCTTGGTGGGCCCGCCTGTGTGAAAAGTGCGGCTGCGACGCCTTTTGCGGATACCTTCGCTCCCAGGGCGGATATACCCGGGAAGATGCCAAGTGACTCGCCTACTCCGTGATTGTGCGCTCCGAGGTGTGTGCGCGTGTGTGTGTCCGAGATCCGCCATGCCAGCGCCGACCATTTCGACCCCACGTCGACGACGACAGCCTTGCCAGTGGTGTGCTGCCCGGGATTGGAGTGGAAAACGTGCGCTTCTGTTGGCCCTCTGTAGCTGTTCGGATCTTCCCGTCGTTTCTTTCTTCCTGAGTGTTTCCTTTTTCTTGATTCTTTTGATTTCTTGCAATGTACCAATTGCAGACGACGTGAAGCTCCCGGCAAGGCGAGTACTGACGCGGATGCAGTGACAGGGTAATATTTCGTCGACTACAAAAAAAAAAAAAGAAGTAAAGAATGCCTCGAGGCTTTCGAACAGCCGCGCCAGCATGAGGAAACGTATATGGAGGAGAGTTCATGTTTTTATGTCACCACGATGTTTAGATGTTCGATGTGATTTTTCTTACTCGCCCAACGTAACTGCGTATCAAAGAAAACAAGCGTACAGGAAAGATGCTGCGTGCTTCTGGCCATCAGTACGAGTAGCGCGGCGACACAGGCATTGTTTTTGAGCTCTCGAAAGTTTGAGTTTCGCGTTTTGCGCGAAAAAGAAATAGTAACTTAACGTTGTTTACGTGATAGCTTTTCACAAATATTGAACGAACTAGGCTTGTATTGAAAAGATTTTGTTCAGCTGAAAACAAAAATTAGGAACCTTGTAGTGACGTACGTCTGAGGCAACATGTAGTAAAAAATACACAAGGCATCGATGAATGAAAAGTCAGAGTGTCAAAAAAACACAACACCGATGTCGGTGCTGCCCAAAAGTATCGAGTAAAGACAGCGCCGTAAGCAGCATCCGAAGAAAAAGCGGTGTTTAGAGATATCAGGATAAATAAGTCTCGAGGATGGTACAATTCGAAGAATAAGTGTAGTCTTTGGTTGAACCATATGCGGGTGCAAAATTACGTAAGTGTAAAAAAAAAAACGAATTTATTTTCACTTTTTCTTCGCTTCCTCTCAGAACGGGTACTTGAGTGTTCAGACGTGTCCATGACCGCCGTCATTCTTTACCGATAGCGGTAGATTTTGTTCTTTTCTTATTCTCCATAAGTTATGAAGAGCTTCTTTCTCAGCTCTGCCTTTGTGCCTGCGAACCCGTCAGCTTAGTTGTTATGTTTTGAGTCGATCTTTGGCGGAACGTTCGTGTTAATATTGCGCCTGCTTTGTGGTCAGGGGGCTTTCGTCCACTAACAAAGATGCTACATTTCTATACTTGATTTTCTCTGGACGCTTTATGTTTTTCACTAACAGCGCATTTCTCACACAAGTCGAGGTAGCGTTCATCATCAACCTTACGTCTCTCATTCCTAACTTTTAACACCTACGAATGTATATTTAAACCCTCAATCCCAACTTTTCACGTTAGCACCCGTTTTCACGTTAGCACGTTGGGACGCGTTGCATCCAAGCAGATATATAGAGGCATCGAGAGAAGGGTTATCAAACGAACAGCCATAAATCCAGGTTCTGCTTTTCGGAATCGCGTGTTGGGGCGGAGAAGTATTCAGGAGACATTTTCTTGACATGTGACAGGAAAGCCTGGAATTGGCTGCCCCCATGTTATTAACTCTCTCCGCGGGCTGTTGCTTTCTGTCAGCGATATAAGCCGACATTTCACGGAGAATTACTCGTAGTTAGGACCAGAAAGTCACCCTTTTGCGAGAATGGTATTTTGGGGAATTATTTATGGGTGACCAGCGTGAGCGCTACGACACCTTTCAGGGAAAGCAATACTTCCTCCTTGGTGCAAACGATAGGTCGCTATTAGCGCCTGTATTTTTCTGTTGTGTGAAGAAACTTCGTAGAAAGGTCATAATATTTTAACTCAACCTGGTCACCAAGGACGGTGGTGCCGAAGCGTAGTATCACTTGCTTTTTCTTTCTTTTTTTGGATCCGAAGGGAAATCGAAAAATTGAAAAAAAAATCCCGCTGTTTTCCGTTGATATAAAATTGCGCTGTGCATAAATAGAGAAACAGGGAAGAAATTTCGTCGTTATTGAATGTCTTCGTCTGTCACGTAATCCAATTATTCAATCTTGAGCACCTAAATTTAGTGCCCAATATAGTACCGAACAGTTTGAGATGTGCGAAGATTGGGGCTCAAACAAACAAACAAAAATCTTGCACGGCGATTCTAAATTAAAAAAAAAATTAGACGTAGGACGTGAAGGACAAAGATAGAGCCCGGTTATTGTCCTTCGCGTCTACGTCGAAACTTTTTCGCGCTTAAAAGGTGTTGATCATGGGGTACCAACTAGCTTGAGCCCACACGTTGTTAAGTTAGCGCCACCGTCCTTTCGGACGGGAAATGATGTGCTTTGCCAAACGCGACAGCATTGGACTAGCGGAGAATCCGCGAAGTGTCTTTTAGAATAACCGGCAGTGTGGTAGTATAGAATTGTAGAGCACTTTTGTAATAAATATTTTCCTACCTTTACAAAGAATGAGTGTTCCCTTTTCCATGATCGCTAACAAGCACATCGCCGCATGAAGGACCTATAGCTTGTATTCACAGGCGAGGCTCGCATGCAGGCAACCATGTGGGTGCGCCGTTAGTGGTTACGTCGGGCTACGCGGGATGGCGGTACTTGTCTGTGCTAAGCTCATGATTTGTGTTGGACGTCCCAAACTCTACCCCACCGAACGCAAAGCAATGCCTCGAGTCCAATGTGAGTGCGATTAATAACATCTCTGCTGACACTACCGTTGAGAATCGGGTTGAAATGGAGCAGACGACGCACGCCGGTGTTTTTTTCTTCTGCGTGCGGGCGCAGGGGCACCAGCCGCGCCATGTCCGTGGCACTTCGGGTGTGTCCGTGGCCGTTTCCAGTGTTGCCAAGCGAAGAAATTGATGGCTATACTTTTCAATGAATACCACCTGTGTAGTTACGATGCTTCCTCGATTTGTTTTTCTTATTTTTGCATAACGGTGAAAGCATAGATTTCACTCGTGCTATTAATACGCACCAGAAGGCAGAAAACAAACGCGAAACTATTATGCTTTTTTAAACCCAATGGGAAACTCGCATCCCGCTTTCTTATATGGTCTAAAAACAATTTCCACATTTCAATGTTTTACATGTTCTATTTGCATGCAATATGCTCAGATATGAGCTTACAGTTTGAAGTGCGAGAACTATGTGTTCATACATGGGCAGATGCTTCAAAACCCGACGAGAGTTTATTCTGAGTATTTTGGCACCCCTTTTCAAAAACATGCTCAAGAGACGATTCAAGAAACGAAAAAAACATGTTCACAAGGTACGTATCACAAAGAAATCTAACAAGACAATTTGATAAGCAAATGCAAGGTAGCTTTAAAAAATCATGCATCCCTCCGTCTAACGACGACGTTGGTCGAACGCGAAGCTTTCTCGTGACGGATTCTTTGGTTGTCGCCTGAGTTTGGACCGAGTTTCACCCATGTCGAAATGGAGCAATCCAATAGACGCCGGCTTATTAAGGCGAAGGACCCAGGTTCGATTCCAGCAACTGAAGCGTTTTTTCCTCTCCTGCCCCACGATCTTTCATCATCATCGTCAGAGGGAGTTGGCTTTCCTGCAGGGAGCTTTCGCGTTGCAGACGCCATCAGTGAGAACACTCAAGCTCGCTTTAAAAAAAGGCAGCGTGGCGGTTGCAAGCGGTCAAGGAACTGTCGTTAATCTTGACATTACCTTTTTTTCCTCTCCAGTAAATTGTTTAGCTGGGGCGCCAGTCACATAAACTGAAATTGAACTATTAGACGATCTACGTCCGGCCACAGATTTTAGGCACTATATTAGATAGTAAGTTGTAAGCAACTTCGCACACCAATGAGTCCTCGATTAGTCGGATATTTTCATTTCACCGACGCAGGGTCTGTTGCGTACAACTTTAGCTTTTACTCGCCACAGAAGTATATTATTTCTGACTGACTGCCTCCTTAGACTGACCATGCGCCGGCTAGGCGAGAAAAATCAGGTTAGGAGAACTAAATTTTTTATTTGAATGTCACAGACAGACAGACAGACAGACAGACAGACAGACAGACAGACAGACAGACAGACAGACAGACAGACAGACAGACAGACAGACAGAATAACTATTTGGCACAGCCGGGGCGATTAGGTCGGCGACGTCTTCTCCGTCATCTATAAAAAAAATTTGGCACAGACACTTAAACTGGGCCACGAAGACAAAATACCAGTTTCGTTCATTAGAAGGTCTTAACAATTAGAAGTCTTTTATTGCCAACTTCAAACAAATAACCGAGATATTGAAGAAAACTGATCCCAGCCGCTTTCCTGCAACCTCTCTATGACGTCAGAGAATCTTGTTTGTGCGAAGTGCGGAAGCATACCTAGGCAACCGCCAAGAATGATTATTGGGCGATAGTAGTTGCGTCTAGTTCCGTTTGATCGCATGACTTGAATCTTAACGTGCAGTATACACACTGGGGCTCTTCGATTTACAGTCTCAGACTCACCGCGGATAGTCCGCGGGTAGTCTGGGGATTCCCCGAAGTCATAGGGATACATGGGAAAATCGAATGCCGGACTGCTTCTCGGGGAGTCCGCGGTGAGTCCGAGACTGTAAATCGAAGAGCCCCACTGTAAACTATGTTTTAGGGCTGACCCATGTTACGTCAGTGTAGCGCGCAATTCGAAAGTTATTCTATATTACTGTGCTTTTTCAGTTAAGAAAAAACTTATTTCGTGTCTGCAACGCGGTTGAGTAAATTATCAAAGGCTAGTTCTTTTCAATTGAACAAAGTTGTACAACTTTGCAAAACAAGTTGTGTTTTGCATTCATGACCATTTCAACCCTGGTATTACGAGTCATTCCTCCACTCGAGCCTTCAGTGGAGGAGATCCTTGAAATCGATCTCCTCTCTTTGCTCCTCTCAGCCTAGTTGAGGGTGCAAATGGCGTGGAGGAGGGACTCAGAATACGGCCCCAAGACTGCCTACGGATAGTAGGGCGAAAGCATTGTAGTCTAGCGAGAGAAATGTTATTCCCCTTGCTTTAATGCGAGGATATTCCAACGGGATCCTGTTGGCCGTCTCCACTTGAAGGCCCATGGCGGAGCTCCTGCATGCCCGTCGGGCGGCTTTCCCGCAACACTTCGGATTCCAAACTGGCGGATGGTTGCCTAACTCTTGCTTGCTCCCTACGAAAGCTATATAGTAACTCGACGTGGCTCTGCTTATGTCCACTCTTTGCCTAGTAAAGGGGGCAGGCATCATTTTTTTCTGTCTTTTTTTTTTTCAATCCTAACGCCACCGCCTTTTCACATATAAGGCTGTCGCCTTAACATCTAAGCACGCGTAAAATTCACAAAAGTTAATTTTGATGATAATATCATGACACTCAGACGATAGTATATCCCCTCCAACGCTTGCTCTATAAGTTAGCGTAGCATAGTGGGCGTTTTTTTTCCGGAATGAAAAAGAAAGCCCACTTGATCTTTAGAAACGTATGCGCAATGCGTGATTGCATTTCACAAGACACAAAAATACATTTTGTGCCCATTGATGCGTCAGGTCTTGCGACACAAAGCAACCAGGACAACAAATAAGAAAGCAACAAATAAATGGTGTGCACGGGATTCTGCAAGTTAATCCTTCTTTTAGAAGCAATTCTTCAGGGCTCCACACCCTCGACTTTCTCTCCATACCCCCGCTGGAAGTGAGAGACGTTGCGATCCGTGACACAATTAAACTTTCCCTCCGAAACGATTCTTCTTCGTCCTTCAAGGCACACGTCCCGTTTGCGCTGCACTTTTTATTGGTCAGTACGTACAGCCCAGCCAACGCCATGGCGCTTTTGCAATGCGAAATGTGTAGATGCAGCGTGTCACTCAACTCTAGTAAACGTTTATTGTGGGTTATTTACACGAGCATGGAGCTTAAGTACAACTGATACGCTCCAAGATTAAACAGCACCTGCCCTTCGCTGCTGCATTCCGAACTATCGCAGTAACGTCGCGGTGGCTTGCAAGGGAGTGTGATGCTCAATGACGTTCTAAGGATATCAGTTGTCACGTTTTTGAGGGTCTATATTGTACCTTTGTTGGCATACGCGCAGTTTATGCAGATTGAACGGGCTAACAATTTTTAAAGACGATAGTTTTTCTTGGGCTACTTAAACCCAGAAATTTTGGTCTGTCTGTATGTATGTCTGTCTGTCCGTCTGTCTGTCTGTGACTCGTTTCAGCCACCCGGCCAAAGTAAAATGTATACTGCGCAATAGTCTTATATACTCATCGCCAAATGTAAGCGCCTAAGCCCGGTTTATATGTTATACGGTGTTCCTTTATTAAAAAATTCATGGATGCATGGTTTTTTGATAGCTAATGATATTCTACATCTACTGCAGAAAACCGCCGCCTGCTGTTGCCCGCGGCATATGAGAAATCACGCAGCAACAGCAACGAAAGGTTTCACTAGCTAGGTTCCGCGTCCTGCTTGGAACGCAGGTGGAGCACGGCAACGCGATTCTATAAAGCTTGAAGTCGGCCGCCTCGATTCACGCGCGTCTCCGCCGTACTGTAGCGCTGGCATTGAGGAACCCCGCCTGTAGCAGTGGAATGCGGTAAATTCAAATCACCTTGAGCAAACCTTTAGTGTGTTTACCTTGTGATGAGCGCGACGGAATAGGAACAGCATGAGAGGTGAGCGGGAAAGCAAAGGGGGGCATTTCCTTGGCAAATGTCTACAAAGGCTCTCGTCTTTTGACGACATTTGCAACGAAAGGAGCAGATACGCGGCCAGTTTTTTTTTTTTTTTTTTTTTTTGCATTCTTCACCGCATTACAGCTGATGCGAGCAAATCGGCGAGGATGATGGTGGGAATGAAAGGGCTTCCTTGGAACCCTTCTCCCACGAAAGAAAATGCTCGTAAATTGGTAGACACAACTAAGGATTTGGCCTGTTATGCTTCAAGCCTGGAAAGGAATTAGAAATGTTCATAACTCACCCCCCCCCCCCCCTTCAGTTCCCCTTCAGAGAGCCATAATTGAGGTCAGCCCTTCGTCTGATAAACGTTCTTCGTTATCTGCGTGCGCCGAACTTGGTTTAGAGCTATAGATTTTGCTTTGACGGGCGGCTTCTGGGTTGCCTGACCGCCTGATCGTGTATCACTTTGACGCCGCCGGAACAATACAGTCCGAGGCTGAATAAACAACCAATATCCTCGTTTCAATTGGGAGAATTTCTGGAAAGTCGTAAAGCCTTGCCATACTTGAGCGGCTGCGACAGAGGTATATCTGTCAGTCCGGGTTTGAATGCATTTCGTAACAAATGTTTTCGGACGGCCGAAAAGCAAACGAAAGGCCAATTCGAGTGGTGTGGTTCGCTCAGTTTGGTAATCGAAAGGCCGCGTGCTGTGAATGCGGTCCAACTTCATGCGAGGAAAGCAATCCAGCAGGGCCGCGTCTCAAGTCGTGCGTTCAGGGCGAAGGCAGCATACCTATACAGTGTAAGGAACCGCGGCGCATATATACGATTCGGGAATGAACATGAGGGCCGCATGCAGCGGTTCAGCGTAGTGCCCATGGCGGCGTTCCCGTTGGTAAATGAACCGCGAAGGCCCCTCGTCTGCGTATTTACTCGGACAAGGGGCTCACCTGCGGATAACAAATGACACCCGCCGCGTGTAACGCGCGCTGAAGCGCGCACTCGGACACGCTGAACTTGCGCCGACGCTGTGGGATCGAGGCGCTTTCTTTTTTGCCTCGTGCAGCAGCGTAGCAGAGGTCTTCTACGCCGGGCTCATCTCGAAATCCCGTCGCAAAACGTCGCGTTAATTTCAGCCAGAAATTTTGAGAGAATAAGTTGCTGTGAGGTTAGTTCCAAACATGCTCGAGGCGCAGAAGTTTTCGCACTCTTAGTGTGGAATAATAAAAAAAAATGACTAACGATTTGGCTGCGGCCACCGCGGAATACCGTGCGAAAGCAGTATAAATTCTTGAAAGTGTTGTCCAATACCTTAAAGCGGGTTACACGTTTTTGGAATCTATCCCATTGGTACGCTCCAAAAACAGTATTCAGAGTGCGGTATACGTGCACAATTTCTTGGGTTCGACCCTCTGTGTCCCTGTGTGCGCGTGCGCGTGTGTGTATCTGTGTGCATGTGCGTGTGTGTGTGTGTGTGTGTGTGTGTGTGTGTGTGTGTGTGTGTGTGTGTGTGTGTGTGTGTGTGTGTGTGTGTGTGTGTGTGTGTGTGTGTGTGTGTGTGTGTGTGTGTGTGTGGGTGTGGGTGGGTGGGTGGGTGGGTGTGTGCGCGTGCGTGCGTGTGTGCGTGTGCGCCTGTGTGCGTGTGTGTGTCGCTCAACGAAGGAATGAAATAATATAACGCGGTGGCGAAGAATGGGTTAAGTCAATGGAAGAGGCCTACGTCCAGCAGTAGGCACAAATAAGATTATGATGGTGGTGTGATCAGGATAATAATAAGTTTGATGATGAGCTATGATTACAACGTGCCGATTATTATATTATTTAAAGGGAAAAGCGTGTCCGTGTCTGGAGGTGACCAGAACGCGTCGTAAACCACAGCCGTGCCTTCGGGGGCAATAAGCGCGCGACGTTTTCAATAGGGCAATCAATAATATAAACAGCTCCCTTCTTTACGGTTTTTTTTTTTGGTAGTTTGGAACTTTCGGGTACAAGTTCTCCGGTTCAAATACTTGCCATCATCGAAATCCTCCGCAAATATCAGCATTGCTCAGTTGCCCACCCACGTTGCATCGTTACGTGCGTCATTTTGTTGCCCTCTTTTCAGCGGCATGCGACGAACGCCGCATCATGAACGGAAGTAGATACAATGTAGCATGTTAAACGAGACAACGCTGCTGCAACGGTGGCAAGCAGGGTGGAGCGTGAGATAACGAACATGATAACGTGCCGCTGGCAGCCTAATGAGGAGGGCACCCAGCTCATTATGTTATTATGCGTGCAAACCGATTAGCACATTCTATTCTGACATAAAGGGCGCACAGAGGCAGGCAAGTGGGTCACTACAGTGTATTTAGGGCGCGAACCAGGTGTGAGAGAGAGAGCAAGGTTACAGTTTCGTGGTAACAGCTATAAACTCCATATCACGTAGACGTTTCACGAGTGCTGGCCCAGGAAGCACAAGAAAAATTCGCACCATTTCCGGATTAACATGTCACGTGGTTGGGAGTGCGCACTGCGGTACAGTATTGGGCTTCGGATAGAGTTTCATACAAGTTATTATTGCATGAAACTCCATGGCGCTTCGAGCATGATCGCTTGTGTAGATAATTCGTACTGAAAGCGGCGGCTGTGACCGTGACGTCGGCACTGTAGCATACAGGATGGTTGAAGACGGACAAGTGAAAAAAATCATACACCCCTCCACCTAACGACCACGATGGTTTAACGCGAAGCTTCTCGAGATGGATTCTTTGGTCGTCGTCTGAGTTTGGGCTTGAGGTTGGACTTTGACTCTGGACTCTTTGAGCTTTCACTTTGACGCGCACGTAGCTTGTAATTTTGGTCGCAGTGCCTTTGACTTCGACCCTTCGCCATTTCGTTTATCAAGAAGAAAGCATCGCTTTCAACTATCGTCGTCTAACGACGACGATATCTATTGTCGTTTTTTATTCTCGTCCTTATGTAAAAATGTTCTAAATTATTACGCTTACCCATTTCTCAACAGTGGTTCGGTATGTTTGAGCTTGCATTAGGCGCAGTGTGCCGCCTATCAAAGTATTTAATTGATGGTTTGTGCCGTGCAAGAAGGGCCGGTTGGTCCTTCCTGCACTGCGCAAAGCATCAATAAGACGCGGTGCGGTCTGCAAACTGCCAAAGGCTTTCTAAAATGTGCCTAACCGCGGTTATTTATAAAAAAAAAATAGACATGGATATTGATTAACAACATTCGCGCGCAAACATTTTTTGACAGAAAAAAAAAGAAAACGTAGGATTGCGGGCACATGGCACGTAGCATTATTAAGCGCAGCACGTAGCATAATCTTAGTGTTTACGGTTAACACTGCGTAGCATTAACCGTAACAATAATGCACGCAGCATTATTAAAAACACGTTGCATTATTAACACTGAATTAATTAAAACTCAATCCAGAGTCTCTTCATAGGCCTTTTCAGGGGCTGCGACGCAAATTTGTCTTCACTACTTTCGGGGTCAACACCAGACTGATGCTGAAACAAGTCAAGAGATGTTGCCAGAGCCCCTCTTTGTGGGAAAGTGGGAGCAAAGCCGCCTGTATCAGGCAAGGTTATACAGGCTTTGTTGGTAGAATAGACCTCTAAATGCAATCTGCGAAAAGGCAGTCTTTCCCTCCATAGACGCCCAACAGTTGCCTTGGATTGAGCGAAAGTGGAAGCTCGCTCGCGAAAGACAGCGTCACCGCAGGGTTTTTTAACCCTATCTGCTGCAGTTACAAAATGTATGAAAAGTGCAAAAAAACATCATAAACACAGGGTACCCTCAAGAATAACACAAGCGAAACACTGGCGCATCACTGCTCCGCACTTCTGACAGGTTTCACGCTGAGTGGAACTGTTTCAATTTTTTTCTTCTGTGGTATTTAATTAAAATGCAGAAGAAAATAAATATAAGAACTATTTACAAACAATGGTATTTAATATACAAGGCGAAACGGGTAATCTGAAATTTGGCGAAACAAACATTGACAGCATTTCTCGCTAGTAAGGTGGCAATGATACAGACGGGTGTGAAACAGGGCACCAATCAGGTTTAAAATAATTTCGGTCATATTAGCCTTGTATCTTAACGATAATTTGAGTGATGACATCTTCCAAGGTTCATTTTAGTCAAAGCCACGAAGATGCAACGGCGGCCCCTCTGAGTAGTCGGTCACAAGAGCGTCCTGCGTGTTGAAAGCGAACCAATAGATGACGCTAGGCGCTTTCGCTTCTGTATCGTATACGAAACGCAATAGAGCTACCGGGCCAGTAGGATAACTTAACTTAGTGACGACCCCGTTTCCTAGAGCGCGTTATTCAAGTCTCAGCGTGTGTGTACCCCGTACAGACAATGCTTTAATGGAGGACGGATGCAGCATACACCAGAGATTTGCCCGCATATTTTAGCGCACGCCATTTTTACAAGGTTTACAACAGCCTAACACCACAGTCACGTTTTGTAGCGATCCTTTAAGCTTCTCGGTGGTGCTATCCGTACGCGCAAACGCACTGCAGGAAAGCTGACTTTCTCTGAAGATGATGAAGATCGTGAGTAAAGTGTAGAGAGAGAGAGAGAGAGAGAGAGAGAGAGAGAGAGAGAGAGAGAGAGAGAGAGAGAGAGAGAGAGAGAGAGAGAGAGAGAGAGAGAGAGAGAGAGAGAGAGAGAGAGAGAATAACTTGAACGGAAAACAGCGGTTTTAACCTATAGTCGTCGCACTGGCTTGCTACGCAAGATGATAACAGAAAACAAAATAACTATAAAGATGAAAAGATGTCCGATGCTGCGCACAAAATTCTCAGTCACCCACAAAAATGTTTTCCCAAAACTCTGTCCACTTCTGTGCTCCGAAGAAACCCAGACAGCTTTGGTTGCACGTGCAGCCTGACTGGGACCCGACCCAAAATAGTCCTCATCTCAAGTCCCGCACCAAATGGCCTGCGCAAGGAAATTATGAGTTTCTGCCTCTTCACGATGCACTTCGAACACGCGCATGCATATAACATGATGGATGTCTTCTCGTGTGTCACATGTGGAGCAAAAAGGTGAAGAAGATGCCGGCCGGATTTTGTAGATCTAAAGAAAAATTAATACGCTTCCCTGCAAAGTTGACGACAGCTCCGATGGGCCCCTTCCGCTGAAGGTCGGGCAGCAAAGAAAGGAGGGGACGCAGGCGTGCGGCAGCGCGACGTATATGGGCCTAACGTCATATTCTGAGGTGACCGTCGACAACCGTTACCAAAAACTCCACATACGACGAGAATGATGTTGTTCTGCATGCTGTAAGGCTGCTAGGTGCAGAACATTAAGTGCAGGACATTAGCATTTCGAGGTTTGGGACGCTAGGTCTAACGTCACATTTTGAGGTTTAGCCCCTTGAACCGGCGCCCACTCGAAAATGTACTCGCTGTACGACAAACATCACGTACCCCTTCGCGCCGTATACTCCAAACCCAAACGTTATAGGCTTACAGAGTACAGGGTTCATCGTTGCCAGTCTCACAGTTCATCATTGCCAGTACCAGTCATCTGGTTTGAGATAGTCGGTCGTCTGGTGTACCAGGTTACCCCGCTTTCCGAAATAAGGCTCACGATTCTTTGTTCACGTTTGTTGCTGTGTTCTCGTTTTACTTTTATAATTCTGTGCGAGCGTGTCTGTGCTTGTGACATGGAGTCATGAGATCATTCACTGCAGACGACAAACGGTCTGAAGACAGATGACTTGTGCTGGCAATCATGAACCATAGAAATAGTTTATTATGATTCGTCTGACCTCTTATGTGACTATTTGTCGCCATCACAAACTACCGAAAGAAAATGTTTTCTCATCGTCTCCTACCTCATTTGGTTCCTTCCTTCAGTGAGTCGCCATTGCTCGTTTCGTTTTGCATATCCCCTCTGGCGCCGTGGTTCCAAGATCAACTTGCAGGCCAAATTGGCCGCCATTTTAAGATAGGTAAAAATCGTTTTTATTTATTTTTCAGAATAAACAAGTAAGTACTGTCGTTGTGTTCGGTGTCAAACAAAATAGACCATAAAATGCGACCTTCGTGTGAAGTTTGAGCACGAACCCAGCAGCGGTTCGCTAAAGAAAACAATTTAAGGTGTTGCATTTATCGATGTAACACCCTGTACATACGCCAGAGCTGCTGCGGTTATTCTAGAAAAGGGGTGCGTACCTGCAGATTAGCACATACTCACAGTGGGGGATTGGCCGACAAAGAATTATATCACGAGAAAGCTTCGCGTTCAACCATCGTTGTCGTTAGATGGAGGGGTGCACGATTTTTTTTCTGATTTTTGCGCCATCGCAAGGCAAGCAGGACGTTTTTCTACCAAAGTCACTCTTCCCAAAGGCGCAAGAAATAAACGCGTGGTTTGTTCTTTTCTATTTTCTTATTTCCTTTTGTCTTTATTCACAACAAAACGAGCACCTCTACCTGCACCGGAAGGCGTCGAATGGTAGGGCAATATGAAGCAGCAAAAAAAAGGGAAAAAAGCCACTGTGCACCCAATACAGGATTGATGGAAAGTCTCGCCCCATGGCCTCCTTCTAGAAGAATTATGAGTGGGCTTGCCCTTTTTCGCGTTCGGCCAGTTCCGGTGGCAGCGCACCTTCAGGACGCCGATGGCCCACATAACAACCCCGGCGCTTGCACGGCTGTCTGTTAGGGAGCAGTAGACCTCTGGAGAACAAAGGGGACTGAGCCAGGCACGTCCAACAAGGACCTCTAAACAATGCGTGTCTTATTTATTAGCTATAGGCACAAAACTGCCAGAGCCGATACCTGCCCGAAAGAAGGACGGCACTTGGCCGTCCTCATGTCCGTCAGCCCCGTCCCAACGCAGACCGTCCACGCAAATTCATTGTCCTTAGTTACCAGGAACAGTGCAGTGCACCTCAGCGAGGCTGAATTTACACCGGCTACAAAGAAACAATTCCTGGAAATGTATGAATTCAGACAGGCAAAAAAAATTAAGGAAGCTCACACTAACACGTAAGAATTGAAGGTAGCGCAGCTGCACGTTACCTACACGACCATCACGATGGTTTAAGTCCCCGATTACAGCCGATTTACTTCTTCTTCGCTACCGCAACGACTATCTTTGTTGCTATAACGGCGAATAAGTAAATCGAAGAAATAGAACAAACGAACGGAACGGGCGCACTTAAGCTAGGGGCCCACAGGTGCAACGTGTACCCTGTCACGTGTTCTGGGTCGAGCAGGTGGCATGATTCCTCTTCCCACAGTCACAGCCGAGTGAGTAAGCCGTTTGTTTCTCGGGTACTAACTCAGGGTCGTAGCCGAGGGGATAAGACGACTTACTCTAACTCCGTTGATCTACCAGACACAGGTTCAAATCCGGTGCCGCTCATTCTTTTCTTTATACTGTTATACTGTGTTCTGGGAAACGCCGGAATCGACGAATTGCTAAACAGGTTTGCTGTTAAAGTGCCAAGCAGAAGGGCTGGAAAATGATTTATTTGCAGAATGGATTGCGGGAAGGCCACAATCAAAATCGATTAGATTGGAAGGTAATAAAACGTTTTCGTTTCGCGGCCTTAATTCTTCGCGAATAGCTTCCGAAGGAAGCCTGGGATTGGACGCCATTTTCATTTGGACGCAGGCTTTCGAGAAAATAAGCCGCAGCGCCGAAGGCACGCCCTTTGCCGAGCTGTCAGAGCCAATAAGCTGTTATAGATGCAGACTCAGCTTCAAAGTGGGTTATTTAGGGCTTATCTTTTTAATAAAAAGAATGCGAGCGGTATCTGATTGACCTGAAAGCAAACACAACGCCAAGAGCAGAGGGCGTATCGAGGTTTGAGAGGAGGTTGACTTAAGTTATTGGCCACTTGAGTTATGTTTGAGGGAGGAGTTTCCCCATCGGACCTTGAACCGATTGCCGTGGCGGACGTATCGAGATCCTAGGTGCCGAACTATAATTTATCGAGTCGCTTTGGTAGGGACTTGCGAAATGCTCCAGCAAAACGACGACTTCTCATGCGGTCGACTGATACAGATGGCAGATGACTTGTGTTAGCACTGATGCTGACTATACTGCTTATGATAAAACGATTGCTCAGCACGTTTGCTTGGATGTTTAGTTCCACTGCGTGGATGATCTGGGATAAACTGCGCAATAACTAACGGAACTATGATGGCTGACTAGTGCACAATTTTGTTGCCAAAATAAAAAAAAAGAAGAGTCGCTGGCCCCTAAAGAGCAGGAATGTTGCCAATAACCACACATTATGAAATCGGTTATGCGTGGCTTTAAAGTATTACATGTAAGTGCAAAGCAGAGCTTACGGTCTAAGTTCAAGTGCAACGTTGCAGCCAATGAGTAGTTGTAAAAGGTTGTATAGTCACCAACGAAGAACGGGAAAATCCGGCTACAGAAGTCTTGGGAGGTGTCAGCCCCAGCCCCAAGCGAAGTAAAATTCAATTGGGGAATGGTAGACGAGAAACTGCCGAGTGTGAGAATAGCAGATAAAAGAAATCAATTGAGTTCGGCCTGGAGATTATGAGGACTGCTGTAGCAAACGGAAGAAAAAGGCTCAGTGTAAACGCCCGAGTAGCCACCAGAAAAACGAGATTGCCTTACCCGAGTGTCAGAGCCCAGCATTGTAGAAGATTCAAGGAGGTGGACGAGATCAAATCGGCGATCACACTATGACGATATGATTGACGCAGACTCGAGGAGTGAGGAAATAAAAGCTTTCCAAATGATTGTCATTGGACACGCTACAACTGAAGTGATAAAACATACAAGTCTGGAATGACGATCTAAAGCAAATTGTTTCGTCTAATATACGAAGATTAAGGCAATATATAGATTACCTTCTGTGGCTATCTGGATCCTATAATCTCGAACTTCGTACCAAATTGAGAAAGCAAAGAACACAGGAGAATAATAAAGTGCTTCAAGTGAACAGCAGCGTCTTTAATGACAACGAGAACTGACACGTTGTTTACTGGGCCGGGAAAACGCAGCGAGGGCTATGCAGTGCTGCTGACCGCCTACGTCCAAATGGAGACGAAGGGGCTAAATGCGATAATTTCGCTTGAGCTTTTTCGTCAAGCTTTCGTTTCGAAAACGTCGCAGCGGTAATGACATACTTGCTTTTTCTGCTGACAGTACACGCATCGCCCAAGCGACGGCGTGAATTGTGATGGTATTAGTTCGCTTCTCCAACGCCTTACTGTGTCGGTGAAGACGACGACGCCAACAACCCCAGTGAGTGCTTTTGTCTGGGGGCTGCCGAGACGTCGACGAAGACGACGGTGACAAGTATGAGGGTTTACTTTTAGGTTCTTGCTCCATCTCGGGCGCCAGTAAAGACAGTTCTGGCAATGACTGTTTTTCTTATGATATGTAGATGGTATTTGCGTGCCCTTTTGGAATTGGAGATGGTATTAGCGTGTGGTAAGGTGCGGGAGTGTTGGTTTCGAATTCAGGGGATAAGAAAGTTCTGTGTTTTGTAAACTTAAGTCACTGCCAGGCGAGACGATGGATACATCCAGGAATTAGTGTTCTGCAATAGGGAACTTGGAAATTGCTTGAGGGTAATATCATCTGTATTAATACCAGGGTAATAACAGCAACGATGGCTCAGAGGTACAGCACTCGTCTCAGTTACTGAGTTTGAATCCTGGTACCGCCTGTCACCCACCGGTTTCTTTAATGGGTACAGGCGTCCCTGGTCGACTGCGGACCCCTGACAGGGGAATTCACGCCTAAAAAGCTGCCTTTAACCTTGCGAGGGGCCCCTGACCCTTGTCCATCTGGCGGGGCCCCCGGCCATCCTGCCGCGTTGCGCCATTGCCGGGGGTGAAGGAGTCTGGCGGCATGTCCTGCAACGGGCGGTTGCGAGTTGAGCGCCCACCATGGCTGTGGAAGGCACCATGTGCATTCGTGCGCCTTGGTGGCGCCGGGCACCTACCGGTAAAATAGGTACAAGCGACTCCCCGGCCTGGCGCTCGGCCCTTGTGTGGTACTACAACGCTTGGGAAGTTCACCCGCTTGCACGGAAAATCACCCCTATGGAACTTTTTTTTTAAAACGCAGGAACTTTTTTTTTAACTTGGCGCTGTTTCTGGTACACAGAATGTATTGGTTGAGATTTTGTTAATAAATGTTGTTTGATATCCGGACACATGTGTGACGAGATATTTTGGTGTGTATTGTTTGATTTTAGAGAGGCATCAGCTCATTAGCTTTTTGTGCAAAACTCCAACCTATGAGTCATGGAAGTGTCAATGGCAATCTACAGAATGCAACATTCTCAGAATGGCTTTGGTCCGTGCTAGTTGGTACATCTTTGATGGGAATCAGCTTGAATAGAAACGAACATAAAGAAAGAGGGAGATACACGACACACTGCTGACTAACAACTCAAATTTTACGTAGGGAAACACAGATATATACATACAAAAATACAAAAAATACAAAAAATATCATTTTTTTTCCCGGCTGGTCAGTGATATGATTATGAAAGATCGCTGTGCAGAAACTCTTTTTCGATTTGCGTTTGGGCCCCAGACGGCACACTACCGCAGCTATCTCCAGCTTCGTCTATTACTAAAGCTTCTACTAATTCCGGTCCGTTCCTGCTTTTCTTCCTTCCGATAACCGCGATCGGGCAAGTAGGCTTCACAGTGGCACTGTGGAACGTGGTTAGCAAGGTGGCCGGAAGGGGTGTCTTAAGCAGCATGCTCTTGGGACCTGTCGTTCAGGCAGCGGCCAGTTTGCCCGACGCAAACCCACCGGTACCTCAGGGGAACTATGTATACCGCATTCTTGCTGCAAACGGTGTATCTTGTGCGGTGTTTTTTGTCGCAAACTGGCCTCTGGGAGCACCTGTTCACCTGATGACACATGCCGTAGGCCTTTTTGGGGGCGGAAAATGCGACCTTGATGCCATGTTTCGTCCACTCTTTTTTCATGGCATGGGAAAACCCATGTACGTACAGCAAAACTGCCATGCGTCTTCTGTCCTCTTCCGTGGGTTGACGAGGCCGTCTCTTGTCTTAACCCTTTATCCTCTGCAGGAGCGTTGCACAGACAGTTCTCGGCAAGGTTTTAGGGTATCTGGCGTTCTGTAGGCGACTTGCCTGTTTTTAGAAGCTAGTGGCCATCTGGTGCGGACAGGAGGGACTCGGGTTCGATTCCCAGCCGCGGCGGCCGCTTTTCTGATGTAGGCGAAAAGTGAAAACACCCGTGTGATCGAGATTTTGGCATGGAAAATCGCGAAAGATCGGTTGGTACGAGAAAGATCGTCAGGCTGTCAAATTTAACCCGGAGCCCTCCACTACGGCGCGCCTCGTAATGTGTGGAGTTTCGGCGTGTTAAACCCCATAATCATCATAATCATAACCACGACACAAATTCCCGCAGCGTGGGCTCCAGCTAAGTCGGTCACGCCTTATCAAAGTAATCATCTTTTCCATTGCAAATTTCACAATCCTATCTTTCCCCCTTGCCCGATTTCGAAGGGATCTTTAGAGCTTACACAGCTCGGTTGTCCTCATATTTCTGAACATTTTCTCCTAATTCATCCCAAGTTGAAGATTTAGGAAGCGCTCGTTTAGTCTGCACTTTAAAGACGGTGGGCATTTCTTTTATTCTCTGCAATATATCCAACTATGTCAAATGTTTTCTGGCATTTTTGAGTTGAACCCACTTTTAAGTGTCTATGGCCATCCGCACACTAGCCCGAAGCTATATTTTCTTGCGTCTGGTATCCACTGGCTAGGCGTTCAGCGTCGGGTTTTTCTGGACGAGGTCGTTTTGCTTTTTGCTCTTCTGCTACAAACCCTCGTTCCCGTTAAATTCTTGGTTGAGTGCGCGGATCTCATGGGGTGCGAAGCAGTAGTTTAGCGCCCCTTGGAACGAGATGGCAACATGTAGGTTAGGTAGGATGAAAATTGAGTCGGTATATACGGCTCTTGTAAACAGCAACTTGCGTTTTATTACTACCTTGTAACCGTCTGCGGTGAAGTGAAGCGAACGCATGATGGTGTTGGAACTTGGCTGCCACTGGCTACCTTCGTTGGGAAAATGTTCCGCAGCCAGGCATTCCGGAGGTTTTCTTTGAACGGCAGGTCATGGTAGCGCAGCCCCGGGTTTCGTGAAACATTGGACTTGAAAAGCGGCACGCAGCAATTTTTAGACATCGCGTGCCGGGTAAGTCAGCCAGAAACCGCTAAACCTATCAGCAATCTTCAAAAACAAAATCGAGCCAGTGTATACCGGACGCAATGCATAGGTAGGCGCTATCATCTGGTGAAAGGTAGCAAGATAAGTGATTTTGGTGGGATTAGATAAGGTACAGGGTACCGTCACTGAGGCACGCAAGTGAAATACGGCAACCATTTCAGTGTTTATCAGTGTTCCGGAATTGCCACTTCTTCGGCCTCAGCGCCGAAGAAGTGGCAATTCCTGACTTTGACGAGGTCATTTGTAAACAACACTGCCGAATACGCAGCAACGCACCATCTTCGGACACACTTCTGCAGCTGAAATGCTGCAAAGGGCGTTATCTTTGATTGGCGTTCCGAACGATGCCAGTCGCGCGCAGCAGCAGAGCAGGCAGGACAAGCTGAGACTAACATAGTTCACCGACAGAAAATGCAAAAACAACAAAATGGCGGCGCCCATGAACCGTCACAGTTTAAACCAATGTCACGGGATGAGAACTGACCAATGAGCAAGGCGGTGGCACCGAACAGTGATAGCAACGAGTGCCGATACTCTTTAACCTTATCTAGTGACACTAGGTGATTTATTTCACCATGCGTATACGTGATGTCATTCCAGGCCACGTCGCATGGTGTTACTTTATTATCTCGAACAGCGGGAGACTGACAACTTTCTGTTGTTAACGCTTCAGTAACAGAACATATGTGCCACGTCCGTCGCTGTATTTGGTGACTTTGGAATGGGCCGTTGTGTCTGCAGACCATAGGCAAGCCGTATAATTCTGGTGAAGGTGGCCATAACTGCTTTGCCCCAAAACGAAACCTGAATAATTTGTGTTAACTTCGACAGTCTAAAACAGACGTTCGAAAGCCCCATTTACCAACCACGGAGATACATTTTACGGGACAAGGATTCTCCAGTGGCCGTAGGTTTACGAGAAGGAAGCTGCTCGGTGCCGATGCGGACGAGTGACCGGCTATCTTGTTTACTATACCCGCATGCCTTTATAAAATCTACAAATAATTCAAAGCCTCGGAAACCCATTTCAGCGACGTTATTTTTATGGCACGAGTAACCGTAGCAGCTTACGCGGAAACTTGATGACGCCGTCAGTTTATGCCCTTACCTCGCACATCCTACCTTGCTTCCGTGTGGCGTTACCGGGGAAATAAAAGCGATAAGTGGGCTACCAGTCGACCCACAGTAGTAAAAGTTTTATTGACACACTCAAAGAAGAAAGTGCATAAAGAAACCGCAGCGGGCAAGCCCACTCCCCTCAGAAAAGACTACATTTCGCTTTCATCTGCAAAGTGCTCCATCACAATCTAACGTCCCTTCTCAGCAGAAACAAATACTGTGAGAGGGCTTGAAAGGAACATGGCACACTTCTATCTAGACTGGCAGGAAATGTGCGCTAGACACGTTTCAAGTAGGCAAAACAAAACGAAGTCACTTAGTTCACGTCCCAAGAGGGGCGTACGGATTGTGCTAAGTTAGGAAGGTCCGCCTGCTTTATTATCGCCAAAAGGGTTGCCGCAAAAACTCGCTCGTCTGAGTTAGTCAAAATAAAGGAGCGAGCGATCTGGAAGCTAGTGACATAATACGGCTTTGAAAAAAAAAAAAGGACATAGAGTGAGGGTTAAATCTTCCAAGCGTCAACCTTGTTTATCAAGGAGGTGTAAGTTGCCTGCACAGAAATCGTTCTAGGCGCAAAAGCTTGATAAGGGCTAGGAAGTTATCCGTCTCAATTTCAGCCGGCCACAAGGATAAATGGGTGAACTGGAGGTGTGTTTGACTGCAGGGTTTTCTGTCCACATGAAATTATAGAGTGCTGCGCGGGGAAAGGGAAAAGAAAGGGCAAAATAAGGAGCGCATCAAGTGTAGTATTGGACATAATCGCTAATACTCCGTGGGTGGCCTGATGCGGCGCTTCCTGTGTTGGCATTTTTGCAGCGACTAGCTGTCTCAACCCGGGTTCTACTCTAAATTCGATGGCTAAGCACTATTTGCTTCATAAGTATTCCGCGTTGCGGATATTTTTGAAGATGGGCTTGCGTTTGGGCTAGTTGGTATTTCATAATGTTCATCCTAAGCCCGCTCAAGAAGTCCTATGTTTACCTTGTGCAGGGTGCTCTGTAGGTACGGGTTTCTTTGCTAAGAAAATAAGGGCATCCTGAGCATGTAATTGTGACAGTCTCTGTGATTTTGACTGCAGGCGTGAGAAGATAGTAGTGGAAGTGGCTGAAACCAGTTCGCATGACAACACTGAGTGGTGTAAGACGGCCGTTATGCCGTAACTGCATGGGGTCGCACATAGGCAAAGGAAAATAGGGCAGAAAGCTGTCCTTCGGGTTGTCATGTCCGCAACACTGAAACTCACGAGGCTCTGTAGAGACACATGAACAGTAGAAAAAGCAGAGACGGGCTGGGCATCTCAACAAATACGTCGAAAATGATGGCGGCGTTCGGTACCGTGTTCCGTTGGCCTGTGGAATGGCATATATAGGACAGACGGCACGGTGCGTCAACTCCAGGCTACGCGAGCATGAGAACAACATACAGAAAAGAAAAATGGGAACCTCTCGACTCACTGCAGTGTATGCCGCGTGTGTGAGCCATACTTCGAATATTCAGTCATGTTGTTTCATGATTCTGATCCGTGCACGCGTAAGAAAGTAGAGGCGGCTGAAGTGCAACCAGGCGACTTCGAATGTGTCAGTACGACATCGATAGCCTGGTCAAAAAAGGAGCCAGCGTTCTTAAAAAAAGAACTGGTTATGGTAGTGACTTACACGGGGAGACAGCACCGAGTTGATTCGGTATTCTAATATTTTGTATAATTGTAACCTTTTCTGTATCTCTTATCCGCTGTCATTTTACTCGTATATATTTCACCATGGTTCAATAAAATTTCGTTGGAAGTTAGCGCCTGTTCTTGTCTTTGTCCTGGTTATTTGTGCTCGGTTAAGGTGATAGTTATGGATATTTTTGGGTGCACTCCCTACCACAAATAGCTAAGCAATCGGACGGTGGCGGCGGGAAAAGCAGCAGAAAATTCTGGAAAGTTAATTGGGTGTTAAAGCTGGCTTGCTACCGTGAACTTGGGGGTAAAAGAGAGAGCACGACAACCGGGAAATATCGCAGCGGAGACGTGCGTGCACGTGTAGTCATCTTTATCGGCACTGTAGTCGTTCATGTAGGCGTGTATCAGCGATAGAGAGAGAGAGAGAGAGAGAGAGAGAGAGAGAGAGAGATGAAAGTTTATTTGAAGCGGCCCATGTCAGGGGTGCGTATATGCGTTTCCTAGTCAGCACAACCAGCCGTCATCTGAGCATGCCATGGTGTTTATGTAACCATAAAAACCTATTTAGGGCACATAAAACCATACGAACTGAAATTATTAACAGCCAAAATGCAACTGAAATGCTGGAACCATTGCAATTGTAAAAAATACCGTACGTAAATCCTCACAGCAGCTTGCTCACCCAGCCCTTTGCTGGCTATATAGAGAGGCGAAACCGACCTAAAGGGGGCAAAATCACCATAACTGAAAAAAAATGTAAATCAGCCTAACAAGAAACAACCACGGTGTTTAAAATATGCAAAAGAAATAGCCGAAACCAAGCTGAGAAGGTAAAGCCACCAAGAAGGTACACAAAACAGTAGCGGAGACTAGCCGAAATCCCATTTATAATGCATAAAGACGTTGTAAATAACTTATAGGGGTGATACAAAATTTTAATCTTCAAGGATGACAACCGATTGAAAACCGAAACCTTAAAGATAAAAACACCGCTAACTGAATTCGAATGCGGGTTTGGATGTTCACTACGCAGGAGCAGAGCCTACACAACGAGACCAAACGGTCTGACCGAATAAACTGAGTGCCTCAAGCACGTGTATACTGGGTGTCCTAACTATCATGCGCCAAGAATTAAAAAACAAGAGCAATGACATTACTCAAACTAAACCTAGCGCATAATGTCTCCATTACAGTGGAGTAGCTGCCAGTAATTTTGTTCGTAAACGAGATGTAGTAAATAAATTTTAATTACTTATCCAACTCGAGAAGTACTGTCCTAATCATTCAAGTGTCTATAAGGCACTTGTAAATAGCCACGAGAGGAATGTAACTGCGGTATTTTCAGCGACGAACTAATTGCGTAATTATTTATTCTGAATAATAAAGAAACCCTGCGAATTATGAAAAATACCAAGGGATGGCGCGCCCGCGCGCTGAAGGATAAGGAAATAATACTAGAGAAATTGAACTCCCTATCTTGTGTAGATGCAGAAAAACAGGGCCTGACATTTCGGCAACTTTTGACGTGTCAAATTTGTAATTTGTCCTCCAAAAAAATTTTACTTGAAAATTACAAACAATTATGCGAACCCATTTGAAAGTATGCAACGTCTCTGCAGAAGAAACCGTGCGGCAATAGCTGCAATAGTGTGTGTTATACAGCCGCAAGAGTTTTGAATTTCGCGTGACTTCTCCAACGCACCTGCCACCCGAGCCAGCTTTGGGAATTTTTTTTTTAGGTAGGCGAAATTTTTCCTATAGAACTAACTTAATATATGTTTTCGCCTGAGCACAAAGGGCTATATATAAAATTTTCGTCAAAATTAACGATTTCGACCTGACACACGTGTCCCATCTCTCGTGAAAACCCCCCCTGATGGTTAGTGGAGCATGCATTATTTCGTTTCATTTCTTTTATTCGTCAAATCATACAACACAAACGATCATCAGACTGTACGCATAAGAAATCGCGTGAAGGCTGTAACGTACTTAAACCACCCCTATAGAACAGTGTGTTCATGGTAATCTGCAGCCTTCCTCTTACCGAGGTGACTCACATCTTTATAACAGGAAACTGGAAGATGCGGACAATCGCTGACAGTTTTCCCTTCGGAAAGCCTTACATGCGCGCTCCATGAAATATTCCTGTGGATTACAACGCCGATAAATTTGTAATTACTGGAGTAAAGCACCGACTTCCCATTTATGGTTATGACATACCGCGACAGGAGCTTGCGAGCGAGTGCGACCTCTGTACAGTTGCCTCCGCAAATAGTCAAACCTTGCCTTCATGAGTATTAACCCATCACATTCGCCGCCTACGGAAGCTGTGTCCGCAAGTGCAAACTTCGAACACCTGATGGCCAGACTCAAATGTTATCTGTACGAAAGGGGTCGTGGACATTTTCTTTTTTTGGCAGAGCTTGTACGAGTTCGATGAAAGCCAGGTTTAAATACGTTGGCCTTAGCCCTCCACCTTGAGGAGCACCGCGTCGAATCTAGGGCTGCCATAGAGGGCTTCCTTTGCCACAATAAAAAATATATATCCAAGTCTTAAAGCTCTAAAAATCGGTTAACTCGGCCACCAAGTCGCAAATCGAAAGAGAAAACGAGTTTAACGTGACATTCCGTCTTTGCCTCTTTATATAAAATTAGCCTTAGCAGTGTTATTTACGACGTTAAGCTGTGGCGTTCAACAATGCATAGATAAGCTTATGCCTCTTCAGCCCAGTTCTGACTGAGCCTACTCAGTATTATCTGAATTATAGAGAAATTCTCTCCTAGTCTTCCCATTACCACATACACCGTTGGCGAAATTCCGCCCTTTCGCGGCTGTCCTTGCCGTAGAAATCCTTGAGACAGCTGTGGGTGCACAATAAACAAGAAAAAGGCCGAACGGACCCACCGTCTCCAGAGACCGTTTGCGCCGTAACTTTCCATAGGAAGATAGATGGTCCCCCGATTAGACAAAAACTCGCCAGCACAACGAAAGGCGTGGGCCGCCCGTAGAACACGAAAAAAAGAAAAAAGAAAATTAAGCGACCGCACTGTGGTCCTCACTTGGCCGGTCGGGAGTCGACCGGACACTCTCAATCATTACAAACAATCAGGGCAGGCTGCACGCGGTATGCGTGGCCTCGATCCCGACAACGTCCAGAGATGGCGGCTTGTGGGGGAGGCCCGAATTACCGTTTTCTCCTTTGAGGGCTAACAAAATAGCGTGATAACCTTATTCCATTTATATCTCGTCGCCTAATACCTATAAGCGCAGTACAACATTTTGGGTCACCAGAGATTAGCCGAGGTTCCGCATATTATGATTCCTCTTACCACGCTCCCGGAGTCCGCACTCCTACTCCTTTCTAGCTGGTAATGATCCTAAAAACGAATGTGGGTTTGTCTAATAAATAGCCCAGATCTCGCGGTTCATTAAGCGTAATTAATTCTAGATAACGGCGCTTTTTTAGTCCGCAGCGCGGCGTCACATCCACTTAACCGCAAGAGGTGATGAAATTGGGTGCTACTACTGACCTTCACTTTGTCTTGTGTGTATTTTTGCAGCGCTCGTGTTTGCTGTCCAGTTGTCAAGACCTACATAGCTCAAACAACTTTGTTCATGACACGTATTCAGAAAGAGTCCTTGAAGCCAGAGCGTATACTCTGCCGCATATACGAGAGCTACTGTACCTTACACTAATAATCACGTGCGGGCCACTTACGGCAAACATGGCCAATTGGACCAAATGTACCTCCAACTTAATTACACGAGCAACAGTGCACGATGTTTTTGCACCCGCCTTTCGCAAGCTTGCCTTTTTATTTGGCGTTGTTATGACAAGTCACGCATACAAGCGTCGTTTTTTCTAGCGCCGATCATAATTGCCCGGACCTTCGTGACCTTAAACTACGCCGAGAGGCGATCGTGACAGTGTTACTGGCTGTTATTTCTACACGCAATGGTGCCGGAATAATTGAAACATTTGAATCAATTGGACAGTTTCTTAGGGGATGAGGATGCCTCTGTACCTCATGTCTTGTCATATTCCACAGGTTATGTACAGGAATCACGTAGAGGTATACCTGATAGGGAACTGCGGAAAGTTAACAATTGAGTTTCGAACAAGTGACCCAATGTTGGTGAACTGCTTTTTCTCTGTAGTTCAATAAGAATTCTCATGATAATCGGATGATCCAGCACCCAATCTAGCAGCTGGGGTCACGTTTGACAAGTGATATTATTGAACGTTCCGGTTTATTGAGGGAAAAAGTTGGCAAGAAACATCACCGGGCTTTTCGTAAGCGTTTGCGTCGATGGTCTCGGCGCTTAGCGACATTTTTAAGGCGAAGAGGCTAGGTGAAAGAGAAATCCCGAGGTCTTGTGTACGCAGAAAACTCCTCCGGCCCACCCCCCGCGCATGCGCGAAAAAACTGGCAGCGCAATCCGAAGGAGTGGGTGCGCCCCTTTAAGCGAGGATAAATTTTGTTACCAGACGGTGGTCGGCCTTGGGCTAGCAGACGCGAAAATTTTAGATCGTCTTTCTGTCACTCGAATAATCTAAAATATTACTGATGGTCCTGCTATACTGCAGGTTACTGAACCAGTCGGAATTGGCGAATAAATGATTGGAGGCTGGAAAGGAGGAGATCATATCCCATATAGAGAGGGACAACAACAGAAAAAGGGAGAGGAATAACAGGGTGCAAAACAGAGAGTAGCGGGAAGGGGAATTTCTGGAGGCCAAAAATTTAGGACAGCGGGAGTGCGTTGAAGTGGTTGTAGGAAAAGAGAAATCGGTGGGAGAGGGAAAGTGCAATTGGAAATAGTGATAGGATTTTAGGCGGGAGAGGGAAATATGAGTACAAGGGAAGTGTTGGCTAGGGAGATAAAAAGAGAGCTAAAAAAAAAAAGGCGAAAGAAGTGTACCGGATGTGAACGAGGTTGGAGAGAGAAGGGGAGGAAAAGGCTCTGAGGTGAACGTGGACGAGTGGTAATGAGTAAGTGGATACTGTGAGGGAGAGGAAAGAGAATAGGCGAATGTGAAGGGGATTGGAGGTGGAGGGAAAGAGATTGGAGATAGAAAGGAAAAAGGATGAGAAGGGGAATGAGAGTAGTAAATGATGGGGGAAACTTGCGCGACATGGGAAGAAAACCAAATAGTAAAGATATGAAGGACTGGAAAAGTGGAGGATATAGACAAACGATATAGACAATAGCGAAGGATGCGGAATATTCGGGGAGGGAGAATGGTATGTGTGATAAATGGTTGGGTAAAGTTGGAGGAGACAGAAATGAGAATGCGCAATGGGAGACAGGAAGAAGATTGGGATTAGGCGGATTGCAGATTGGAGTGGAAAACGAGAGGAGGAGTATAGAAGGCGGGGAAGGATCTGAGGAGGAGAAGAAACTGGGATGCTAAAGGTAGGACTGAGTGAAGGACGTTATACTTGGGGGTGAGACCTTCCCTTTTACGTTAATTATTCGTTTTAATAATTGATACCTGTATTTGTTCGCAGGTTTAGTGTCCCGTAACAAGTACCACGCGGTGCTGATTATGGGCGCATAGTTGGGATCAAAAGTATGGATACTACGTTCAGAACGTTGGGTCTTTCTGAGTATCGGGCGCGCGTCGGCTTGAGAGAAAAAAACGAACCGGTAAAGTTTAGACATACAAACAAGTAGGTGTACAGTTAAAAAGGCTCGCACACCTACAGGTGATGTAACGCTTTCCGCTTCTGCTGGCGTGTAACACAAACGTCTGCTCCCAACACTACATCGTGTCGCTTTCTATTCGATGTGTACTTTGGAGGGATGTTTGTGAAATTTTGTGCGCCTGTTGCGATTATATTTTGTTTCCGGCGCAAGAGCGTTTTCGGTAAAAGTTTTGTCCCAGAAAACTTTAGCCGCAGAGTAGTTTACAGATGCCAGAAACATTCCTCGAGACTCAAGTATTCAACGTCACTGTTTTTTTTATATTTATATCTGTTCTCAGGTCTGACACTACATGCAGTTTTTCTGCTTGCCTATGTTGCCGACTATTGTGTATTGTTTCAGAGGCAGCTGCAGCAGTTCTGCAGAGTATGCGCTGCCGTTCATCCAAAACCATGCAATTTTTTCAGCGCAATTTTTTGAGTATACAGAGGACTTTGACCGTGCATGGGCCCACAGCATGCGAAGAAAGCCTGTCTGGAAGACTGAATATTTTCCTTCTGATAAGTAGTGAAAATCAGACGCCCTAGACCATAAGGACAAGCTTTCACAGACTGTTGAAGGAAATACTACCATTACCTTTCTCATAGTATGCTAACATAAAAGTTTTGGGATGTAACCAAGTAGCACATTGAGCAATAAATTATGGCACTACTCTCGTGTGTAAAGCCCGTGTTTTATAAGCAGGGGCAGCTGACTTTTTAAGTTTTCGCATTTTTAATGGTTAAGCAAAAGGTCCAAAGCCACGAGCAGCAGACAAGCGTCGACACAGAGAAGTTCTGTTAACATACAAGGGTATTGTCAGGAAATAGCATGCAGTACTACTCAAAACAAGCCAGATCAAAAATTTGTCAAGGGTGCCCTAAACAGGCAAAGCCAAGAAAGGGTATGGCAAGGGCGAAGGTACACGCTACTACAAAACAAAACAATGCAGCGTACATGAGAACTGCATCGTGAGAAATTTTACCACGTCAGTTCCCACCATTCAAGCCTGATTACCTATCGCAGTTTCCGTATTATAAAAGCGGTAAAGTGTACTTATATCGTTATAAGGCAAAACCGCACCTTGCTTTTCTCTATAAGTGTTCTGTCACTGTCATCTCACGCGTCCTGGAATCTGCAAGTTGCGTGCAGCGGGCAGAGCCTGTCCACTCTGACCAGAACTGAAGTGACCTACATAACAGCCGCCGTTGCGAAACCAGCTGTGCAAGGATTCTTATTTCGCTCCGTATTGTCGGCGTCGGTGGTTCAGTGGTAGAATACTCGCCTGCCACGCGGGTGGCCCGGGTTCGATTCCCGGCCGACGCAAGATTTTTTTTTGTAGCCGCCCTGCATAGCGCGTATGTCACCCTCACAATAGTGTAAAACAGATATCTTTTTCTTTTCACTTTCGTACTTTGAAGAATGTCGCACGCAAAAAAACAAGAAATTTTTCCAAAATTAATTCTGTGTTGTTTGCTAGAACTTCGCTCTCTGACAAATGAATTCTTGATTAAAAACAGTAATTCGCGAATGAGGAGTCACCGAGTAGTATTAAAACAAAGCAAAAACGTGTAAGCCCCAAAAACGGTTTTAATTTTATCATGCGATAAATTTTTTTATTTCAAGTAATACGGATGCCACCAATGGAGCACACAGTAACACAGTTCACCTCATTACCCGTTTTGTCAAAAATACAAGCCTTCCTTGCGAGCGCTGCAGTTCTTGATTTTATATTTTAAGGTTTTGCAACGCTGAATGTTTCATAGTGCCACAAGAATTTGAGCACTAATCAGGCGTTCCAGGTGACACCACCTTGAAAGCACTTCGGTAGTCTAGGTTGTTTATTTAATCGGTTCTCTAAGCGAATTGATGTCTTAATATTGTCATTTGCTTCGCGACGTGATCAAAAGTAGTTTAGACCATCCCACCCCAGAAGAGGGTTGAATAACGGCACTAATTTCGCACGATGAGGCAAGGAATGGCTTCACTCCACAATTTGGGAGAAACCGAACAATATTACAAGGCATCCGTATGAGGATACTTAGGGGATGTGAAGCTGATAATAACACAATTGCGTAAAGACACCTGCCGTGAGGTGCGCTTAGTGCTGTGTAATAAAATATGTCTGTAGTAGATATTTGTATGAGTATGTATTTTCACAAGTTTCAATTCCCTTCAAGGAATTCTTGAGAACGCGTGGGCAAACAAAATGAAAACAAGCGGGACATCGCCAGAAAACGGCCGAACTGTGCGACAATCACTAGCAGCAGCATCATGGCGCCGCTCTGTGGTCTGGCACAGGTCGCCAACGTGGCTGATTGGAGCAGCGGTAGCACTGGCCCGTTGCGCGGGCCAGCATTTTTAAAGACGATAGTCTTTCTTGGGCTACTAAACCCAGAAATTTTGGTCTGTCTATATGTCTGTCTGTGACTTTATTCAGCCATCCGGCCAAAGTAAAGATGATATTGCGCAATAGTCTTATATACTCACAGCCAATGTAAACGCCTAAGCCCGGTTTATATGTTCAAACTTGTCAACTTTGTTGAACAAGACAAGAACAAGACATTACGCAAATATAAGAAAGGAAATGAGTACACAAGGGATATTTACAGTGTTCCTTTATTAAAAAATTCATGGATGCATGCTTTTTCAATAGCAAATTATATTCTACATCTACTACAGAAAACCGCCGCCTCCTGGCGGCATATGAAAATCACCCAACGAAAGGTTCCACTAGCTAGGTTCCACGTTCTGCTTCGAACGCATATGGAGCACAGCCACGCGGTTCTATAAACCTTGTACTCGGCCGCCTCCATTCACGCACGTCTCCGCCGTACTGCAGCGCTGGCATCGAAGAACCCGGCCTGTAGCAGTGGAACGCGGTAAAATCAAATCGCCTTACGCAAACCTTTAGTGTGCAAACCTTTGGATGAGCGCGACGGTACAGGAACAGCATGAGAGGTGAGCGGGAAAGCAAAGGAGGGCATTTCCTTGGCAAATGTCTACAAAGACTATCGTCTTTTGACGACATTTGCAACGAAAGGAGCAGGTACGCGGCCAATTTTTTTGTTATTGGTGATGTTGTGCTCGGTGTCTCTTTCTGGTAGGCTTTTACTTCGCCTCTTTTCGACGCCGCCTTTAAACCGTTTTCTATTTGTTTCCGTTAAAACCAATCTAACGCGAGTTTTCAATTAAACGAAAATGCTGACATGTTCGTGCATGTCCTTGTCTCTGCCAAAGGTGCTCCGAAGACTTGCTTTATGCGCTAAGCAATGTTGACAAGTACGAGCCATTCCAGCAATGCTAGTGGATTGGAAAGGTCTTGCCAATGTAAACTTTGCGCTCAGGATGTTTCTCGTGGCAGAAATGTTGTTTAAGGGAGCTGAAACCAGCTTCAAAAAAAAAAAAGTGCGAGGGCACAAAGGCTAGGGAAAAAATCAGTACTTGGAAGTGGCCTAGCTGATTCTTTACTGGTATAATTGCTGGCGTTGAACTATCAGAGACAAATAATTAAGCGCTCCAGTGTCTTGGGTTACCTCAGCACCAGCAGTGTTTGCGGCACAAAATGTGACGATACCAAAAACCTACCGGAGTTATCAATGCTTCGCACCTAGAAAGCCGCAAAAAAGATTCTCCAGAAATACAGAGGATTGCCTACTAATGCGTAGCATTCTTATTCCGCTTGTCTAAGGTGTGAAGCATTTACAGCCAAATGTGACTACGAGTAGCGAGATACGTTGGATTATTTTATTATGCTTTATTTTCTATCGTTTCGCCAGTGATGTAAATTTATACCATTATTGACTGATTGTGGGGACTAACGCGTATACGCCACACATGCGATGAGGCGCGCCGTAGGGGAGGGCTCCGGATTAATTTTGACCATCTGGGGACCTTTAACGTGCACCGAAATTTCTAACACAGAGGCGTTTTCCCTTTTCGCCTCCATCAGAAAAGCAGCTGCCGAGGCCGGGAATCAAACCCACGTCTTTAGGCTCAGCAGCACAACCCCATAGTCACTGAGCCACCGTGGCTGGTAATTTATACCATCATAGCGATGAAGTGTCTTTGCATCGCTATTTTTATTCGTATTTCCAATGTTCTTTTTTGCGGACTTCTTTAATTTATTCTCCCATTTCGGGGGTAGATGTGTAAGCTGGATATTTTTTTTTTTTTTCAGATCACTCTTGTGAAAATTTTACTTTTTTTATTTTTCTTATTTTTTGGTTTCCCAACATTCTGTTCGACACAACAGTCGGGTGCTCGGCAAAGAATGCTGAGCATTAAACCACGTTGAAGTGGAGTTATAAATAAAGGGAGTGAAATTTCCCGGGTTTTTTCTCTGTCACAGCAGACTGCGCGCGGAGATAGCTTCTGCGTGAAGCCCAGGTCAAGCGACAGCGGCGGACGGGGGCGGTAGCGCCGCCCCGCGTCAACGTGAAAATGGCAAGCACCGGTCACACGTTACGCCTAAATGAGTACGCCGCGCTCATACGTACTCCCAAGGAGCATGCAGTTTACGGTAAGCGATGACGTGAGCAGGAACGATTATAATCAACCATAAGGAGTAACACACGGGCAAACACCGGCCACACGTTACAGCGTGGTGGGTTAACCATCGGTACGGAATAGAACGGGCGTATTTTGTTAAGCCCAACCCTCTTTCTCACGTAGGCTCGGGCCAATTGCGAGTTCCCATCTACCCTTATTTTCCGGGCAGTATTGCATCCCATCTACACCGCTCAGTATCCCTCACCGAATTGCCTCCTTCGTGGCGCCCCCCCAACACTTGTCCACTCTATGTGGGCATGCCCCCAAGATTCCTTTTCCTCATGTAAGTAGTGATCAACAGTGAGAGCGTGCGATGGGCAGCTCGGCCCTAGACGGGCAAACACTCCTGGTCACAAAGAGCTGCCACCACTCCGTGGCTGCCATCGTCACCGCCTGATTTCAACCAGCAGCCACCACGCACCGCTAAACCACAGGACTCTACATCCCCCCCCCCCCCTCTCTCTCTCTCTCTCTCTCTCTCTCTCTCTCTCTCTCCCACCTTCTTTTCTTGTTTTTTGAAAGCGACAGCTTTGTTAGTGGGACGGATGGCGTGCTGTCAAAAATCTAATGCATTTCCCCGTAGACCGGTTGGTCGATCGAAAAGCTGTGATAAAATCTGGCCACACTACGCGTGCATGAAACCGGGCTTCCATTGTGTCGAAACGGTTACTTGAAAAATCGCGAAAAAGGAACGGTATTAGACAATGCACGCATCGATCACTTGGAAGAAGAGAAGTACAATACCTTGTTCCCGTAAAACACGTATCGGTATACATAAGGTCGTTCGTAGATGCGTTTATTTTGTGGTTTTGAAGGTTTGGCGATCGATTGTACGCACTTCCTGCGAAGGTTGGACGAACTTCTCGCGAAGGTTGTGACGCACTGTAGTTTTGATGTGAGAAAGCTTTCGCGCTTTTCTCAACTTTCTTTAGGAAAAGATGGTAAAGTTGTTGGTTGTAATTGGTACATTTCTTCTTCCCAAAGGCCATCGTGCGTTCTCACTTGCCGCGTTTCGTGTGCAAACTTTATACCCGTTTCACTTGGCTGAAATAAACATACGCTCTCCAAACTGAAGAAATCTGGTAGAAAACTTTTTACTCCAGCTGATCGAACTGCGCACAAACCACAGCACGCGAACACATTAGGCACGCAATTCTTGTGTTTATTCGAGCGCTGTTAAGTTTGAACGTCTTATTCATCCATATAGCTTGGAACACACCAGACACATTAGTTCAGAACTTGACCTGCCGCAGTGGCTCAGTGGCTAAGGCGTTGCACTGCTGAGTACGAGGACGCGGGTTCGATTCCGGGCCGCGGCGGCCGCTTTTCTGATGGAGGCGAAAAGCAAAAACGCTCGTGTGTACGAGATTTCGGTGCACGTTAAAGATCCCCAGGTGGTCAAAATTAATCCGGAGCCCTCCACTACGGCGCACCTCATCGCCTGCGTCGCGGCGGCGCGTTAAACCCCCACAATTAATCAAATCAGTGAACCCTCCAAAACACTTTGCAGAAATTTGCGAAGAAAGGCATCACTCGCATCGCGAAGATACATAAATCTGCTGACAAGCTGTCGCAAAAAAAAAAAGGTGTGATAAGCCCACCCCTCCCGCTCGCACTTTACGAAAAAGATTCGTACGGCTGGTTCTTCCCCATTGGGAACCCCAGATGAATACAGCAATAATACGGTGCAGTTTCTGCGCATTTACTCGCGAACAGTGTATTACTTGCATCACATACCATAGCTTGGCCAGGAAGAACATGTTACGAGCGAACATCGATAGGTTGCGGCCTCCCCCCCTCATTGCCTTTTCATGCAATCTTACTGCTTCTTCCTGCCAATGCTTGCTACTATCTTGGTAGCAATCAAGCGGTGCGCCAAGATGAAGCTACGCCCGCACGAGAAGACGGAGATACAGACGCTGTACCGGACTGCCACATGGGCTCGTTCAAAGCGCTCGTGTGAATTGCAAACCGCATAATGTATGATAACGGCGTCTGCGAGTAATGCAAATAATGCAAGTCGACTGCGGGGATATGTGTTTCGTTAATACAAGCGATGGAGTCTTAATTTTCATACACCTCACCGAATACACCCAAATCTGTCATGGAGTGCCCGACAATGATCACTACACCTTTGATTATTTATTTATTTTACTTATTTATTATACCCTCAGACCCACAGGCATTACGGATGGGAGTGGGTTACACAAATAAAGCAAAAATACATGCGAATGCAGCAACTATGGTAACAAAACAAATTATCCTGGTTATACAACATTGGCTAACGCATTGTGAAATAAACGGTTATCATTTATGGTCACGACATTTCGTGGAAGGCGGTTCCAATCACGTAATGTTCTGAGGGTGAACGATTCGGAAAAATATCGCGTGCAGCTATGTTCGATGCCAAATTTACGAGCGTGATCTATTCGGCGAGAAATGTATTGCGGTTGATTAATGAGTTGGTTGTGTAGGGTGGGATGATGGTATAGTTTGTGAAACAATGTAAGACGAAAAGTGGTCCGACGGGAAGCTAAAGATGGAAGCCCGATGATGGATTTCACGGATGAGATGCTTGCAGTATGGTTATAGTTGGAGTGAATGAAGCGAACAGAGTTATTATATGCGGAGCATCTCATGCCCGGGGTTGTGTCCCTCCCTCCCTTGTCCGCCGTCCGCACTGTACTGCGCATGCGCGTCTCTTCTGCCCCGTCAGCAGTCGACCCCATGGCTGCTTCGCATACTACTCAGGGTTCCCCTACGGGAAGACAGTGTAGTTTTTTTGTACCATTTCAAAAGCAGTGATTAGATTATCGCGGCCGGGGTCCCATACTGGCGTAGCATACTCGAGTTTTGACCTGATTAGTATTTTATAAAGCAAAAGGTTTTTTAGGTTGGGGAGTTTGAGAAGTTACGGCGCAGATAACCCAACATGCGGTTATCTTTGCTAATGATATGTTCTATATGGAGCGTCCAATTTAGGTTAGCTGAAATGTGGACACCTAGGTATTTATTAGAATGGAGGGGCTCTAACGAAACATTGTTCAAATAGTATACAGGGGTGCTGTTAGTACTCCGTGATATGCGCATGACTTTACATTTAGACACGTTTAGTTCCATGAGCCATTCATTGCACCAGTTGGTTACCTTGTCAAGATCGGACTGAAGTAGGTTAGTGTCCTTTGTTAGTGCCATTGTCGGGTACTCTAATGGGGATGCCTCAAAAACGCAAAGCAAATGGTTCATCCTATTCGTAATGGAAGAGTTTGCAGTCATGTCCTTCGCCAGTAAAACTCAACCAACAACCATTTATGGATCGTGCATTGGTTTAACATTAGGAAAGAATGTTTCTACGGTGAGACCTGAAAATATCAGTGTGTATCACATTGATCATGAAGCAATCGTGAATGTCATTGTGAAGTAATAAAGGGTGTGGTTAAGTACATTTAACCTGTCTCCGGTTTCACTCTTTTTAGAGCCACGTGTTAGAATTCAAGTGACGTCGCATGGACAATTGTTGTGGGTGTCGTTTACAGCTTTGCTTTCCAACAGCATTCACGGGTAGAATTGGCGCACATTTTTTTTTCGCTGGGCTTCAAATCATTGGTGCTATTTACGAACGATCCCAGCAAGAAGTTCTACTCAGATAGAATAAAGTTATTTCAAGAATAAAGTCCCTTCCAGTCCAGTTCTACTCAGAATAAAACTAATCAGGAAGGATCGAGGGCGGTAACTAGCGTGACTGCTGTGTCGATGGGTGGACGTGAATATAAAAGCTCCCCGTCACAATGGTACGCAAATATTTCGCCTTGAAAGCACATAACCAGACTTAAGTGTGATTTTTTTTTTAACACATACGCCACTGCAAGAAACACGCACACAGAGACGCAGACTAGAAGCCACACACACACGCAGTGGCCGTTTGTTTCTTTCCGGATATCGTCATGACACCCACTACAAAGGCTTTTGACACAGCCGCCAATTCTATCAGCCAAGGTTGCTCGTCATCGTTGCACTGATATCATTTCCAAACCCCAGCATTACTGGCCGTACAGGATAGCACCCTCGTGACCGCCAATCAATCCGTCCCAAACGCGCATGCCCGCGCAAACCCATTTAAAGGCACGCACCGAGCACAGTTCGTTCAGTTCACCTTTGGGCAAGTTCAAGCTGCGGTAGGCACATCATGGCACGCACTAAGCAGACGGCCCGCAAGTCAACCGGCGGGAAAGCCCCGAGGAAGCAGATGGCGACGAAGGCCGCACGGAAGTTGGCTCCGGCAACAGGCGGCGTCAAGAAGCCTCACCGATACAGGCCGGGTAAATGATGCATTTCTTTTGAGGGATTGTTGGCTCTACACGGCCTCTGTTGGGATTAATGGTGCTTCTCATGAATGAACGGGTACGGGGTTCGGTCAGCTAATTCTGGGTTTCTTGATCATTTCGGGTATAATGCTTGAGCTTTCCTGTCTCGTTTGTCCTCGCTTTTCGCTTGTTTTATCGCCATGAGCGCATCTTTCGAAATGTGTTTCTTCGTGATAAAGGTATTTGCTCGCGAAGCTAGTCAAGGCCTATATTCCTGCATCCTACTAACAATGTATGTGTGGGGCTGCGCACTCTTCGTAGGGCTGCTCACCAGCCTCGTAAGGCATCTAAGCAGAATACCATGCTTAGCTACGCAGGTGCTCGTTTGAGTGCAATTTCTCCCAGCCTTTTACTGTTCGATGTTGGCTATTCACCAACTCTCGCGTTAGACCGCGTTGGTGGAACATTTATTCGCAGCAAACTTGTCGAGGCACGTTGCACTGTGCAGGGGCTGCTGTGAGAGGGCCACTAATTTTCCAACTTCCTGCGGTGTCCGATAGTCTTCAGCCCTTTTTTTTACTAATCATCACCCAGCACCTGACCGTGCACCATTTTGGGCTTCCCACACTCGCAAGCCTTGCTTCACAAACCGAGAAGACGGGTAATTGCAAATAGCGCTTCGGTGTCGGTTTTCTTCAATTTTCCCTTTGCCTCTCCTGCAAACCGTTCCCTTCTCGCAGCTTTTGTTATCCCGCCATTACCGTACATGCCTCATTGTGGGCACCGCTGGCTTGACGCTTGCTGCACCTGGCTCTTGCTGGCGCAAACCGAAGGGGACGCCTGCATTACGTATTATGCACGCGGGTACTGAACAGCGCCGAATCTACTCTAATTACGCCCTACACCACCATGCCGTGTACACCTGCGCTTTTGCTCGAGCTGCAAACATCAGTGCAACGGGCATTGTTCCCATTCTTTTAACTTCCCTACTTGCAGGAACGGTCGCCTTGCGGGAAATTCGGCGTTACCAGAAGTCGACCGAGATGCTGATCCGGAAGCTCCCGTTCCAGCGACTCGTTCGCGAAGTAGCCCAGGACTTCAAGACAGACCTGCGCTTCCAGAGCTCCGCTGTCATGGCCCTGCAAGAAGCCTGCGAAGCGTACCTGGTCGGGCTTTTCGAGGACACAAACCTCTGCGCCATCCACGCCAAACGGGTCACCATCATGCCCAAGGACATACAGCTTGCACGACGGATACGCGGCGAGCGTGCCTGATGTACTACCTCAACCCTTCTCTCGTACGGTCTTGTAGATATCGTTGTAATTCATTAGTCGTCACTGTCGGTATAGTCCTCACTGTTCGCTTGTTTTTGTATCTCCCTGCATGTAAATAAACCTGACTGCGAACCATAATTATTTTCCCTCTTGTTCCCTAATTACTGCGAAGAAGTATGTATACGGCTATCCCTAAGATATTTCACGAATGCGCATGCGAGGGCAAGGGCAGCGCCATAGGGTCGTAGACCGCTGTCGCACGTACAATACGAGCCGCTTCTAGGGTGGAGGCTTCCGGCAATGGCTAACCAGTTTCCGCGGGTGCTGTCAACAGGTGCACCACGCTTCTGCCGCAAAACACACCAGCAGTCTTAAATCTGTGGCACCTTATTACGCCGTGCATGGTGGGCCACAAGCACCTATTTCGACGGATTAAGTTTAATACGAATCTAGCTTGAATTTGAGCAGATTGAGACCTCAAAGTAAATATTCACAGCAGAAAAGAACCGCCATAATGGCAATAAAACCACAAAGTAAGCACACCCCCTTGTAGCCTTTGTTCTCGCGCGAGCACGGCCCACAATGTAGACTAAGATCTTCAGATGACTTAACACTACTGCGTCCTTATCGACTACCGCGAATGGGTGTATAAACAAAGGAGCACATGCCCAGGCGCTCGCGCAACTTTGTATCGGATCAACATCTCGCGCCCACCCCCACCATTTTGCACGGTTCACTGACTGGCTGACATGTCTATAAGCTGAATGAGTCGCACTTTTTTCGACCCATCGAGCGAAACGCAAACAAGCTGAGCGACCCGCCTCAAATCTGGCACGCGTGAACGCGGAAGACATCACTGCAGTCGCCCACAAGAGAAGGCAGTCATTCACGGCGGAGACTGACAATGCACGCTGGCGCAGCCACGCCCGTTGCGTGTGTGTGGTGCAGCCGCGGCTGACGCCATAACTCACGTCGGCGACCGGCGTTATCAGAATTCTGCGAGAGTTCTTCCTGCGCTGCCCAGTCGCTTCCATTTCTTTCTCTCTCACCTTCACGTCCGTCTCTTTATGTGGGTCTCTCTTACACAAAACGCCCCACTTTGTCTCGTTGGTCTTGCGTAAGAAACAGGGGTGTTTCCACCATTTGTTCGGGCCACGCAAAGGTGCTAGGAGTGGGGCGAAGAAAGCGGGCGAAAAAAAGGGCCTTCTGCACAGCCAAACACACCCTTGAGATAACAGTGCCCATTCTTCCTTTCGTCAGTCTCGGAAGTGTGATCAGCCGCGTTTGTTTTCCTGGAAGGCTTGAATAGGAACCACCCCAAAGGAAATTTAAGATTTTACGCAGTTGTATTATTAAGCAGATGAAGATGGCAAAGATAAGCTTCTTCCTGTAAGTGGCGTTGTCAAAAACCATCGCTGACGCCGGAAAGAACATTACTAGGCAAGTCAGAAGGAGAAGCCAGACTACTAATGCTGACATGGGGCGGAATGAGGGCGAGTTCGTTTTCCCGAGTACCTCACCGATATGTAGCTTAAGTCAATGCCGCACTTCAGCACGCCCTTCGCCATGCTCCCACAAGAACGGTTATTGCTATCTTAGTATTCGAAGCAGCACGCCACGGTGAGATGCGTTCCGGGCGGTTTCTTTGTTAAGCACACCGTCAGAACAATACCTGGAATACTCACTCTGTGTTTGGAGCCAATTTCTGACGACGCCCTAAGCGCAGCTGCGCGCTGGGTTGCTTGAAAATTTCTTTGGCGTGTGTTGAAACTTACGGCCTTGTTTTTGTAACAACAAGCGAAGTCATAAAGGTTCTACGAGGGAGAAAAATAAAACGGAGAGAAAACCGAGAGAAAGAGCGAGAAAGGAGCGTTTCAAGAAAATATAAAATGGAAGCTGCGGGATTTTATTTGCGTTAGGAGAGGGCAAGGTCTCGTGTTAAGGTCGTGGTGAGGTTTAGGTTGTGGGAGTAATATAAATGTATGCTTAAACTGTACATTGTAAAACAGGAGCAGTAGAATTCGCTGTAGAACAACATGATTAAGATTTTACCGCAGAAACAACTACACATTACTCCCCTCTTCAAAAATGTTAGCGCAGATAACGCCAACAAAAGGTCAAATTTTTTTGGAATGTCCCCCGCTTGAACTAGCGGTTGTTCCAGTCATTTCTACAAGAGCCGTAAAAAATTACGGGGGACGTCTAGAACTTTCTAAGAAAGTGAAAGCGAAAGCCTAGCTGCACCTTCTGTTGATCTGCTGGTGAACTTCCTGTTGAACACTGCGACCGCGTTTGTCACTAACAAACAAGAGGTGTCATCAACAACCCTCTGGCCAGCACACTCGCAGCTCGTTTCCCTGCGCGCACTGCGTCGCCCTTCCTCAGGGCACTCCTTTAACCCTTCTCCAGCACTACAGTTTCCCTTTCACCCGCCGCGTTGGCTCAGTGGCTAAGGCGTTGTGCTGCTGAGTACAATGACGCGGGTTCAATTCCTGGCCGTGGCGGCCGCATTTCTGATGAAGGCGAAAAGCAAAAACGCCCGTGTGTACGAGATTTCGGCGCCCGTTAAAGATTCCCAGGTGGTCAAAATTAATCTGGAGCCCTCCACTACGGCGCGCCTCATCGCCTACGTTGCGTTGGCGCGTTAAACCCCACAATCAATCAATCACTGTTAACAGTGATTGGTTGATTGTGGGGTTCCCCTTTCTGGTGCGGGATGGCTCACGCCCCTTTAACATTTTTATATCACCTATTTTCTGAACCTTACAACGATGATGCTTCAAAAAATAGAAATGTAAGGCTTTTGGCATTGAATAAAACTGGAAATTCCCATTTATGATTTTGTCTATATTATCACGCCGTAAAAAGGACGTTTCGGAATTCAGCAGAATTGCCTACCCACCTGAGCATCTGTTTGCCCTTAAATGCAAAGATATTGGTTTCCTGAAGAGGCTCTTCCAACCTAGGTGACGTTTGCCAAACTGTACTTCTTGTTTCTTGTACTTGCCACCAAGTGCGCTTTCACGGCTTCTAATGCCCATTTTCCCCCGCCAAGCTTCGAAAATAAACTCTGGACTGGACCGTCTCGTACCAAAGATCTGATTGACCAGTGAATCTGCACGCAGTGTTTGATGGGCGCCAGACAGGTTATTACATCTAGCCTTCTCTGCTCGTCTTAGTGCCTCTTCGGCCACAGGACTGACTATCTGCACATTTCCTGCTGCTTTACTACATAGTACCCGACTGACGTCACGGGGGATTACGTCGTAAAAAGCAAATGTGCTGTCTTCAATACAGGTGTCATCAATACCCGTGGGGACGTCGTATCGTGTTGTAGCTTCCTGTCTGCCGACCAAGATCTGCACCAGCCCTCTAGCCCATAGGAAACCCTTATCCAGTCTGCTAATTGTAGCGTACTCGGGGTAGTCTTCAGGAGACGCTTTCCACATGCAACTCCTTAGTGACACGCGATAAACAGTGCCATGTTGTTTGCGTGTGCGTGGTCAGCAATACATAGATAGATCACCATTTGCATCGGGGTCCTCCCATGATGAATGTACCCGTGTCTACGAAGACAGTGGGAAGAGCTATAATGATTCCTATTTTGCGTGCTTGCTCATCCGTTGAGGTGATGACAACGACGATAGTGGCAATGATCTCCAGAGTTACAAGCTGTAAAGCGGAGGCAGAAAGAGAGAGAAAGAAGAAAACTGGGTTCTGTAGTCGCAAAGTAAACAAAATGTGTTGCATTCTATTATCCAATTTTATAACAAAATGGGTGGTATTCCTCCGTTTAAGTGGTAATATGTTCGCTTATATGTAGGTAGAAACTCGCGTACACCATGACATCCCTGCCGCCATCGTTACAATTACGATCGTAGCGTCTTACAAGGCAGCGGCATGGCGTCGATTCTCTGGTGCGTCGTTTCTCCATTGAAGCACTGTACTTGAATTAGTACGAAGGTTTTCATTGAATGCGCGGATTATCCACATTTTTGACGGTGAACAGCAGACATTACGGTGAACGTAATCGATCTTACAACTGCTTTTCTTGTGTTGATACTAGAGCAGACTCGTAAACCATCGCGCCTTCACACGTGTCAGCCCATTGTCCATTGAGTCGCTCCGACATGGCAGCAGTCGAAACAAACGTCGGCGCACCCTTTGTCATCGCCGGTATGACACGATGAGCGAGAAACAATTACTGCGGGAAAATAAAGCAGGGCGGGCGAGCTACCGCAGGCTGCGACACAATGAAAGTTGACACCAGTTAGCACAGGAGGTTACGCAACGCTTAAGAACTGCGGTGGCCACCGCGCACGTGTATACGCACACGACAAAGGGACATGTCCGCTCTACTCGGTTCGTGGGAACACGAAAACAGAGGGCCAAGGGGGGAGGGCGCCAACACACAAGCCTGCGCAGGAGGGCTGGAGATTGGACGAGCGGTGGTCAGAGAGCCGCAACTACCGTCACCTTTGACCGCAACGCGGCGACCCGTGTTGTGCGCTCGGATAGACATCGCTCCAATTGTGTACCGCGCACCGCGCCGCGCTAACTGTCCCCACGCTAGGGCAGCCGGCGCACCGCCTAGACCGCGTCGCCGTGGAAGTCGCAACGTGTGCGAGGCCTGACCGACGCGACTCGGTCCGGTGCGCTGCGAGATTATGGTTGCGGGCCACGGAAGAAACTGAGCGCACGAAGAACTCTAAGGGACCCCGCACACGTTGGGCGAAGCTAGTGAAATGAGGGGGGGAAGGAGAACATTCAGCATGCATGGGGTGCGATGTTCGCACGACATTACCGCGTTCATTGGAAGGGTCGCACCTGGGCGAATAGAGCACACCTCGGCCGGCGGCATTCAGAAACCGCAAGGGAGTCAGGAGGTCGGCACCACCACCACCAACAACAACAAAAGAACAGCTTTTGAATAGCCATAGTTCATTTACGCTGCTATTTCGTAAATGTAGTCGTTAACGCACGCGTGTTAGCCATTAGGTTAAAGGTAAATACAGCAACCAGTGCTAATGTCGACATATGGGGAAGATTCCCGCACATTGCGAAAAAATTCCCCCGCATTTCCCCGAGGGGGAGAATGTGAAAGTGCGAATACACGGTTGTCGGCCCGCTTGCGGCGCTTGCGCTCGGCCCCCGCAGCCCACCGCCTCGCCGCCTTCTCTTCCATCTCTTCCATCGGGTTTGTAGTATCACGTGTACACCACGCAGTTATCAAGCCGCTATAACGCCGCTGAGTCGCCAACGCACGCCGCTGACGACGTAGTTTGAATGCGTTAAAGATATAAGGCGCGTCAACACTGAAAACACCGTCGCGTCCGTGGCTTGATCGGTAGAGCGTCGCGCTGCGGCCGCAAAGTCCGCGGATCGAAACCTGGCGCCGGATGCTGTTTTTCTTTATAGAGGAGCACTGCGGACGCCGCCGCCGCCGACGCCGGCGGTGGATGGTTTGGGGTCGCTTATAAAGTGTATTCACACTTAAAAAAGTCCAGAAGTGGTAACATTAACCAGTAAAGTTCGTTCGGGATAGTACCGAGGGCACGGGGAAGAGAGCGGAGAGGAATGGGCCGAACATGACGAGGATGATGGGAGACGCTTCTTCTGGCGCAAAGTGCGAAGACCAGTTCAAAACGTCTGAGGCTTTCAACTAGGGTTGTAGTTATAAAAGACGATTTGTTACAAATTTGGCAGAAATAGTGATCCGGAAGGCCGCGTGGAAATAGAAAGGAAGGCAAAGAGAGCAAAGAGTCCGAAGAGGAGTCTGATGACGTACCATTCAATGTAATAATATTTCCTGTTACGGTTCCGATTATTTCGTGGTCAACACAATGTTCTTGCCTTTACCGCCGCTGCTAATCTTTCCGGGCGAATATATAACGTTGCAACGAATAGGTCTACAGTGTAGGCATGCATTATTCTTATCTGCTGTTACGCATCACTCCTACAGAAAAATGGTGCTCATATTCTCCAAGCCGCCGCAGCACTCCCACACTATACCGCATCACCTGGGAGTGCACCAGCAACTGGCGTGCAGGCACGACACCAGAAAAAAAAAACTGAGCTGTGGTAGGCAGCCCTGGCCAGTTCGAGCACGGAAGCTTGACCAGCTCCGCCTGGTCAACCTGGCCCTGGAGAAAACCAGACTCAGTGGTGTCCTGGACTGGACCCCAACTCATTTGCTTCAACAAACGTCCTTTGCTACCCTAAGTGTTCATTCATTCATTCCTTCATTCCTTCATTCATTCATTCATTCATTCATTCATTCATTCATTCATTCATTCATTCATTTTTGATAGGGAATACACGTTGGACCGGTTGCACCCATTACATGTTGCATCGATGCTGGATTTGGTTGGCTGTATAAATGCTATCTCATTCAATAGTCGAACACTGTTTACCACTACCGACTGGACAAGAACAGAGTTGTAGCTATCAAGTTGATGCAAACTGCTGAAGCGAGTGACTGGATTTCGGAAACTGCAGCTCGCGGAGGCAGGTGTGAAGGTGGCGAGGCAGTGGCTAGGAAGAACGGGACCATCTTCAGTTGTTTCAGATTTGTAACCTGGAAGGCGTTACGTTTATTAAGTGGCGCCACCATTGATTATTTTGCAACCCGTGGCGACCTCCTTCCCGTGCCCCTTCTTTGCGGGGCCCACTTTTGGTTTTAGGTTTCCCTTTTAAATTGGGATGTTTTCAACAACAACAACGGTGACAACGACAACGACAACGTCAGCAACAACAGTTAAAAGCCTTATCCAGATACTAACTACATGGCACATTACAATTTCTAATCATTTTGACATCCCGAACTCTCAAACTGACAGGCAAGCGTACTATTGCCTATCTTCGCTATCGACTATTGCCTGAAGCTTCTAAACGTTACCGGTAAAAAAAAAAATGACGAAATGCGCAGCTGGCCTCCTGCTCATGCCTGCAGTGGACAATCGTGCGGTAATATTAACAGCTATCTCGACAATAATTTTCTGCGAGATTCCACCAGCACAGAGGTTGGTTACTGAATACTACCATACAAATGTCTATACTTAGAAGTGTACCTCAGCACGACATCACCGCTGGCGTGTTCTAATGAGGATAGGAAATTACTTGGAAAGGGCTGGTAAAACTAAAGAGGAAATAAGGACAGTCATGCCAAATTGGGAAGAAATACAGTTTTTTGCCTCCTCTAACTTCATTCTGGCCCCTAAAGACGTTATTTTAACAGGCAGCTGAAATTACCTTAAACATCTCAAATTTTCTGAGTGCAATCAGTAGCGTAATAGTACGAGCTAAAATCAGAAATCAGTGTGGTAATGTGTTAACTGCATGTTAAAATTCAAACGAAAGGCGCCACTACAACCGAGCACTAATGTTTTTTAACAGCAAAGCTGTTAAGGAAATCGTAATTTTCGCGTCCGTGGTTAAAAAGATCAAGCCATTGCCGAGCGCGCGCGCGCGAGCGCGGGCCTCGCGGCCACCGCCTGCAGTTAACAACACCAAGAAAATGCCTAGCGCTCGTGTGTGCGTGCCTCGCGACGACCGCCCAGCGTCCCCTGCGCACGTTCGTCAAGATAAGCACACCCACTTAGGGAGATTGGCCAAGATTGCGGCGACCGCCCCGCAGTTTAAGAAACCCAAGAAAATGCCCAGCGCCCGTGTGTGCGGGCCTCGAGGCGACCGTCGAGGGTTCCCCGGTGCACGTTTGTCAAGCCAGTCATACCCACAGAGAGAGATTGTTCAAGCTTAGCCACACACACACACACACACACACACACACACACACACACACACACACACACACACACACACACACACACACACACACACACACACACACACAAAAACACTCCAGCGTTCACCGTAATCGTGGCAACACTTGCTCGGAACGAGAAAGACACGTCATAGCGTACGCCCCTCCAAGGTGATGTCCAATGATTATCACTTCCAAAAAAAGGAAAGAAGCTCACACTTACAGCAACAGTGATGGAGTAAAGGTCGTTGCGGCTGCGAAGAAGAATCGAACGGACTGTAATCGTGGACTTAAACCTTCGTGATGGTCGGGAAGGTTGCGTACAGCATCGCTACCTTCAAGTCTTACGCGTTAGGGTGGGTTTCCTTTACTTCTCATTGATGTCCTCTCTCTGATGTCGTCTGTAGTCCTACCCAAAACGTGCTGCATGAAAGCCAACCTTCTCTGATGCTGATAATGATCGTGGGCGAAGTGAAGAAAAAAGCGCTTCGAGTGGTGCAAATCGAACCTGGGTCTCTCGCGTTATGAAGCAGACGTCTACCCGATTGCGTCATTCCAGCGTGTGTTTTTTTGTAACTTTAATTTTATTTACAAATATAGCTCCAGATCCACGCAAACTTTTTTGTTGCGATAGTATATCCTTTGCCATAATTTAAAAAGTCATAAAGACACAATTTCACACCCATTTCCCGGAGGAAGGAGGTGGGGCCCCCAAAGCCATCGTTGGAGATCGGGGGGTCTCCCAGGATAAAGGCCTGTGCCCCGAAAGTGTCGTGCTCTCGCTGCAGTCAGGGAAGGGCACGCCCATAAAAGTGATTAGTGTCAGCCTCTTCGGCAGGAGCCGTACAGAAGGGGCAGTTGTTGGTAAACGGGGCATGCTATCGTGGTAACCACGCCCGGGTTACTGCAGGAGAGAGGGCCACCCCAGCTCGAAGTCTACGCAGCGAGACCTCCTCCCACCGAGCGAGCCCATTGGGAAGGTCTGTTCCACAATGTGGGATGACAGCGCACGTGCCGCGACGGAGATCTTACTTTCATTAGAAAAATTGTTCATGTGTGTCGGTTGTCATCTAGGGCAACTGTCGTGGAACAGACGTAAGGTGGCAGGAACTATCCGCCGCAATATGAGCGTTGAGTGTATTACGCCGGATCCACGACAGTCGGAGAGGCAGGAGTAGGTTTCCAGTATTTTGTTAATGTCTCTTGAGACAGACGAGTTGTAGGCTAAGCGGTTTATTTACCGTATGGCCACCGTATAACCCATGTAAAGTGGTTCAGTAGAACTTCCAGGGGCTTGAAAAAGGACGGCATTAGCGCCTGCAGTCCGTCCTGGATGACTGTATAAACTCCGCCAGCGTAAAAGGTGAGGTGCAGAGTCTTTCAGAACTGCAGGTTTCATTTACTTCTAAATGAAAGGAACATTGCATCGCTGTAGACAAAAGGCCGTCTTGGGCCCCAGCGTCCACAAATCCCTGTGCCACCTGGGACGGGTTCGCAGCCGCCAGTACTGGTATGCCCTCCGAATGCGCTTTTGCCATTCCGGTCAACCGAATGTGGAGTCCACTCAGTGGCCTGTTGTCGGTCACTTGATGGTACAGCAAGAGAGGCCGAGTTATAGGGTGGGCTGTTAAGGCGGGTAATGGACGGCCCATGTAGATCGCTAACGCCACTGCCTCAGCAACAAAATGTTTGTGCTTACGGGTGGAGTAGCGTTGATGTACGCTGCTCCGCCTCAGCTCACCAATCTAAGCAATCCCAGTACGCCAATCCCAGCACGCCAGCCACCATTCCCAGCACGCGAAGAGAGGTGCCACTGCGCACAGGGTGCCCGGAGAGCTGTAGTGAGGTCGGGGACATCCCCAGTCGACGACGGCCCCAAGCACCTTCCACGGACAGAATGGCTGTCTTCTCGACTGAAAGCCCAAGACCATTTCTGTGTGTCAGTTAAAGCTTCTTGCAGGCACGCGGTTCGCCGCGGTAGGTCTGGGTGGATAGTTCATACTGTAATATCATCCACGTACGGGAGAAAGTGCAGGTCTGATATAAAGCCAAGATGCCAGCCGAGCGGCAGCATAACTATAATAAAGAGGAAGGGAGAAATCACCGAACCCTGAGGCACTCCTCGGACGGGCGTAAAATTGTCATAACTAGTCCCACCAATCAGGAGTGAAAGTGATCTTTTAGTGAAGAAGTTTCGGATGAAAGGGCGGACCTTTTCCTACACAAGTAGGCTATGGAGAGTTTCCAGGTGGCTGGAGTTGTCATACGCCTTGTTAATGTCCATAGCACATAACGTCCGCACTCGTGGCATCGGCGCCAAGTAAGGCGGACTGGTGATTACAGATGTTTCAGGCAAAAAAATGACATAGCTTTACGCACACAAAAAAAGACACGCTTTAGAGAATCATGACAACTAAGAGTCTTCATATTATGCCAGGTAAGTGAAAACCCGTCGACCTCAAAACTATCTTGTGGTCTTGTGGACAGCCTCATGCGCAGTGTTAGCGAGTAATTTAAAACTCCCCAGCCTTGCCCGCCTGGTGCCTGGGATTATGAACAAGAATTGCAGCCGCACGGAAACTTCTCTGGAACCCTGAAAATTCCCGTCAAGCGTGCCATGTCTGCATTTATTTTTAAGCGCTGCACGCGGGCCAAACGAATAATTTGTTTTTGCGTGTAGTGCACACGCGCTATACCCGCTCTGCATACCTTATAGACTGCTGTACCCGCCACTTTCCAACATTCTCCAGCTGCTGTAGCAAGTTGGTGTTCATTTATTCTATCTGCATACTGCATATCCTCAACGATGCCTCGTAAAACGCATATTCACGCGTACCGTGCATAAGCTACCGAACTTGCTCTTGTTAGGACAACTCCACGGAGACTTTGCTGTTTGCTTACCTACTTTTTTTAACGCCCCAACGTACTACGAATTCACCTCCGCGCGGAGGTTTAAGCGATATCGGTGACAACTAGATCAAGTACCACGATTAGGAATCACCTGCGACGCCTACAATACGTGTTCAAGCGCTGGAGAAAAGCCTAATCGAATCAGGTCAGCCATTTGAAAGAAAATTTAAAAAATACGCACACAAAACAGGAATCCTGCAACCTGGGGTGAAATATTTTTGTGTTGTTTGTAGTTCCTTTAAAACCTCGGGCGCTTTATATTTGCATAGCTACCAGAGTGATTAATCGCTTTGAAGATAACTTTATTGGTTTTGTGGTCAACTTGTCGACGCCTGTCAGGATGAAATCATACCAGGAAAGCCGCGACGCTGCCCCGCCCAGCGCAAAGATGTTGCCCCGGCGCCGGCTGCGCGTTCATTTGGCAGTGCGTGATTAGTATTCGAGCAGTGTCAGTAGGTGGGACGTACGGATGCCTGCACGTGCAAATGTCTCGCTTGCTCGACAGGCGTAGATACTCGGCGAGGGTAGTGGCACCAATCTCCAATCTACGCCGGAAACGGCACGCAAAATAGAAGAAGAAAAAAAGCCTCACGTCCGCAGCTAGACACCGCGACACTGGAATCACCTTCGGTGTGGAAGCAAAGCGGCCTTGCGAATTAAGCTCAGGGGAGGGCGTCACCGCGCGACTGCTCTAAGGAGAGGGTAAGGAACGCAGAAACCCGCAGCAGTGTTCGTAAGAGCGCTAGTTGCGAAACAAGCCCTGGTGGGTGGACCGCGTCAGCGGATACGCTTGCGTAAAATTAAACTGGCGGCGGTCAAACTGATTTCGTTGCGGCATTTAGTATTCAAAGCGCTACGAAAATACTTGGTGGCATAATAAGGGAGCATCAAAGTGAGGGTCGCCTTTTTAAATGAGCACAGAAAGGAAATACAGCAAAGAAAGATGCGAAGGAGGATATAAAGGATAAAGACAGTTGTTCAGCATTTTTAGTGGGTGAATAGCAAATTTGAAATCTTCGACATACAAAACGGGAGAAAAACGTGCGACCCGAGTGAGTGGAACCCAAATCCACAGCTATCACATTGCGCTGCCGGGGTGGCTGCCTTTTCTGTTACTTTTCTGCTGTCTTTTCGACTGCCTTTTCTACTAGTCCGTTTACGGGAGAGGGTGGGATGTAGGGGTGGAAAACAGTGCATACATAGTACGAAGGAGGAGAGGTACTGTCCCGTTCATGACGATCTGAAACGCTTTGAGTGCCAGAGTGGCACAGGCTTGGCCACAGCATGGTCGAACAGCGGGAAGTTCTCCAGCAAGCGCGTGTGCTAAGGCATCTAGGTCCAAATTGGCGTGGCAGGGCACCAATACTAGCGGAATGTTTTGGAGTGGATAATAATACCTTTAAATAAAACATCTATTCGTACTACGTAGGGGGGGACCCAGGCGTACAGGGCCGCAGCAGGCAGAAGCTCCCACGCCAGTGAGGCTTGCGCGCCCAACCTGGGACCCAATTACAGCACAAAGTGCGCACAAGAGAAAGAAGAGCGAGGAGGGGTAAAAAAGAAAGGGAGAAATCGAGAAAAACACAAAAACTCCCACTTCCCCTCACGGGAACCCCTGTTTAGATGCGACGCATAGGGGGCTCACGTTGCAGCGTTGGACAGCGGAGGAACGGCGCTGGAACGATGGAGCGGAGCGGCGCAGGCACCGCGTTTTATAGCGCGCATAACGGTGAGGGGACGCGCCGGCGCCAATGCGTCTGCCGCGGCTATGACGCAACACAATCCAACACAATCCACTTTAATCAAATACAATCCAAATCCAATCCAATCCAATCCAAGTCAAGCCAAGCCAAGCCAATCCAAGCCAATCCAATCCAATCCAATCGAATCGAATCCAATGCCCCTCACGAGAGAGTGTTCGCAATCGGAGAGGAGAGGGGGTGAGCCGCGGAGAGCGAAGCTGGCGCGGCGAGGAGAATGGGGGATGGGTGGACAACCTCCTTGGTGGACGCCGACAACAACGACGACGACGCCGACGCCGGATACAGGGACAAGGCGGGTGAATGAGATGCGTGGCATCTAAAAAAAGATGAGCGCTCAGGAGGCTCTAAAGGTTGTCAGGGGTGTGATGGTGCATGGCGTGTAGAGCTATATTGCATAGCGTCTTCTGCGAGTCTAAACATGGAGTGGGGCTGCCTAAACCGTAAAGTTTTTCCCCGCCCTTTTAGTGCATTTATGTAAAAGTGGGCGTATCCTACGCTATTGTATCCTGTGCGAAGCATCCTACGGGGACCACCTTGCGTAGTATATAGTTTGATGCGATTCGACAACTCGTGCATGCCAAGTACATAGGTAGAAATTTTCGGGAAGAGAATTGCGTTCTCGATGAATGTCCCGTTTGCTTGGGATTGCGAACGCCGCTATGTTCCGATTCTTAGAAACAGAGAGAATAAGAAAAAAGCGCCAAAGCAAAAAGATAATGACAACGAGGGTACACTTCAGGCAATCCGCCACAGATGCTTTCGCCGTCCCTACATCGTAAGGACTGCTTAGGAGTCTTAATGAATTTTTCAACTAGGAGTTGTCTACCTGCCTTCTCTTACCCCAAAAAGCTGCTTTTTTATGTCTTGCACTGCCATCGAAAGAACAGCAGAGCAAATGTGGCACGTCGGAAAGCAAAGAAAAAAAGTGCAATGATCTTCACAGCTAATAGCACCGTAACAACTTCCCATATTTTCGCAAACCTTTCTTGGCAGTAAGTAACGAGTTGAACGAACTAGGCGCTCACTGAAATTTTAATGAAGGCAATTTGTTTAAAAAACGCTATGAAACCTTATATTTAGAATTTTCTCGCTTACAATCTTTAATGTTCATAGGGCGGTAATTGCATATTCCAATGTACGTAAAAATGTATATTGCAGGCGATCTAATTTTTTCCCCTCTGGTCAGCAACACTGCGTACTCGTGATGCTTATAAACTGCTTCAGCACGGGTGCCTTTCTCAGATGAATCCCAAGCCCGATTTTAAATGAGATGGCTGAGATATGCGGTTCACTACAATTAAACAGTAACCAAAACGGAACACACCCGGGTTGGCACCATGGCAATCACCATTTCAGCAGGCTTCCTCATAAATGTAACGTCCACATTGACAGACAGCACACCCATGATGGTTTTGTAGGCACGCTTCCGAATGCCGCTTTCCACGTTCGATATGTTATCGTTTTTATTTGGTCGGTTGACCTGTATACGGCACGATCGCTTGCCCTTGGGTAGCCAAGAAGACTGAGAAATTGCCCGTGAGAATGACTCTGGGCACCCCATGCAGAGGACGACCTAATAGATTAATAACTTTACGAACTCAAGCAACTCTGCTTTGTCCTGCTTCGGTTCTATTATGGGGTGTCAGTAGTCAATTGCGAATGCACTCCACGTATTCCTCGACGAAGACGTTGGAAACGACCTTTGCAAGCCTATAGGCCCAGCAGTTATCAGCTTGAGCATATACCGCGGCTTTATATGTGTTGCCTCCTGCAGCCCGCATTGGCGTAAGCTGTTCACGCAGGGCTAATCGTAGCTCCGGCTTCCATTCTTGGACTCGAGAGCGTGAACGAGTAGTTCTGAGGTGACAAATCGTAAGTTATCTGTGACAAGTGAGCAGCAAGGTTTTGTGGCAGCTCATCAGAAAAATACGATGCGGAACATCATACTGCAGAACTCTCTAAGCACTGATTAACTGACGTATTCGTCCTTATAAAAAAACATTTGTCAGATCACGTATCAAAATGCTCGGAACGGCGATCCCTCATGCTCCAAAAGGCTGTACAGCATTACCGTTTAAAGGGACCCTGCAACGATTTTTTCAACTTTTTTTGAAATGTTAAATGCTTAACTTAGTCACCCAACATACCCAGTACTTAGATTAGGGGGTCGCAAAGTACCTCAGCCAAACGTTACTGCTCTATGCCCATCAGATAACTTGTAAACTCGCTCAAAAACTTTTCCTCTCTTTACCAGTCTTGACGTTCTTCGACGGCTCGAATTACGTCACTAAGGCCATGTAGCGGCTGTTGGCCGGTTTTCCTTCAGTTGCAGCAATGAATGCTTTTCGACAGCAACTTTAAAAAAACTCCACAAAAACAACGCAGAAATGGAAGGCCTATCTGGTGCGACGAGCAAATCGCGCAGTGCCGCTCCGTGCTGGGGGTAACTATAGCTTTCGCAGTGCGTGCTTCCAGAAGCGAAGGAAATAGTGAAAGCGCTTATCGAAAGTGTTGCAGGGTCCCTTTAAAACAAGAGGCCGAATTTTCATCATGTCAGTGTGAATATCATAATATTCGGTCAGGAGGCTTCAGTGGAAAGCGCTCGAGCAACTTGATTCGTGTTTTCCGGTGCCTAGAAGTGGTCAACAGGCACCGCCCGTCCCAACTCCAGGCTGGTTCTTCTAAAAAAACGCTCAAGTAAGAGGGGAGGAACCTTAGGGGTGCTCCCTAATGAAAGAGTAAAAAATAAACTCTCCTTGAAAATTGGAAAGCAGTTATAGTAATGCGCAGTTGTGACTGTGGGCGACCACACTTTTTCAACATTTGCGATTATAGAGAATACGTCGTCTTTTCAGCATCACTGCAGCAGTATCATCATGACTGCAGCTTGCCTTTAAAAAGTGTTGATGTTGTTATTGTTGGTAAACTTTATTGACCCAAAAATACCCCAAAGTCCGGGATTCCGAGAGGAGGAGGAATAAACTTTTATTGAGGCCCAATCCGACTCCGTGTGGTGAGGCAGACCAGTGGGGAGACTCCTTCATCCAGGAGTCCCTGGCTCTGGCTGGCAGTCCAGGATTCTGGGGGAAGAAAAAAATTGGCCGCGTATCTGCTCCTTTCGTTGCAAATGACGTCAAAAGACGATAGTCTTTATCGGCTTTTGCGAAGTAAATGCCTTCCTTCGCTTTACCGCTCACCTCTCATGTTGTTCTTCTTGCGTCGCGCTCCTCCCAAGGTAAAGACGCCAAATGTTTGCTTAAATCATTTTAAATTTCCCGCGTTCCACTGCTCCAAACCGGGTGTCTCGATGCGAACGCTGCCGTACGGCGAAGACGCGCGTTAATCGAGGCACCCTACTTCAACGTTTATAGAACCGCGTTTCCCTACTCCACGTGCGTTGCAAGCAGAACGTGGAAACTATCTAGTGGAACCTTGCGTAACTGTTGCCGGTTGATTTCTTAAAATGGCGCCAGAAGCTATAGTGGCGCGGGCGACAGCAGGCGACGGCGGAGTGAATTCTTTTTCTGCAGTTGATGAAGTATATAATTTCGCGAAAGTCAAGCACGTTTGAATTTTTATAAAGGAACACTGCAAATATCACTTCTGTATTGATTTGTTGTCTCATATTTGCGTAATGTCTTGTTCTTCTTCAACAATGTTGACAAGTATGAACATAACACCGGACCAAGACGGGTAGATTTAGCTGTGACTATATAAGACTATTGCGCAGGCATTGTTTTGCCTTGGCCGGGTGGCTGAATCGAGTCACAGACTGACAGACAGACAGACCAAAATTTTTGGGTTTAAGTAGCCCAAGAAAGACTATCGTCTTTTAAATTATCTATGAATACAGGAGGACCAGACAAACGTGAGCTCGCCACGAGGCCGCTCGGTCTGTTTCCTCCGGCGGCGCGCGCCAGTCTTGGAGAGTAGAGTGAGGAGGGGAAAGTGGTTTAAGACGAGTTGAGAGTGATGGTTGCGAAGCAGAACAGCCCCAAAGAAAGAAATATAAGGCAAGCACCTGCTCGGGGAAACAGCTGAGGAGGAGAAGGAAGAATGCCTTTTCCTGACTAGCTGTTGTTGCACAGTCTGCTTCACAGGAACTGCACTTATTCTGATGGGACAGTAGCAGAACAGTCGCCGACGAGGATACTCCATAACACTGTTGGTAGATAATTACAAAGAAAATTTATAAAC